>NC_081534.1:29386042-29708542 GCF_030273125.1 Centropristis striata
GGCATGTTGATCATGGTAATAGTATAATATGTCCCAAAATGTTATAAAAAAAAACGACGAATTTAGAGTATGTCCAAAAATCTGGGGAAAAAAGTCATTATTTGTCGATTTTTGTCAAAATTTTAAAATGCCTACAAATGCTAAAAATGGGCCAATAATAGTCTTTTGATACATATTAGAGCATAATATGTCCAGAAATAAAATAAAATACAATACTATGGAATGTCCAAAAATGGAAGAAAAAAAAATCTAGATTTTTGTCAAAAAAGTTCAAATTTTAGGCATTTGCCTAAAAGGGCTAGAAATGGGTCAATTATAGTCTGTTGATACATGTAGTAGGTTGTCCAAAATAGTGAAAAAAAACACCATACTATGGGATGTCCAGAAATGACCCCCCCCCCCCCCCCCCCCCATCCCACCTTAAAAAAATTAAATGTTGATTTTTGTTAAAAATTGTCAAATTTTAAAATGCCTGAAAATGCTTCAAATGGGTCAAATATAGTCTGTTGATAATATTTAAGATTAATCCCACAATGGGGAAATTCAACATCTGCATTTAACCCATTCCTCTTTCGTACACACGAGTACATGCCTTGCTCAAGGGTACATTAGCCCTTGCCCTGCAATTTTTGATTTCTAACCTCTAAATCACAGATAACCAAGAAGTTTTCCCATACCGGGAGTTGAACCCGGGCCGCCTGGGTGAAAACCAGGAATCCTAACCGCTAGACCATATGGGAATGTATACATGATATTTTAGTAGTAGTTTGTGCAAAAATAGCAAAAAAACACCATATTATTGTCCAAAAATGAACTCCTGATAAAAAGTTTTACTATAGCATGTTGATTTTTGTCAAGATAGGGTTTAATCCATTTCTCTTTCTTACACACAAGTGAACGCACCATGCATTATGTTATATGCCTTGCTCAAGGGTACAATAGTCATTTTTTTTGGATTTGCACCAGCAACCTTGCAGTTAAATGTCCAATTTCTAACCTCTAAGTCACAGATACCAAAGATGTATTTCCCATACCGGGAGTTGAACCCGGGCCGCCTGGGTGAAAACCAGGAATCCTAACCGCTAGACCATATGGGAATATTTACATGATATTTTAGTAGTAGTTTGTGCCAAAATAGCTTGAAAACACCATATTATGGTTCCAAAAATGACCTCCTGATAAAAAAAGTCATACTATAGCATGTCAATTTTTGTCAAAAATAGTAAAATTTGAAAATGCCTAAAAATGATTAAAACGGGTTACTTATAGTCTGTTGATACATGTAGTAGTGGATTATGTCATATGCCTTGCTCAAGGGTACGTTAGGCATTCTTTGGATTTGCACGAGCAACCTTACGGTTAAAAGCCCAATTTCTAACCTCTAAGTCACGGATACCAAAGATATATTTCCCATACCGGGAGTTGAACCCGGGCCACCTGGGTGAAAACCAGGAATCCTAACCGCTAGACCATATGGGAATATTTACATGATATTTTAGTAGTAGTTTCTGCAAAATTAGCTTGAAAACACCATATTATGGTTCCAAAAATGACCTCCTGATAAAAAAGGCATGTCGATTTTTGTCAAAAATGGTAAAATTTGAAAATGCCTAAAAATGATTAAAACGGGTTAGTTATAGTCTGTTGATACATGTAGTAGTGGAGTTTGACCAAAAATAGCAAATAAACACCATATTATTGGATGTCCAAAAATGACTCACTCAAAAAAAGGTCATATGTCGATTTTTGTCAAAATTTGTCAAATTTTAAAATGCCTAAAAATGCTTCAAATGGGTCATTTACAGTCTGTGGATACATGTAGTAGTATAGTTTGTCAAAAATGGTGAAAAAACACCGTGTCATGGGATGTTGAAAAATGATCCCTCAAGAAAAAGTCATACTATAGCATGTCGATTTTTGTCAAAAATGGTAAAATTTGAAAATGCCTAAAAATGCTTCAAGTCTGTTAATTCTAGTCTGTTGATCCAGAAATGACATAAAAACACCATATTATGGGATGTCCAAAAACGGAAGAAAATAGAAAAAGTCTACATTTTGGTCAAAAATTGTCAAATTTTAAAATGCCTAAAAATGCTTCAAATGGGTCATTAATAGTCTGTTGATACATATATTAGTATAGTTTGTACAAAAATAGTTAAAAAAAAACACCATATTATGGAATGGCCAAAAATGTCAAATTTTAAAATTTCTGAAAATGCTTCAAATGGGTCAATTATAGTCTGTTGATAAGATTCATCCTTTATTAATCCCACAATGGGTAAATTCAACCTCTGCATTTAATCCATTTCTCTTTCTTACACACAAGTGAACGCACCATGCATTATGTTATATGCCTTGCTCAAGGGTACGTTAGGCATTCTTTGGATTTGCACCAGCAACCGTGCGGTTAAAAGCCCAATTTCTAACCTCTAAGGTCTCTAAGTCACGGATACCAAAGATGTATTTCCCATACCGGGAGTTGAACCCGGGCCGCCTGGGTGAAAACCAGGAATCCTAACCGCTAGACCATATGGGAACATTTACATGATATTCTAGTAGTACTTTGTGCAAAATTAGCTTGAAAACACCATATTATGGTAAGGACAGAGGATGCCGTACCATGTACAGTCTGTGAAGCCCTTTGAAGCAAATCTGTGATTTGTGATTTTGGGCTATATAAATAAAATTGATTTGATTTGATTATGGTTCCAAAAATGACCTCCTGATAAAAAAGTCATACTATAGCATGCCGATTTTTGTCAAAAATGGTAAAATTTTAAAATGCCTAAAAATGATTAAAACGGGTTAGTTATAGTCTGTTGATACATGTAGTAGTGGAGTTTGCTACCAAAAATAGCAAAGAAACACCATATTATTGGATGTCCAAAAATGATCCCCCTTTAAAAAAGTCATACTATAGTATGTTGATTTTTGACAAAATTTGTCAAATTTTAAAATGCCTGAAAATGCTTCAAATGGGTCATTTACAGTCTGTGGATACATGTAGTAGTATAGTTTGTCAAAAATGGTGAAAAAACACCGTGTCATGGGATGTTGAAAAATGATCCCTCAAAAAAGAGTCATACTATTATAGTATGACTCTTTTTTGAGGGATCATTTTTGGACATCCAATAATATGGTGTTTCTTTGCTATTTTTGGTAGCAAACTCCACTACTACATGTATCAACAGACTATTATTGTCTGTTGATTATAGTCTGTTGATACATATTACAGCATAATATGCCAGAAACTACAGAACAACACCACATTATGTGATGTCCAAAAATGGAAGAAAATAGAAAAAGTCATACTATAGCATGTCGATTTTTGTCAAAAATGATCAAATTTTAAAATGCTGAAAATGATTAAAATGGGTCAAATATAGTTTGTTGATACATGTAGTAATATAGATTGTCCACAATAGTTTTTAAAAAAGCCGACCATATGATGGGATGACCAAAAATGATCCCCCTTAAAAAAAAAAAAGCATACTTTAAATGTCGATTTTTGTCAAAATTGGTCAAATTTTAAAATGGGTCAATAATAGTCTGTTGATAAGGTTCATCCTTCATTAATCCCACAATGGGGAAATTCAACCTCTGCATTTAACTTCACACAAGTGAACACACCTTGCATTATGTTATATGCCTTTACTCAAGCACCAGCAACCTTGCAGTTAAATTTCCAACCTACGTATTTCCCATACCGGGAGTTGAACCCGGGCCACCTGGGTGAAAACCAGGAATCCTAACCACTAGACCATATGGGAACATACATGTGAGAAAACACCATATTATGTGATGTCCAAAAATGACCTCCTGATGAAAAAAACTCAGAAGCATGTCGATTTTTGTCAAAAAAAAGATAACTGGGTCTGGGTTCTTATGGGTTAAATGACTGAATGTAACGTTGTTGTTGTTGTTTTGGATGTCTGCAGAGCGACCTGAGCGACAGCATCGCTCTGCTGGTTGCCAGTAACGACCACGTGCAGGCCGTCATCTCTCAGATGGAAGAAATCTGCCACGTGGTCGAGGTCAGACACACACACACACACACACACACACACACACAAGGAAACATTTTTATTATCTGGTTGTGTATTATATTTATTTATGGATCCATAAAGAGTCCTTATGAGATGTTTCTTGTTTCCCACTGCAGGAGAACGGTCGGCGGCAGAGGGAGCAGCTGGCTCACAGCTTTGAGAGTCTGGCGGCCATCTTGGATGAGCGGAAGCAGGAGCTGGTGGGTCTGATCAGCAAACAGCAGGACGACAAACTGAAACGTGTCCGCTCGCTCATACGGCGGCACGGCGAGCAGCTGGAGACGGCCGTGACGCTGGTGGAGTCGGCCATCCAGACCATGGAGGAGCTGCACATGCCTCTGTTCATACAGGTGGGCGGGGCTTCACAGCAGCGGCATTTTATTAGTTTCTGAGCCAATTTTATTCATGTGTAATGTTAGTCCCAATAGTAGCATTTCAATGTGCACTGTAAAAAAATGTATTGATAAAAAAATTTTTTTTACAAAGTCTGGCAGTAAAAGTTGCCAAAAACTTAACATCAAATAACAGTAAAAAAAAAAAAAAAAAAGGAAAATATTTGACAAATAATTTCCTTATAAATACATATTATATATATCAAATATCTGTATTAAAAAATATATACAATTTTATAGTTTTTTTTAACTTTATATAACTTTTTCTGCTAGACTTTAAATCACTTTTTACACAAAATGTTAAGTTTTATAAGAAAAAAGAAAAAAAAGTTGCCTTCATTTTATATTCAGAAAAGTGATATGTATTGTTTTGTATTTTTATGCTGTAATTTTAACATTCAAGAGCATTAAGCAGTTGAATAATACTTTAAAAAAAAGTCCCATTATATTAATTTATAGATTTTTCAAATTTCATTTTATGGTAAATATTCGTAATGAAAGTAATTTACTTTTTTATGGCATTTGCGCTTAACGTAGTGTCATGACCCGACTCAAAGGAGATGACAAAAATGAAAAAACAAACAGGAAAAACACTGTAAAATAATCCAGTACATTTCTGGAATATATATATTTTTTACAGTGTTGTGAGAGCATTTTTTAACTTGTCCTCGCTGTATAAAATGAGCTGCTGTGACCTCTCGGATAATCACAGCCTCATGAAACTTTACAACCACAAACTAGAGACCTGGAGCATTCAGAGGATGTGCAACTTTCCACAGTTTATTGACAATTTGGGGGTTTAGCAGCAGTTTACAGAACAGAAGTGCAATTACTGGAAAAAATGCAATCCTGGCAGAAATCTTCAAATATCAAAAGTTTCAATACCAATCTTTTGTGTTCCTTAAGGTCTTGGTGTCTATATGTGGTATTTTGGAGGGATATTTGACTGTTTTTTATGTTCCATCATGCTTAAGTGGTCAAAAATAGTTAAATTTAGCACCAAATCAGTGCAACAAATGGTATCAACACAAAAAATGAGGCTAAATCTTCAACATTCGAATAGGCGCCTCACCAGAACACACTTTTTATGACTTATTTATGACTAGAAAACACACACACACAAACACACAAACAGTGCTGAGCTGCATCAAATTATCTTCAGTGTGGCATCTACTGCTGACCTGCTATCTCCCCCTTAAAAACCCTGTCTCCCACCACAAAAGGAGGCAGAATGATGAGGGGTTAATGGTTAAATGATACATATATAAACTAATATAGTAAATATTTAATTCAGGCCAAATATACAGGTATATACACCAAATAAAAAGTGCATTTTTTAAGAATCCCAGACGTCACATGAGCCTCAGCTGCAGGTTTTATTATACAGGATGCTCCGGGCCATGTCTGCTGCTGGAGATGATCAAGGGCTTCATGTTCAAGCTGCAGGCTGAGGAGGGAACAGGGGCAGGAACCCCAGCGGGACGCCTCCTCGGTGTGGGGACGCTCTGCTCCCTCTGGGGACAGCAGCTCTGTCTCTGCTCCTGCATACCTGAAGACCACAAACACATGATTAATTCATCCGGCTGCAGAGATCATGACTGTCAGTCCAGAGCACTGTATCGATGAAACAATTGATCACATGCACAAATCTCTATAAGGGCACAGTCATACAGTCATGCTAGACCAAGTCGGCAACCTTTACCAACAAAAGAGCCGTTGTTGGCCACAAAAAGAGAAAAAATCTCAGAATGGAGCCACAATTTTTTGCCTTACAACGAAGATAAATACAGAATTACACAAATTTAGTCTCACTGATTAATTCTCTGTCGTTTTGTGAAGCAAAAATGCCAATCATCAACTAGTTTAAGCTTTCCATATGTTTGGAGTTTCTGCTTAAAACTACTTTATATCATAACTAGAAAATTTCCTCTGGGGAAATTTTGAAAGGGCCACGGGGGCTACTGCCGGTGTGTGTACACTATGATGAGATTCTTCAGAGATTTCAAACTATGCCCTTTAACCTCAAAATGTGTGTGTGTGTGTGTGTGTGTGTGTGTGTGTGTGTAGGTGTAATTAAAATCACATAAAGTTACCTGTGTGTGTGTGCGTGTGTGTGTGTGTGTGTGTGTGTGTGTGTGTGTGTGTGTGTAATTAAAATCACATAAAGTTACCTGTGTGTGCGTGTATGAAGCATGTTTATGCATGTGTGAGGAGTGTGCGCACTTTAGTGCATGTGTGTGTGTGTGTGTATCTGTAACTGTAATCACATCAAAGATCAAAGGCAATCAGATCAAAGCAATCAACAGAATTAACTGACACCTGTTAATGAAAGAGTGACAGCAGCCAGAGGTGGACAGACTCGAATTTCTGGCCTCGAACAGAAAGCATTTTTGTCAAAACCATAATACCTATCATTGATCCGACTTCACTTTGAGCGTCCCGAGTTCTTCCTGAACGTCTACATATGATTTTTTTAAAGAAAAATAAAAAAATAGTTTTGTTAGAGCGATCTAAAAAAACTGTTCCATCTTCCTTTTTTCCAAATCTCCCTGCGTTTTTAATATGGGAGCCAATGAGGCTGTTGGTGGTGTTGGTGGATCATCTGTGCATCCTACGCCCAAACTATAACTCTGACAGCGTTACCAGAGGATTGTGAGTGAGCAGACACATTTTCCTACGTTTCTATGTATAAATTATTTCTGTAGAGTGGAATTTGCGGCCTGGAGCGCAGTTTTCAAATTAATTTTTTGACAGTTTTACCTCTCCCTCTACACTCTGAGCGATGACATCACACACTCTGACACGAACATTCCGTGCAATACACACCCATTATAATCTCAGAATTTCTCCAAAAATTATCATGGTCATTAAACAGGGATTGATAAAAAACTATATGACCTATCGAAACGTGGATTAATACACCGATACACAAGACTTATGTCTACTGCTTAAAGTTTAAATGGAGTCTCTAGGTGAAATTATGCCGGAGAAGTAGACGTTTAAAAATCTCCAATTATTGTTCTTTTTCGCTCATTTTTTGTCGTCCGTCCCATTCATTTCAATGCAAAATTGACTTACGTCGCAAAAAATCGTATTCTGTAGAGAAAAGTAATAGCACACCGATCCCGATCAAACCGCACGTTTTGATATATAATTTGTCCTGCAACTCTTTAAGTTGTAGGACTAGTAGCGGGACGAAATTGCGTCCGGAAGAGGAAGAAGAAGAAATCCACAGTATAACAGTAGTGCTCGGGGCTTCGCCCAGTGCTCGGTGCGTTAGCCCCGAGGCCCTAATTAAAACAAATATCTTATAGAGTTTGGACTGATGGTCGAACAAAAAAACTTATTTGAAGATGTTGCATTTAATTTTCTAATTCCTGAAAGTTCATAGACCAAAAAAATCATTGATTAGTTGCAGCCCTAAGTTTCATTTTAAGGACACAAAAGTTACTCAGAAATGTCTCTTTTTTTTGCATATTGACTGGTACTTTATGTGTCATCGGGTGCATAAATAAAAAAACAAGCTTTGGACGTCATTTAAAGGTCGAGAGAAACGTGACAGAAGAGTTTGTTAAACAGTTAACACTTTCTTTCATATTCCATCAATGCTCAAGTGGTCAAAAATAGTTCAATTTAGCACCAAATCAAGTGCAAATCAGTGCAACAAATGGTATCAACTCAAAAAAATGAGGCTAAATTTTCAACATTGCACCTCACCAGAACACACTTTTTATGACTTATTTATGACTAGAAAACTCTCACACACAGCGCTGAGCTGCATCAAATTAATCTTCAATGTGGCATCTACTGCTGACCTGCTATCTCGCTCTTAATAAACTCTGTCTCCCACCACAAAAGGAGGCAGAATGATGAGAGTTTTATGATTTATTGATACATATATATAAACAAATATACTAAATATGTCGCATTTGATTTTTTGATTCCCGAAAGTTTATAGACCAAAAAAAAATTGATTTGCTGCAGCTCTTTTCTGCATTTTAAAGACACAAAAGTTGTTCAGAAATGTCTCTTTTTTAGCATATTGACTGGTACTTTATGTGTCATCGGGTGCATAAATAAAAAAACAAGCTTTAGACGTCATTTAAAGGTCGAGAGAAACGTGACAGAAGAGTTTGTTAAACAGTGAAGACGTCTAAATCTCACTCTGGCTAAATTCAGCATCTTATTTCTGATGCAACGTGTCTGCGTCACTGCGTCTCCACTGAGGAAAGTGTCTGTTTGTTGTGTGTGTTTGTTGTGTTTGTTGTGTTTGTTGTGTGTGAGGAAGCTGGAGCCTCAGGTGTGTCTGTTTTATGCTCAGCCACGTCGTCTCTCTGAGCAGGTGTTGGAGCAGATAGAGTCTGAGGCAGCAGGTAGTAAACAGCGTCAGGCCAATCTGGCAGCTGGCAGTATTTCTTAAAATCATGTTTTTATTTCAACACTGTGACGCGTCTGACAAACACTTGTGACTGATGTCGCTGGCACGCACAACTGAAGCACAATGTGGTTAATTTGATTTCTTTTTCTGTCTCACAGAGCGCCCAGGACATCCTGGAGAAGTAAGTCGAGTGTTTGTGCATCAGATTTTAACCATTAACTAATAAAGTAAAAAATGTTTTTACTAAATTACAATTCTGAGGCTGTTTATTTAAGTATTTCCATTATTGCAACCTTCTACTTCTACTCAACCACATTTAGGAGGTAATTATTGTATGCTTTATTCAATTTCTTTAGTGACATGTAATTTGCAAATGTAAAAAACCCATAAAAAAAAATAAAAAAAGACAAGCATTTTTTTCAGTGAATTAAAGGGAAAACTTTGTCTCAAGGTATTTTACAGATTTTTAAAACCTATGACAATAAAAAGCTAACACATCTCTTTTTTAAAGTAATTAAAGGGAAATTTAGTGCCAAGTTGTAGTTTTTATAATAATGTAAAACAATCGAAAAGACAACACTTTTTTTTTTTTTTTACAATAAGTTAATGGGAAATCATCTAAAATTATTTTGCAGATTTTAACAACCATAAAAAAAAATAAGACAACAAATTTTTTGTAAATTGAAGGGACAATTTGTCTCAAGTTTTTAAAAAACCTATAACAATCAAAAAGACAACACATTTTTACAGTAAATTTAAGGGAAATTTGAGATTTTAAGGAAGATTTTCTACTAGTTTTGTGTCATTGGGGTGGTTTTGAGGGGAGACCGTTCTCTCTAGACATGACTGCTTCATGTGCCTATGACCAACTTTCATAGGAATGAACGGGGCCTACCTCCAACAATGTATCCAGTTCTATTTATACGTCCATGCACTGGAGACATGGAGGAAAGCCAAACACTGTTCATCTGCACATACAACCCATGCTGCAATGACAAAGAGACGGATGTAAATTGATAACATTTCACTTTTAACTACTTTATAGTAGGGTTGTCAAAAGTATCGATACTCAAAAAAGTATCAATACTAAAACGTTGTATCCAGATACAATACTCATTTTCAAAAGTATCGAGTATCTGAAGCTTGTTATCATAGCTGCCGTTTCTTTTTGCACAACTGTTTTTTATTATAAATATTTAACCTGTGGTTCTGTTCATTTTAACATGTTGCATTTTTCTTGTCAATTTGTTGTTAAATTGAAAAATGGTATTGAGTATCGTATATTTTCCTGAGTATCGGTATCGAGTTGAAAATTTTAGTATCGGGACAACCCTACTTTATAGTAAAGTCTGACCTGATCTTAGCCTCTAATAACACATCATAATTTATATTCTTATTAGAACCTGGTCTCACAGGAATCTGTGAAATAGCCATGGATTCGCTTAACTCAAAATCCGTGGAATAGCCACAGAATCACTCAAATTTCCGTGAAACTGACACGGATTCCGCTACAATGCAAATTAATGACAGTCATATCCCGTGGCTATTCCATGGATATTTTTTCCTATTGGTTTGTTCCAAGTCACGTGACTTTCAAGGTCCCGGCGGTCAGAACAAAAAACATGGCGGACAGTTCTCTCATTTTTAGTGAAAAAAACAATATTTTGACTTAGTTTCTGCATAAAAATGGATTTTGATTACATTTCTAGCAAGAAATATATGTTTTATTTTCTAAATATTCACTCAGTGAATGTACATAATCACTTTGTATGTTGGAATAGCCACGGGATATGACTGTCTTTAACTTGCATTGTAGCGAAATCCGTGTCAGTTTCAAGGAAATTTGAGTGATTCCGTGGCTATTTCACAGATTCCTGTGAAATCATGTTGGGAAATACAAGTACTAGTACCTCAGAGTTGTACTTAAACACAGTACTAGAGTAGATGTACTGTGGCAGCATACGGCTGTGTGTCATTCCAGCCGTCAGCTCTGTGACTCTTTAGTCACTTTGTATACATTATGCAGCAGATGATCGGCTTGTTGCTAAGAGATCGAAAAACCAAACAAATCTGCTCTGAACGCTGCCGTCTGGCAGTGTGTGTGTGTGTGTGTGTGTGTGTGTGTGTGTGTGTGTGTGTGTTTGCTGATGGATCGAGGCAGTGTTGGTCTTTTGAGTCGACACCAATAATCTTTGACATTTGCCTGATTAAATATTAATGTTTGAATGTGTCAATACTACTGAGGCTGCAGATCAGAGGCTTTAACTTCAAATGTGTAAAACAGAATACAAGAGTGTCTTAATGCGTAAATAAAAGACTTAAAAACTATTTTAAAGTAAACTATCAGCTTTTAGAGGCAAAACTCAGAGAATATGTATCTGTCATTATACAAATCTGAGTCATACAATGACAACTGACTGTGTTTGTATCTGATTTTATTAAAATGTTTCCAACATTGAGGAGGAAAAAATGTCTCTAATTCAGGCTAATATTCAGATAAACTAAACTAAATCTTAGTTGTGTTTTGTTATTAATTCCTTTTGTTATAAATACAACTAAAATCACAAATCAAATAAAAGATTAGTTGATTGACATAAAATTAATTGCAAAAACATTTGATGGTTCTAGCTTCTAAGATGTGTAGATTCACTGTTTTTTTAAACAAATTTTAAAATATTTTTTTAATAAAATTATTTTCAGATTTTTTACAGATTGTATCAAGGGTTATTTTGATGCTTTATCACAGTAATATTGAAACAGCCAAAACATTTTTTCATTTGCTTTAACAGCATTTAAAACTTTTGCATAGTGACAGTTGAATTTAAATGTTTAAGTGATATATTGAAACCTGTGTGTGTGTATGTGTGTGTGTGTGTGTGTGTGTGTGTGTGTGTGTGTGTGTGTGTGTGTGTGTGTGTGTGTGGACAGGATGGCGGTGACGTCCCGGGCCGGTCACATGGAGCGTCCGGAGCTCGGTTATGAGAGTTTGAGCCACTTCGACATCGACACCGACGACCTCGCCGACATGCTGAGAAACATCGAGTTCTGCTCCGGTACGAACAGAGAAACAGCCTGAAAGTAAAGGGTTAATATACCAGTTACAGGATAACAGAGACAGAACATATAATATAGACCAGGGATGGGCAACTGGAGGCCCGGGGGCCACATACGGCCCGCACCCTCACTTGAAGTGGCCCTCAGTACAACTACATGCATTTGAGCATGAAATCTTAAAAGTGCAGTGTAGAAATGGGCAAAATTACTTCTTCCATTAATGTTGGTCTGCTGTTCTTGCACTGAAAAAAAAAGAAATCACAGTAAGTGGTTATTTTTTATTTGCTTCTAACCTTTTGTATTCATCTTTATACTGTTAAACATGCATTTAAGCATGAAATATGTTAAGTTACTGCACTGTAAACATATTTAAAATTGCAGTTTCATCATATCTGGTTAAGAACAAGGTCCTATATGTGGCCCTGTGGTAGTGAACATGAAAAATTGTGGCCCCCTGCAGCATTTAAGTTTCCCATCCCTGAGGATGAGACTTGTTTTTACGTTGTGGATTCACTAAAAGTCAATGTAACATTCTCTCGAGTGAAAATTATGTTCTGTACACGTGTGTGTGTGTGTGTGTGTGTGTGTGTGTGTGTGTGTGTTTAGGTGTGGGAGACGATGAAGAAGAAGAAGATCCTGAAGAAGGTGGAGAAGAGTTGGACCTGGACTTGTCCTCCAGATTTTGAGACCAAATCAGAGGTAGTTGCTGTTTTAACCACTTTAGTGAAGAGTTTTTAAAGGTGAAATATTTCATTTAAAGGTACAATGTGTAATTTTCAGCCACTAGGAGTCCCTCAATCAAAACAATATCTAAATACACAGCGTTGTCGTCATTGCGGTCAGGTTCTCCTGGTCTGGGCTCCTTCAGTGTTCAGGAGGTTTTATTGGTAGCTGAATTATCCGTGGAGATTTCCTGCTCTCCAAAACTAACAGATCTGGTGATTAAAACCAGTAAAAGCCTGATTTAAGCAGTTTAACCTATAAAGTTTTTGTTTTTCCAATGAGGTTTGCACATGGGAGGAGGCTCCAAGCCGAGCTGATTCTAACATTTGCTCAACTTCCTCGACGTCTCGATGACTTAAATCATTCTCGTGGTTAAAATAAATAGCTAAATTGAGCAGTATCTAAAAATGTGGCTTAAAACAGGATAAAAAGTTCATTTATGATAGCTTCAGGCAGACAACTATATCATTGACACACGCACAAAGGATATAAGAAATTAACATTTCTCTCATTTAGTTTGTTTTTTAGACATTTTAATCCATAAATGTTACATATTATACTTTTACTGATTGTATATTCTCTGAGAGACTAACAGAACAGAAACAAACAACTTGAAACACCTTCTGAGTCTCCCTGTCGACCTGTACTGATGAATTGATCGGGTTCAGCTCAGCTGGGGCTTTGTGGTTTGTTTGATTTTGGTTTAGAAAGTGTCAGACTCCTCACATTAGTTATTCAGCTGGAGAGGACGAACCCAAAGCCCTGAATCTCCTCTTCAGCTCAATGTCTTTAGTTTTATACAGAGTTTGTTAACCCATTTAGGCCTAAAACGCCTGGAAAAAATGCCCGTAAAACCTCTGGGTGATTTTAAATGAACCCCCCTTGTCTTTTTATGTGTGTTTTATGTGTGTTTTTATGGTTTTGTTTTTTTTTCATCTTTTGTGTGTTTTTGTGTGTTTTATGTGTGTTGTTTGTAATTTTTGGGGTGTTTTTTGTACATATGTGTGTTTTTGTTTGTGTTTTATGTGGGGGTTTTTTCAAAATGTTTTGGGTGTTTTTTGTAAAGAAAATGTATGTGTTTTTAGTGTGTTTTTGTGTGTTTTATGTGTGTTTTTATGTGTTGTTTTTAAATAATTTTTTGTGTTTGTTTTATGTGTGTTTTTGTGTGTTTTTAAGTGTGTTTTTATGTTTGTTTTATGTGTTTTTTGTCATTTTTGTGTGTGTTTTATGTGTGTTTTTTTTATTTTTGGGTGGTTTTTGTAAAGAAAATGTATGTTTTCTGTGTGTTTTAAGTGGGTTTTTATGTGGGTTTTCTTGTATAAAAATGTGATTTTTATATGTGTTTTTGTAATTTTGTGTGTGTTTTTTGTGTTGAAAATGTTGATCCAGTAAGTCAAAATGAAAAAAATAATAATCAGGTCATATTGGTGAGGTTGTGCTGAAAACAACACCAACATGGCATGGTGAACACTTTTTAAGTCGTTTATACAGGCAGAATGAAAAAGAGTCAAAAACGGACAAAATAACCCCAAACTCCAAAGGGTTAACACAACCAACGACTGTTACAATAAAAAGAAATCCAAAAATGTCACCAATGATGCACAAAGGGTTTAAAGTGTCTGAACGAGCATCCTGCAGATAAACAAGTATCTAAAAATGCAAAAAACACAAAGCTGCACTGACGGCTCTCCAGCTGAAGAGCTGCAAATGTGTCAGAGCCTGTTTATAGATGTTCTTGTCGCTCCGCTGATGAATTGTAATATTTGGAAAAAAATGTGCTCAAACTGAAGTCAGCAGCGGCAGCAACGACATCAGCAGCAGCAGCTCACTGTGTACGGTGTGAAATCATCTCTAACAAGACCACTTACGTAAAAAAAGAGGAGAGGCGAAGGATTCCCCTCGTCCACTCAGAGAGACGACAGCATCGTGCTGACTCAACAACAACAGCGCGGTCCTCCTCCTCCTCGCTGCGTTTCTGTGACATTAAGGCCGAGCAGCTGGAGAGTCACTGGTGATTGTTCAGACGTGGGATGATGACACTGATCTCATGTTATTCCTCTTTTTGTTCTTGACTCGAGGTCCTCGCTGCAGTCCTGTGGAAAAAAAGAGACGGAAATAGAGGTTTTACCATAATCCTCCGGAAGAAATCCAACAAAGACGACATGAAAAAAACACAAAACTTGATTGAAATCGTACCTTTTCCATATGTTCACCATCTGTGTTCCCAGATTCTAAACCTCCCACATTGTTGCCTTTTGTTCAGTTTTAGAAAAAAAGTGCATTGTGTGTAAATATATCCCTCTATGTATAGCTCACAGGAAACGTATACAGTGGATTTAGCACTGTATTCTGTGTTGTGGGAGGGAAAGTAAAAAGGTTTTCGTTCATGTGTGTCCTCAGGATTTAAAGCCCTTATATAGCTTCTCTAAAGGCTTCTGTAAAGATACAGTTTTATCATTCTTTTCAGTCGTTATGTAAATTAAAAAATGTGGGGATTAAAGTCAATAACATAGAGATTTGTGGTTATGAGCGAGAGTGTGCAGCAACTATAGGCTAAATTATTTAGTCAAAACTGAATATTTTCCCTTTTTTTATGCTGTATTTCAACGAGAAAAACACAAAAAAACTGCAGAAAGAGGAATGACAGCAGCAGCAGAGAGCAGGATGTGGAGCTGAGAGAGTGGGCAGATAAGCTCATTACTGTAGGTCACATTACAAATGATTTGCTTTTTTCGAGGGGGTTTCCAAAACAACCCACAGGAATATTTCCTGCTCTGCCCCCCTGTGTGGTTTGGGCACCTGACGCTGCTTTGTTACAGGACGAGGCTGCTGAAATTCTGGATTTCTCTCAGTGTCTGTTTGATAAAAAACAAACGAACAATGAAATGATTCATCTAACAAGTATTAAATGCATTTTCCTGCATTTTACTGGCAAAGGCGGCTTTTTTAGACATGGTTATTGTTTTGAAATCGTCTTTTTTAACCCAAACCATCATCATCATTTCCTCAACCTAACTGCTTTTGTTTTGTGAGGCTGTACCAGGATCAGGAGCTGTATCTAGACCAGGGATGGGCAACTTAAATGCTGCAGGGGGCCACAGTTTTTCATGGACACTACCACAGGGCCACATATAGGACCGTGCACTTAACCAGATATGATGAAACTGCCATTTTAAAATTTAAAATTAAAATTTTTAAATATGTTTACAGTGCAGTAACTTAAAATATTTCATGCTCAAATTCATGTGTAACAGTAGCCTGGCTAACACCAGACTAATCTCAAATGAGATTTGGTCTGGCAACCAGCCGTTCATTTCTCCGTAGAGGAGGTGTGGTTTACGATCCTCCAGAGCCGTTTATTGGGCGCTTAGAATGTCTATCAAAGCGTCTGTAGGTAGCTCTTAGCCAATCAGATCAGTTATACCAGATGACGTAGTAGAGCAACAGAAATGGATGTTTGTTGTGTGTGTGTCTGTGAGAGAGTGTTGTTTGCTGCTTTGCTTCTCCAGTTCTCGCTTTCTGCAAGATTGTTTATTTTCACGCTTTATTCCCCCTCATGTCATTCAGCCACACCGTCTACAGCTAAAGAGAGTTTCGCGTCTGCAGCAGCCATGTTGGATCCGTAAGAAAACTACAAGCTTCCAAGTGCCGAGCAGTACGCGTCATCGTCTTGCCGTCCCTCCCCGCTCTGTGATTGGATCCCTAAAACAGGGCTAAGAAACCTCTCTGGTTGCCAGACTGGATGGAGGTTCGAAATTAAATTCGAGCGCGCAAGGCAGTCTGGGTATACCCAGGCTAGTGTAACAGTATAAATAGGAATACAAAAGGTTTGAAGCAAATAAAAAATAACCACTTACTGTTATTACTTTTTTCTTCAGTGCAAGAACAGCAGACCAACATTAATGCAAGAAGTAATTTTGTGCATTTTTACACTGCACTTTTAAGATTTCATGCTCAAATGCATGTAGTTGTACTGAGGGCCACTTTAAGTGAGAATCCGGGCCGTAGGCGGCCCCCGGGCCTCCAGTTGCCCATCCCTGATCTAGGATATCACAGCCTCATGAAACTTTACATCATTTCCTCAACCTAACCAGGTAGTTTTGTTGCCTAAACCTAACCAAACTGCAACAGAAAATAACAAGTTAACTTAGTCTAGAAGTAGGTTCCCCACAAAGGGTGTAATGCATCCCTCACTAGGCTGACAAGCAAATAGCAAACAGTGCTCGTGTGCTATTTGCACTAGAAGCTGACATTTTTCCAGGATTCCTGCAGGAGCGGAGTCAATATGACTATTTATCACAGGACCGGGACGGGACAGGCGGAAAAAGTCAGGATGGGAATGTTAATATTGCCAATAGGTTTTCTTTAAAATGTAGAGATATATAGACTTCAGCCCTGAAAAAATGTGAGAGAAACGGGGATCTAGCAGCTGACACTCACTGGGAAAAAGTAAGGGGATTGTTGGTTGTTTTTATGCCCTTAAGTGAAGGAATTTTGGGCAATCAGAGTCAGGAATTGCATTTCAGGAATTGTGTGTCTGTCTTGCGGTTGGGTATCTACTCCTGTGTCATCTTCTAATTTTCACATATCTAAAATAGGTAATATGTGAACATTTTGGGAACTTTTGGGATGTTGTGAGTTGTAAGAAAAGTTGAATTAGTGTTGATTCGTTGATTTACAACCAGAAATTCTTGCTTTTATTTTCTTTCACCTGGTCACAGATTAAATTAACCCTCACTGAGTCAGATAAATGAGTTCTTCTGTGTTAGCCACTGCTTTGATTTTTAAAATGTACTTTGAACTTAAGGTCTGAAATTTATTTTTTTGGTTAGAACTCTTTCCAAACTATGTGCATACACTTTGTAACTAATCATGCCTTTAACAATGTTTTAATGAGAATGTTTTTTTTAATAATTATGTTTATTTTTGGTCACATATGCCACTCATTTTCTATATTTCTTTCCTGATTGTTTTTATTTATTCTGATTGCATGAAATATTTTTTATTTTACATATGATTATAAGAATTTGTTGACCTGCGAAGCTGTTTATTTTACTGTGAAATGTGATAGTTTCATGTAGTTTGTTGGTTTTATATATAAAGTGGCACATCATCTGTGGATATATTTAGATGATTTATACTGATATATTATTTTATTGGTGCACGACTCCCGCCACTGAGAAATGTAAAAAAATAAATAAAAATAGATCAAATAAAGTGAAAATATATGCTAAAGCAACTGTTACGATTTTATTTGTCTTGATTAAAGCATGTCTTATTAAAATCTTATTATTTTTCAGATAAATAAAAAAAATGTTTTGTTATTGGCCTGGAAATAAAATAAAATAAAATAAAAAAAATAAAAAAAGAAAGAAAGAATAAAATAACATTAAGAAATGTTAAAAACCCAGATGAATATTACTTTTAGTAAATTAAGAAAATAACTATAAAAAATAAATTCAAAAATAAATTAAGGAAAAATAACCAAATATTTCAAGGGAAATGGAAAAATGTAGTAATTTTAAATCATTTAAATATAATTTTTAATAATTATTTAATCATGAAAACATTTTTATAAATGCCAATTGTGATTATTATTATTATTATTATTATTATTATTATTATTATTATTATTATTATTATATAAACTGAAGTACAACATGCTCCTCTTTGGTGTAAGAAAGTATTTTGCATCCTTGGGATTTAAAACGCTGTCTAGAATTTAAACAACAATATGAATGTAAATCTCCAAATGACTCTATTTGTCTTCATGCATGAAACATTGTAATTTTACAGGTTTTCCTGCAACAGCAGACTAACCATTAAATATTCTTTGCTTCAGGTTTGATCTTTTGAAGTCAAACGCTCTGCAGAGTTCTGCAGATTATCAGAGTTCAGAGTGATGATGACACACACGTTTGTTGTTGCTTTGCATCTACAAACTGATACGTAATGGCATTTGTAAAGCGCATAGAGGCAGATGAAACAACACGTGCACACACACACACACAGACACACACATGCACACGCACACACGGCAGAAGAATCACCAACACACCCACAGTTTGGTCTGAGTCAGAGGAACAAGAAGCCCGTTTTGACTTCTGTCTTCTCTCTTTCTATCTGTTCAACAACTTGGAAATTAAAGGGCTACTTTGATATTTCTCAACCCACTTTTTCCTTTTTTTTTGGTGTTTAAGTGACTCATGGGAACAACATTTTACATGATATTGGTCCAATAATGAGCAAGAACTGCAGCCATGAAACACACTGCAGTGTAATCCTTTAGTTTGATTGTGCAGCATCAATATAACTCCACTAAAAGTGCTTGTTTTTACACTGACAGGCTACGATTGTTAAAATTGTCTAGTTCTGTCTGCTTTGTCACCACAACTCTGCCCAAACTTGAAAACCTGCTTGATCGACCGATGAGAACCTGGTCTCACAGGAATCCGTGAAATAGCCACAGATTTGCTTAACTCAAAATCCGTGGAATAGCCACGGAATCAGTCAAATTTCCGTGAAACTGACACGGATTTCGCTACAATGCAAGTTAATGACAGTCATATCCCGTGGCTATTCCATGGATATTTTTTCCTATTGGTTTGTTCCAAGTCACGTGACTTTCAAGGTCCCGGCGGTCAGAACAAAAAACATGGTGGACAGTTCTCTCATTTTTAGTGAAAGAATCAATATTTTGACTTAGTTTCTGCATAAAAATGGATTTTGATCACATTTCTAGTGAGAAATATATGTTTTATTTTCTAAATCTTCACTCAGTGAATGTACATAATCACTTTGTATGTTGGAATAGCCACGGGATATGACTGTCATTAACTTGCATTGTAGCGAAATCCGTGTCAGTTTCACGGAAATTTGAGTGATTCCGTGGCTATTCCACGGATTTTGAGTTAAGCAAATCCGTGGCTATTCCACGGATTTTGAGTTAAGCGAATCCTTGGCTATTCCACGGATTCCTGTGAGACCATGTTGACCGATGAAGGATGCAAAGGAAAACTCGATTCCTCTTATTCTTTGATTTTTATTTTCTTGAAGATGGTTTTGGGTTTGAGGGTTTAAACAGAACTATGGAATTGAATGGGATGGAAAAGGTTGATAACCTTCAAGATGAACAGAAAAGACAGACATTAGTCTTGAAAAATCCCAATAAACATTTAACCAAACAGTTTTCCTAAAGAATAAATGTTACCGTTACTTTCAAACAAACAAAGTAATTCAAATTAACCTACACTGCAAAAAAAGGAAAAGTTGGGTGAACTCAAAATTTCAAGGCAACAAACTTCGATAAAATTTCAAGTTGGACAATTAAACTAAATATTTTAAGATTTGTTTTTGAGTTTGCTCAACTCTGAATTCAGATATTTGAACTTATAATTTAACATTGTAATAACTTTTAATCCTTACTTCTGCTAACTTCTGCAATGTGCTGAATTGGCACGATTGTAACACCGCTATGAAATGTCAGCTAATGTTGTGACCACAATTTTGAGTTAGCGTTGATACGCTAATGGCTACTCTTGTAGCTGTAACGAGCAGCGCCGCTAGCATCAGTTAGCCGATAGCATCAGTTAGCCGCTAGCATCAGTTAGCCGCTAGCTTTCGCTAATGACCGAATTTCACCGTTTTCCCGCATTTCACAACAAAGAAATAAGAGTTATCAGAACTATTGTCCCTTGTTGTGAACCCCAACTTAAAGATATAAGTAACAACAAGTCACAAACTTGTTTTTGAGCAGACAACTGGCTTCCTTTGTTGTCCAAGTTTTACCAACTTAAGTCACTGTTTTAGGCCAAAAAAATACAAGTCGGCTTTTTTTGCAGTGCAGGTGCCAGGTGAATATGGTCCCTCTAGGAGCACTTCCTGAGAGTTTGGGTTCCACCCAGCTCTTTTGTGTGGTTGCCCTCTGCAGGTCTGGAGTGCATCTTGTGAATGTGTTCTTGTGAATTAATTGGGATTTGACACAACAATAATAGTCTGACAACATCATGGAAATAACCCCACAGAGAATTACAATGTATTTCTTTATTTTTCACTTGATACAGTCTGTCTGTTTGTTTGTCTCATGAAGTCTCGATCAGTAAGAAGTCTTGTTCTGAGGAGCGCCAAGAAGAGATTCAGACAGACTTTCGACGTCAGATGGAACATCTAGCCGATTTCAATGATATAAAAGAATGAGACTTCTTCTTGAGCGAGACTTCACACTGTTAACCCTCTGGAGTCCATGAAACCACCTGCACATTACTTCTTCATGACGTGAAGACATAAAAATGAAGCAACATTGAGTCTTGCCATCAGCTTCTCTCTAAAGTTCTGGCTTGAAACTCCATGCCAGATTTTATTTGATGATATTCGGCCAAGTAAAACCGGAGATAATGTCAAATATATTTAGTATAAAATATAGAACTAGATATTATCCTCATTTTACCTGTTATATGTTAGATATATTTGCAACCTCTATTCATATTTGCAATATTTAAAATTCTGTGTTTTGAAACATAAATTTCAAGATCAGATTTTATGTTTTCCTTTGTTTCTTTTGGGTTCAAAATTTTGATCAAGTAAGTCAAAGTTAAAAATGTATTATCAGGACTTATAGGTGAGGTAACGCTGAAAAAACTGATACCAACATGGCATGGTATAGATTTTTAACAGATTTTTTAACTGACATAAGAGCCGAAGATTTCAGAGGGTTAACAAACGGCCCGGATCAAGCAGAAAAGGAAAGAAAAACTTTATTTCTCTGTAGGATCCTTCAGACACTTATATTAACAATCGTAGCCTGTCAGTGCTAAAATAACTCTAGTGAGCTGCAGCCCCCAGTAGCCATTTAGACACAAATACATGGGAAAATAGGTTTGATTTTCTTGAAATTAACTCATAATTTGCTAAACATTTGGAAGGAAACCTGCCTTCTGTCTGCACACTATCTAATAAATTAAGAAAATTAAAAAAAAATTGTGAAAGAACATATGAAAAGGGTTCATCTCCTTTGGACACACATGCAAAAACATGAATTCTTTGAGGAGCTTTAATCTGTGCAGTCAATGTTAAATTATTTTGATACATTGGGAATATTTTTGCCTGATGGTGGCACAAAAGAAGATGCAAAAAATATCAAGCTTCAAGTCAGGTTTTATGAAAATAAATAAAAAAATGTAATTCATTTTTGAGATATTTTGTCATGAACCAAAGCGTGAATCAAGAAGAAATTTCCGTTCAATGTTTGAACTGGTCCTTCATTATTACAACTTATCCTCTGGAAGATATGGATATCCAAAATTAAATAATAAACCTGCAAATTGGACAAAAAAATCTGTGAATTTTCTAGTATTTTCATTTTCAGTTTTGTCTCATTACTCATGTAAAAACATTGGATGACACTTAAATCAGTCACAGAAAGTTGTATTTTATAACCCAGAACACACATTTATAATCAGCACAATAACAGAACCAATAGATTTTTTTTTTTTACTTCAAACTTTTTTATTACAAAATATAAATGGCAAAAAAAGCTTTTTCTTCTTTTTTCTAAAACAATGTGATCAGAGTCAGACATGAGAGTTTATGGTAAAATAAAGCTTTTTTTCCTTCTTTTTTTTTTTTTTTTAGGTTAGCATGCTACAGGTGATACAGTACAGGTGATAGTGCTCCCGCTCAAAGTAAAAGGACAGAAAAGAGGATGAAAGGAAGGCGAGAGCTGAAAACTGATCAACATAAGAGTGTGATTTGCCTTTTCTTCTCTCAGATACAAATAAATCACAAAGTTTGATCGATCAGAGTGGATTTAAAACAACAAGGAGACAGAGGAGAGTTTGGTATTTATGGAAAGGGGGTTGAATTTTTCCACCAGAATAACTACTCAAAGGTTAATTATTGGCTTGAGATTTCACTTTAACTGGTTGGATGCCACCTTAATTTAGCCAGAACTTGTATATTAATACTGGAAAATAGCTTTAAACCATTTTTGGTGCCATCAAAAAACCCATTATGACACTTTTATCCAGCACAATACCTTGGTGCATGAATTACCCATTTAATATTTTGGTTTACATTAACAAATCAAAGAAAATAAATGGTAAAAAAAACAAAGAAATAATAGCCTACTGTCTTTGTAGTCTACCTGTATAATCATTAGATTATTTAATTTTCATTTAATGATTGTCCTAAAGTAAGAAGAAAAAGAAAAAACTTTTATTTTGGTGTTTTGTCACCATATTGTAATCAGAAACCAAAGATTAGGGGTTTTATTTTCCACAAAATCAGGTGGGAAAATGTGGAGAAATGTCACACAAACAGTATCGGCTGAAGATTTACTTATTATAGGAGAGTTTAAAACATGTTTCTATATTTAAAAGTCTTTTCAACACAGCACCAATTCAGTTGTGTAAAGCCAAACAGCCACAATACAATTTATATTGGACTTATTTATCTGCAGGGACTAACAAGTATCCTTTAAATTAAGATGATCTATACATTAACACTGAGTATTTGTAGATATTTAGGTCAACTCTATACTGCAGAAATATCTTCATTTCAAGCATCAAAACCTTTGATCATAAACACAAATGACAAAGAACACATCTCTGGCTCAAATGTGTCCAAATGTTAAATTATAGCAGACAGGTTCCCTTTATAAAGTCCAGTGTGGAGAGGAGTGTGTGTGTATGTGTGTGTCTGTGTGTGTGTGTGTGTGTGAGGAGGGTGGGGGTGCACCCATGAGGAGGTGGGGGGGGGGGGGGGGGGGGGGGGGGGGGGGGGGGTCTGAGAGGTCCGTTTCCACCTTTTCCAACAGAGTCTTTAAATAAACGCTTGAGAATTTACATGTTACTCGCGGATGCTGCGATGCGTAAAATGGCACCATCTGTGCGTAAAATGACGCGGAGAGGAAGGCAGGCGCACAAACAACAACTAATGTCAGAGGTCTTGAATACTTGGGACAGCTCTCTGGCTGTTTTAATGAGGCATTTAAAAAAAATAGAGCTTTACTTCCCGACCTCGTCGAGGACTTTGCGGTTGAGCTGAGCCTGCTCCCTCTGGCTCTCCATCTTGGCCATCTGGATCATATTCCTCAGCAGGTGGAAGGTGAGGTCGATGGACAGCGGCGGCTCTTCGCTGCGTTTCAACAGCTGCACCGCCGTCCTCACCGCCTGCTCCTCCTCCTCCTCCGCGTGCCGCTGCTCCTCGCTCTCCCCTGCAGGTGAGAGCAGGTGCAGAGGGTCCGGGTTCCTCTTCTGCAGGAACCTCAGGAGGTGGTCGCCCAGCAGGTCCGAGGCGCTGCTGTCCCCGGCGGCCGCCGCTCTGAGGAGCACTTCGTCCAGTTGCTGCGTCTGGAGGCGGCCGCTGCCATCCAGCCAGCCGGGGAGGATGCGCGGTCTGCCGGCGGCGGGGCGGAGGTGCGACGAGAGGAGGACCGAGGAGAGGAGCAGGAGTAGGGGGACCGGCTTCATGTCCTGCAGGCAGAGGAGGTTATACATGATATACAACATCAGGAAAGTGGAGCAGATGATCAAACTCACTGGTTTTGTTGCGCACTTTTGCAGCTTTTTAAACATTTTTTTGCAAATGCAGTTTTTTATTATGCTTAAATAGCCAGATTCATGCTAAAAAACAAGATGCATTGCAAAATAATTGCAATTATTTAGAACTTTAATCACTCTGAGGTTGATTTTTATCACTTAAGTCCGTGCAAAATCTGGTTAATTTATAACAAAGGCCCTGGAAAACAATAACCTATCAATTAATTAAACTACATGAATGTTATTTTAACATTTAATGTCAATCAGAAAGGCACTTTCTGCAAGAAAAAAGAAGCAAATAAGATCTTTTCTAGTATTTGGAAGAGAAAACTTGACCGAATAGCACAAAAACACACAAAAAAGTAAAATTTTCACAATATTAAAAACAGTTAATATACATAAGTACGAGATAATAAAACAGGATATCTAAAAAGGTCCCAAGATGATGGTTATCTAGCTGCATTGATTTTTTTGTCCTCACTTGCACAAATACGTCCATTTCAGCAAAAGTTGAAATAAAGAGCGTCTGAAAGCTGCCGTACTCACTTTATTGTCTCCAGATGCTGCAGCTGAACTTTGTGGTGGGCCGGTGGGGTCTCTGCAGGTCTGGGGAGTCCCTGTGTGAGCGGCGACTGGAGAGGACGCAGGGTTTTATACATCCAGCCTGACGTCAATGCAAGCACACAGACCGCTTTGGAAACTGGACAACTATCGAGACGACAAGGCAATATAGTCCCGAGGGACAGCTGGGAGGCTGTGATCGACAGGAAATGAAGGAGACATTGTTTTTTTTTACAGGTTTATTTCCTTTTTATCTGTGAGGAGCTCCCAGGGGGGCAGGAGGAGGAGGCAGGGGTCCTTGGAGGGGCTCCAGGGGGCCTGGAGGAGGGGCTGGGGCTCATTGAGAAACTTTTAAAGGTTCTTTAGGTTGGATGGCTGTCAATAAAATGCTTTTACTTTAAGTGGCTTCTTATATTTTCCTCATATTTTTAATATTAGATTGTTTATATAAATGTTTGTTTGATTTTTGTTTGCAAATTTACATCAAATTGCTCCTCTAATGACTAATTAGTAGTATTTTAATTAAAGTATTTTAAGTAAGAATTGAACCTCCTTTTGCACAATTATGAATTTTTTAGCTTTTCCAAGTGAAACAGGTAAAGTGAGATATGTTTGTTTGCTGTAATTTATGTACTAAAGTGTATGTTTTTGAGATATATAGCTTGAATTTGGGTCAAGGTATGTGATTCATTTGCTTTTTTTTTAAACTAAGGCTAAAGTTTGTACTCTCTCTCTCTAAGAGTCAGCAAAAGTCTTTTTTATAAACTGCAATTAGTCGTGATTTAAGTAGGAAATTAAGGATTAAAGGATACATCTTTTAAGGTATCTTAAAGCCAAAGAGATGAAACAAGAGGAAAAACACAAAGATTCAGCATTCACACTTTATTTTCCTACACTGCAAGTAATTTTGCAACTTTATCACCTAATTTTCACTTTAACCTTTCTTTATTGTGCGTTTTGTCCCTTTTTTGGCTAATTAATTACACTCAAATTAGTAGGGAGGTGGAGAGAGTCTGTAACCATAACAAAGTACAAGAGTAAAAGAACAGTAGATGGATCATGAAAAGGCAACCAAACATATTTAAGAACATTATCTTGTAAAACTTGTGCGTCACTGTAAAAAAAGATTAGTTGACTCAACTTAACTAAGTCAAGTCATCTTGTTGCTTTGACTGAGTTAATTTGAGTCAATTTATAGTGTCAAGTTTATTACACTACAAAATATGAGTTGATGCAACGTGTAGTCTGTTGACTGAACTTCCTGTATCAAGTTAGTTGGACTACAAAATATGATTTGAGCTAACTTTAAGAGATGTTGGTTGAATGTATTTTATCAAGTTCCTACAAATGTGAATCAAGTTGGCTCAACATGAAATACATAATTGATACAACAAGCAGTTTGTTGACTCTACTTTCTTTATCAAGTTATGTGGACTTGAAAACATTACTTAAGATAACTTAAAAAAGATGTTGGTTGAACTTATGTAACGACGAATGTTCTATTTAATGACACAAAGATGAACTTTGTTAAAACTCACAGTTTGCGAGATTAAAAATGTGGTTATCATGAGTGCATTATTAACAAGAAATCAATATTTTAGTTATCAGAAAAATACATTTATATAGTGATACTGCAGAGCTAGAGGTTATTATTTCTGAAACAACCAGATAACTTTAAAACCCTCCTGAGAACATGAAGAGGAAGAATCCCTTAAACTCAGAGTGAAGGAGTGTTGGAGCTCTCCGTGGTGCTGAACTCACCGTCTCAACTCTGAAACTTCACTTGTTAGACATGTAACACACATGATGGTAAGGTTTATATTATATGTTGATCACAGCAGAGTTTCTTTAAGTGTTCACATACATTTTGGACCCCAAATAATAAAAAAAAATAGAAGACTAACCTGCCAGGAAACACATGCATAGACTGTAGTTGTAGATTTAGAGAACGAGATAATAGTAATATGATGCCTTAGTCTGCCCCAGGGACAGAATATCCTCAAGTACTCAGAAAATACACAGATACACTAATATATGAACTAGCTAATAATTAAATGCTGAGTAAACCTGTTTTCTAAAGCAGCTTCTCATTATGAACCATGAAGTCCGACACGGTTGCAACTTTTTCTGCCAAATTTGGAGCCTTTTTGGTCATTTCACGTGTTTAGTTTCTAGTTTTGAAGTTGTTTATTTTCCAGGACAATGTCTTCACTCAATCAAATCACACCCACTGATACTTGTTCTTGTTCTTCACACCCATATCTACATTTTTTTGTGGTGGCGCCCTCCAGTGGCCGTAGTTAATATGACAGCTATAAAGGAGGAAGTAAGGTGACGTAGTATAAAGAGTGACAAAGTGCACTAAGACAACCCACTTAGCACACTTTTGTTTGCCGATTTTTTGGCATGTGATGAGTTTAATTAAGTGATAATAGATATTAATAATGTTTTCTTTTTACCCCCAAAATTAAACTGTTGCATATCTATTTAGAAACGTTAACTTTTAAAGAAAAATACTTAATATTCAAATTCTTTGAAGAAGAAACATATTGTCCTTTACATTCAAATAATGAAGACCAGATGCAGTCAGTGATAATTATTATTATCTAAAATTAAAATACACAATAAAATACACAATATTGTGTCCATTAAAGGCCTCAATACTGTTTTCTTTGACATTTTTATCCTGAAAATTTCAAGATTTCCTTTTTTTTGTACGTTTCTGCAGATTTTTGACGTGCAAATAAAAAGACTGTCACAAAACATACTATTTCTACATCTATTTCAACATTTTGTTTTTGTTTTTGCCTCTTTTTAATGTCATTTTATTTCATATTCCTTTGTCATAATTCGTCTTTAAACCATTTTTTTGTAATTATTTGGCCCCATATGTCTTCCTATACTTGTCCTGTAATCGATTCCTACATCATAACAAATATCTGTCTGATGGTATTTTCTTAGTAAACATATTCATGTCATTACTTGTGAACCCTCAGTCTCCTGCTGTCAGCCGTACATCTAATTAGCTTGGTTAAATTTTGTTATTATGCTTAAATGACCAGATGTATGCTAAAAAATAAGATGCATGTAAAAAGAAGCAATTATTTAGAATTTTATTTATACTAAGGCTGATTTTTTACCACCGAAGTCCATGCAAAATTTGGTTAATATAAGGCTGTGCGTAATAATAACCTGTAAACTTCTTAAACTGACATATGTATAAAATAACATCATGTAATCAAAAAGGCACTTTCTGCAAGAAAAAAGGAAAGAAATAGGATATTTACTTAAGTTTTTGGATGAGAAAACTTGACTGAACAGCACAAAAAAATACAAGAAAAAGTAAAACTTGCACAAAAATTGCACAAATTGTCTCCATATGTCTTCTTATTCTTGTCCTGTAATCAGTTCCTCCATCATAACAGATATCTGTCTGATGGTGTTTTCTTAGTGAACATATTCTTGAACACTGAGTCTCCTGCTGTCAGCCGTACAGGTGAGAGTGCCAACAACACTATCTGCTGCATCTTCATTTAATTAGCTCGGTTTAAATTTAAAAACACAGCGAGCCTTTGGTGCCGAATCAAAAACGGATTCCAGCTTTCTGGGGAGAGGGCTCGTTGTGTCCCTCGGGGGGAGAGAGAGAGAGAGATGAGGCTATTTGGCAGATTTTCAATGGATTCGTCAGACGTTTTCCGCTCCCTGATTTAGCCCAAGTGTGTTTGTGTGTGTGGCGAAAAAAATGTGTGCAGTTAATTTGGTTGACAGCCAGCTAGCTCAGCAGCCTCCAAACAAACCCCACCCAGCCAGAAGTTAGAGAGGTCAAACACGCCATTGTGTAAAAACTTTATTAGCCTGTATCAAACTATCATTATACATGAGCACATTATGACTATAAAGCATCCATGAACATTGAATAATGAGGGAAAAATGTACAATTCAACAGTGATTGTCAATGCACAAAGTGGATTCTTGGATGATTTTCTAGCAACTACTGTACAACAGTTTGACTGAAAATGGTTCAATGACATTTTTTTTACATCGTTAGAACATTTTTTTGGACGGTTAGGACATCTTAGATTGATGCCACTCTTAAGTCTGTTCTCATTAATGCTTCCTATGAAGAGTAATGCGTTGGATTTTGTAGGTATGCCAGAAAATGTAGTTAGTTTATGATGCACACAGACAGCGGTGCATTAAAATCTGGATGGTAGGAAAAGTTAGATGGCATAAAAATAAAAAGTTCTTTGGCCAGGAGACTAGAATTTATGATCCTTTAGAACTTTTTTAATGTTTAATGTTTCGTGTTTTACGTAAGAGATGAAAGAGTGTGAAGAAGTTCAGTGATTTTAAGACTAATCACTGTATTTTTTTCACTTCATTGATCAGATTTAAGTCGTTCTGTATCAGCAACCACTGCAAAACATCCATTCATTCACCCTGAAACGCTTCAGGTAAGTATTTCTTCAGGTTTCTTAAAGGGTTTAAATTGTGTGCATGTGAACAGAAAACACAGAAAAAGCAGATATTTGACTAAAACAGTGGTGGTAGAAGTACCCAGATCGACAAAAGTAGCAACATTAGTGTTTTGTTTTGGAGTCTAAAGTACAAAAAGTAAAAGAAGTCATAATGCACAATATACAGTCATGGAAAAAATATAGACTTTTTCCATGGTTTTCTTGATAACGATTTTGGTTATGATCAAGAAAACCATGGAAATGTCTAGATATCAGCTCTTAAATTAAACTCTTATGAGTTATTTTTGTTGTTATCATTATATTTGTCCAAACAAATGTAGATTTAGTTGTACCAGACATTAAAATGAACAAGAAACTGAAGAAAAAGGGTCTAATAATTTTTTCCCTGACTGTATATGTCTTATTCAGAGTGGCAGGTAAGATCCTTTTCTTTTATTTGCATATCCAGATTATATCCATATTGTTTTTTAGATTATTGCAATTCGTCTCTTAACCATATTTAGAGTTTTTTTTTTTCTTTTTACATAAAACTCACTAATTAAACTGATTACATTTAAACTAAACTGTTTGTTTAATCCATGCATTAAGAGGGGTGTAGTTCTTGTGGCTTGTCAAGAAGTTAGTCCAGCACATAACAGGCTTTAAAACAGATAAAACAAACTATTATAAACTATTATTTAATGAGCTTAAAAAGGTCCACCTGTTTCCAGTCTTTGTGCAAAGCTAATAGCCTGCAGCTTTATATTTATTCTACAGAGATGAGAGCGGCGTCATACAAATAAACTGAAGCACATTACAAAAAAGTCTAATTATTCCATAAACAGCAGGTATGTTGTCACTCCTTCAGCAACAATTGACCAGAATGCATTGCTACTTTTGCAGATATAACCCACTTTCTGCATTTATAACAAATCTAAGAACAGCTTGCTTGCCCTTACCTGAGGGTTGATAGATAAACAGTCACTAAAGTATGAATACAGCATGGAAATGACATTATTACAAACTGAAAATCAACAAAAAAAGACTAAGTTTCACATTAAGAAGAGCATCTGAGTGGAAGATTTCCTCCATAATGAGACAAAACATAATGTTATTATCCTGCAACAATTCTTTCAAGTAATTAAGAATATTATTAACAATGCTTTATAGTAATAACAATAGTCATTATTATTATTATTATTATAATAAATCAAAGGAATTAGAAAAGTTTCCTTTGCAACCAGTGTTAATGTCTGAGTGTGTGTGTGTGTGTGTGCGTACGTGTTGCTGCACCGCTGCCAAATCCAATTTCCATAAATAACAAACTTTCACAGACATTTATGCAAATGCAAGTTTGACTTTCAAGTGTGAATTTGTCATTCAGAGTAGACGAGCTCTTCCTCCGACCTTTACCAGTGAGTCAGTCACAGTTTTACACATTGGAAATACCACAAGAAGTAACTTAGACCAGAACGGCCCATGTCACTCACACACACACACACACACACACACACTATAAATGAGTGTAAATCATCATCATCATCATCATCGACAACAACAACAAGACAGGAAGGACCTGTGATCGTTGTTCACATCTTATTGGCCTTCCAGGTCAGATAGGAGTTCCAGACAACAGCAACAATCTGGACCACAGCCAGCCTGCAAGGAAGGAGACATTAAAGGCTTTCAGAGACTATTATAATGCTACTTTTATCATTTCTACAATTAACACAAGAAGAAAGACAGTGTTGAGCTACTTTCAGATATGCACCAAGAAAACACAACATTTTAAGTCCTCTTGAACAGAAATTTAGTTGTATCTTTTTTTTTCAGTCATATTTAAAGCCCCCTTAAGATTTGGGCCAGTAGTTATGACGTTGCAACAATTTTTTCTGCACATCTATAGGATTTGCATGAGAAAAGCTTGATGGAAACACCAACATTCAGTAAAACTTGCCCATATTATTTAAAAAGTATTTATTTTTATATTATCATATTGTTACTATTGTTAGTATTACATATTATATATTATATACTGTACTATTATTATTATTATATACTGTCTAGTCACTATAGCATTGTTGCCATCATATCACCAGTATAATTACCATCATCTTGCCACTGTACCTTCATTGCATGCAACAAAATATCTTATTGCATAAAGATAACAAAGTATTTTTGTTGCATAAAGATAACCAAGTAATGCGGAAGACAACCGGCTCCATTCTCCACTTGTAAAAATATGTCGTCTTTTTATAGAATGAAGACATTTTTTAACAGTTTGGTCAGCTAAAATGTGTGTCACAGTCAGGCCCTTTGCATTTATTTTTTTAAAATTTCCTGATTATATGTTAATAAAGCTATAAAGTCTTACCTGTGGTGAAGTGGAACGAAGTAGAAATTGGCGATCTGGACTGGAGGCCACAGCTGAAACACCAGATAACAGAAAACATTAAACAGACAATTTGACGCAAAATATGAATGAATCAATAAAATGTGGAAACATACAGGAAATACCTACGTAGTAATTGGAGATCAGGGCGTCTGGGTAGTCCTGTGAACAAAGATATTTACAAAACAGTTATTATATCAGCATCATAATGAGTCACTTTTAACCACATAATACCACATACAAATGTTTACTATACTCATGTTTGGAATCCATTTTCCCAGCACAACTTCACCATTATCTGACTTTTTTTCACTTTAAACCACTTTATTAACATATTGAGCCCAAAAATACACAAAAAATCATGAAATCTGAAATAAAATTATACTATTTATTACAATAAAAACAAACACAAATATGCTCAATGAACTGTTTCGGACCTGTAAATGTAAACGTAGGTTGCAAATATGAACATATAAAGATGAAATTCAAATATAATACAACTATATGCAATAAGTTCCCATAAAAACATGTTTATTTATAGGAACAGTGTTAGCTGATTCAACCACTTTTTCCATTTTGTAAACTTTTTCCTACTTTTACGCTTGAATAAATATTTTTGCACTATCAGATTTAAACTATCATATCTTTGGTTTTACATGACCGAGGAGCATCAAACAAAAAATTGATGAAAGTTCCAAGTCTGTAATTTGGAGTGAAGTTGACAACAGCGCTCCACGTGACCTCGTTTTTTTTTTGTTTTTTTTTTACAGTGCTTTGAAAACGTCGCATGATCTGATCACGCCGGTGCGATCACAGATCCCAGAGGGTTAAATCAGGGGCCTTATTCTTAAGAAAATCCCAAGACATAACATCTGAAAAATATACATTTAACCGATTTAAGGCGGGAAAGCATTATCACATTTCTACCATTAAAACATGGGGCGCTGTTGCGTTATTCTACCATTAAAGCCGGGAAAGCGGATACGTCGTTTTGTAGTATTTGTAGTTTTTTCCACCTATTTTCAGTCTCTTGGCCAATGAAATGCACCAGAATACATGTGGGAGTGTCGCAATGCAACATGGGACTTTATCAGAACTTTGAAATCATGGCCATCTGGAGATAATAACAATAATAATACTAATTGATTGTGATGATGATATAAGAAACCATGACTGTTTACGTCTTTTATTACTTTATGCGTCGTTGAGTACCCTGAAAAGTGCAATATAGATAAAATGTATTATTATTATTATTATTATTATTATTATTATTATTATGATTATGTTTTATTACAGTAGGGTAATGAGCATGTATTAGTATTATGCATAGGATTTTTATTCAGTCAAATGTAACATTTGCTGAGTTTGTTGATTTAAAAAAAAACTTTATTGAAGGTTTGGACAAATAGACTCAACTTCTCATGAAAGCCACGGGTATAAGCTCTCAAATACTTTTTGAATTTCATTTCTATCTGCTACAGAGGCTGAAAAATCTTCTGTTGAGTTTCCAGAAAAACTTCAGGTTTTAGGGGGTTCTTTCAAAATCTCCCAGAGGTTTTACAGGCATTTTTTCCAGGCATTTCAGGCCTAAATGGGTTAAGTTGAAAGAAATCCCTCTTTGTTGCACATTTCTGGTCGGAAGTTGCTGATAGTTTTAGTTCTGTCTTCATAATAAACATCTGTAACTGAGTATCTGTAAAACTTGGGGCCTCCTACTCAGGTAGCAGACTCTGCAACACTTCCTGTCCCTGATGGGTTGGAGCTGGCAGTGAGGGGCGAAGTGAGAAATGGTGATGTGTTGGAGCTCCAGTTGGTGGGGGAGTTTCATTCCAAAACAATGCAGGAAGGAACGTTTTAAAGCCAAAAAAGATCAGCAGACGGCCAAGTTATTGTTGAGTAACTGGTGATGATGGAGATGTCGATCAGCCCCCTGCAGACTCTGTCGAGTCCAGTCACTCTCTAGTGCTGCTAGTTGTTTTTTGTGCCAAGAATGGATTGGATTTAAAATAAGAATAAAAAGAAACACAGCTTCAGAACAGTGCATCTTATATGATGGAGGAAAGAAACATCGTAATAACCAGAACAAACATTTGAAGAAGTTTTTCTGCTTAAAAAATCGTGGAGCACGTGTTTTAAATAGTAGATTTTTGGAGTCTCCAAAAGCTCCAAATAATCCAGACTTGTTTTCTGACTAGAAAACAAAGCAGCGTGGAGCCCTACTGTAAATTTACCTCTAAAGTTCTGGCTGTAAACTCCATGACGCCAGTTTCAGTTTGATGATGATATACCAAGTAAAACTGGAGACAAGCTCAAATATATTTAGTATAAAATGATAGAACTGGATGGAACCCTCTTATATGTTAGATTTGACATCTTTGTTCACATTTGCAACATTTAAAATTCTTTATTGAGCATGATAGTGTTTTTAAAGTTAAAAAAAAGATTCAAAATCACATTTTATGTTGGAGTAAAGGACTAAAAAAGACACAAAATGACCGAAAAAAGACACAAAATGACTAAAAAGACAAAATGACTAAAGACACAAAATGACTAAAAAAGACACAAAATGACCAGAAAAAAAGACACAAAATGAACAAAAGAGACACAAAATGACTAAAAAAAGACACAAAATGAGAAGACAAAACGACCAAAAAAAACACAGAACACACAAAATGACTAAAAGACACAAAAAGACACAAAATTACTAAAAAAAAGACACAAAATTACTAAAAAAGACACAAAATGAATCAAAACTATACATAAATATAGTAGTAGTAGTACATAAATAAACATTTAAATAAACAAAAATGTCCTGAAAGAAAGTAAAAATGTGTGTAACCTACTTAAAGTTCCAATAATTTAGAAATGTTATTTTCAGATGAAACAAAGGCTGTAGAAGCAGACTGTGTGTGTGTGTGTGTGTGTGTGTGTGTGTGTGTGTGTGTGTGTGTCTCACGGTGGTCCCTAATCCTGATGTTATGGACTTAAAGGTCAGCTCAACATGTCTCGACATATAAAAACAACGAGCCAATGTTCCAGCTACAATATTTTTCCTGCTTGGTGTTTTTTCTGTGGAAGTGAAACTGATTTCTAATTAATGTTAAACGAGCCGCTCCGCCACCTGAGGTGACATTACCTCCGCTGATCGCCGAGACAGGAAACGTCAAAGTCTTTCCCCTGGAAACACTCTGGAGGAGACGGGACCTTTCTCAACTCTGATGCTGGTTTGATGGCTTCATTAAAACCAGTAAAAAAGGGAAATGTGAACGTTTTAAGTTAAAATTAAGTGTTTCTCTGACGCTGTTGGTGGACAGAGGACGTCCTGGACTTTAGTGCAATTTTGTGATTAATTCCATTTTATGTTACTTTATACTTTTATTACTCTACAATCCAGAGGTAAATATTCTATATAGAATCATTAGATTAATCTGTAGTTATGAGTTTAAGATTTTAAGATGATGAAAAATATTATGCATTCTAATAAATTACACATAACAGCAAATTAAGTAGCTGACAAAAAAAAATTGCTGATATAAATGAAAAAAAAAAATATAAAAAAAAATAAATATATACATAAAAATATATACATAAATGAAAAAATGAATGCATAACTAAACAATAAAAATTAATCTATAGGTAAAAAAATAGAAGATAATTGTATTAAAAAAATAACTAAATGTATAAATAAAAATACAAAATAAAAAAGTATATATAAAAATATACAAAAATAAATGTAAATATATAAAAATAAAATATTATTTATAAATAAAGAAAATACAAAATAATTGTATTAAGAAAAAATAACAATGTATAAATAAACAATAAAAATAAATGTACAGACAAAAATGATAAAAAAATAAATGTATAAATAAATAAATATAATAAATAAAAATAAATGTAAAAAAAAAAATACAAAATAAAAATGTATACATACAAATAGACAAAAATAAATGTATAAATACCCATCATTTTTTCGGTCGCTAAATAAAAATAAGTGTGCAAATAAAAATAAATGTAAAAATAAAAATAATGAAAATGAATGTATAAATAAAAATAATACAAAATAAATGTATAAATAAAAAAATATTTAAAATAGATTGACTATATGGATACAGTAAATTTTGATGCCAACAATATGATTTTGAATGGAATTTTACTTGCAATAGAGAAATATTACACTGTTATATTTCAACTTTTATTTGAATAAAATATCCCAGTTCTTCTTCCACTACTGCTATACTAGTTAAACTACTAAAACTATACTAGAATTATTATAAAGCATATTTAAAAGTACAAGTATCACCTAGTGCAGGTTAAAAACAGAAGGTAAATGATGTTAAAGAAGAAAGTTTTGATTAAAGTTGGACTTTGACATCAGAGCGGCTCCATTAATTTTCTCCTCACATTTCCTGTGTGCCGGGCGGCCTCGTTGTAATGAGCAACATTTGTCATTTATTTTCTGTCCTTTCTGACATTTACCAGCTCGGCCTTTCAGCTCCAACGCGCCTCCTTTAGTAAATAATTGATGGTGACCAGCAGCACGTTGGGTAAGCACGGCAACGAACCCACGTTTGAGCAGCTGGCACCAAAGTGACAGTCAGATCTGACCTGGCATACAAATACACACACACACACACACACACACACACACACACACACATTCATGTACTTCTATAGTTGTGAGGACCCTCATTGGAACAGTGAATTCCCTTGCAAGGTTATAATAGTTTTGGATTTTTTATTAGTTTTAGTTTTAATTTTGTTGTGAATTTTTGTTTTCAAATCCAGTTAGTTTTAATGAGTTTTTAGAGTGAGTTTGCTAGTTTTAGTTTAGTATTTATTTTCTTGAAATGCTTTAGTTTTAGTTTAGTTTTTATTAGTTGTAGTTTTTTGTAATGGGGTATTTGTTGGGTGGGAGATTAAAAGAGGTCACAGTAAATTTAGCCTTTATTTCCTTTGTCTTATCCATCTTCGAAAACGAAAACAAAGACATTTTCACTATAATTTTAGTTAGTTTTGTAACCACACAATACAGTTTCAGTTAATTATCATTATCATGTAACCTTTAACCCTTAAAACAAAGTCAGAAATCTCAAAAAAGCCTTTAAAGAAGTGAGGACCGGCCGAAATGTCCTCACTTTGCAAAAATGTCCTCACTCTGCTGGTTAAAAACATGTTCTGGTCCCCACTATGTACGAAGGACAAGAACATACACACACACGTATATATAAAGGTATGAGTCACTGCAGCTATTTCCCCTCCTCTCTCTCTCTCTCTCGTCTCTCTCTCCACCACAGGAAATAGTTTCTAATAATAATAATGAGAGGTGAGTGTTGGAGGTCAGAGACTGAACCCACAGTGGAACCAAACCTCCTCTCTGTGTACCTTCATTTACCTGGGACCTGTTCATACAGCGGGGACGCTGATCTGAGGCCAGTTTGTGTCAAGTCTGACGTATAAATACACAGAATACAAAGAGAGTGACATCAGAACTAAAGGAAGCTGCACATAGTCACAACTCTCAACACCCACACAGGATAAATTAATAAAAAGGTGTGTAGAACCTGATAATGTAATAACCCCGATAATGTTATAAAAATCTGCAATTGAGTCCATTGAAAATGTAATAAAACCTGATAATGTAATAACTTCCTGATAATGTAATAAAGTGCATTTCCCAATAATGTAATACACTTTTTTTTACCAATAATGTAATAAAGTATAACACCAAGCACCTTTAGATTTAGACTTTAAATTACTACAATATTGGGGAATTATTACATTATCAGGACTTGTGAAATGAAGGCTAACCTGATAATGTAATAACCTCCAATTAATGTTATACTTTATTACATTATTGGTAAAAAAAAAAAGAAAGAAAAGAGTATTACATTATTCGGAAATGCGCTTATTACATTATCAGGAAGTTATTACATTATCAGGAAGTTATTAAATTATCAGGTTTTATTACATTTTCAATGGACTCAAGTGCAGATTTTTATTACATTATCGGGTATATTACATTATCGGGAATTTATTACATTATCAGGTTCTACAGGGCCAATAAAACAGATATGTGCAATATAATTGATATGTGCAAAACATTCAATCTACCTCATCATAAATTATAGCATTTTCAGTAGCCATTTATTTATTTTTAGACTTATTTATTACATCACATGTCCTTGTTTTTGTCCTTGTTTAGCTCGGTATTTTTAAATGTTTTTACTCATGTTGTTTTGTATTATGATTGTCATAACTATGCACCTTATGCAGTGGCACTTTCAATTCAATTGTATAGTGAACTATATAATGACAATAAAGACTATTTGATTTGATTTACAAAGTTCGTACACTTTTTGAGTGGTCAAATTCAAGCATTTTTTAAGGACTTTCAAGGTCCATTTTAAAGCTTTTCCAGTATCTTTCAACGGTTGTAAGTTGCATGTTTTAGATGAGTACTTACATGCTAAAAGTGGGAATTTCACTCAACCATACCGGCAGCGATGGTTTTACACATCGACAGGTCATAAAACCAGTTTATCATCTTGTTTCTGTGGATCTGACATGACACTTCTCTCTCTCTTGTGTCTGCTCTCCAAAACTTTGCTCCACAATAGTAGTGTTCGTTATGGATATGATTTGAAATGTGTTATTAAATTCAAGTTGACACATTTTGAGGACTACAGGTGCATCTCAATGAATTAGAATATCATAAAAAAGTTTATTTATGTCAGTAATTCAATCCAAAAAGTGGAAATAACACATTATATAGATCCATTACACACAGAATGAAACATGTCGTGTCTTAATTTATTTAATTTCTTCTAATTATAATGATTATGGCTTACATTTAATGAAGACCTAAAATTCAGTGTCTCAAAAAATGTAATATTACAAAAATACCAATTTTTTAAAGTATGTTTAATATGTAAATGTTGCCTCTGAAAAGTATGTCCATCTATATGACTCAATACTTGGTTGGGGCTATTTGACTTGAACTACTGGAAATGGACTTTTACATCATATTCTAATGTATTGAGATGCACCTGTAGTTAATAAATAAAGTAATATATAATATATATTAATAAAGTGAGCTCACCCTCTTCAGCTTGGTGACGTTCTGCTCCACCGTCAGACCGTTCAGAGTCCCGGAGATCCCGAGGAACGCCGCCAGGAAACACGGAGCGAAACACAGCTGCAGCACAGAAACAAGACAAGAAATATCACTTCAGAGAGTAAAGTGAAGAACTAAGTTGCTGATTGAAACCAGTAAAGCAGTTTCATGTTAACCCTCTGGAGTCCATCTATTTATTGAAAATACACGTTTTATTTACAGTAATAACTTTATTTATATATGATATGTAGACAAGCTGAGAAAGCCAGTTAAAGTTCAATCATAGGAGCTTTACAGTGTGACATTTATGTTTCTAGACCATTTTTAAAATGTGAATTTTCTTTCTACAATGAAAACTATTACTATTTTTAATTTGCATGCAAATAGACTGTTTTGTAGTTTTAGTTTTTTTTCCTGCTGTTTTTGTGTGTATAAATGGTTAAAAAATGGTACATTTCCATAGACACCTGTGTCTTTTGTTTGTATTTTTGGTTCCTGGCAGCTTTATACTTTGTTAATTAAAATAAAATGAAAAATCAGACTGATAGCCAAGTTTGTGTTGAGAAAAAGGATCCATGCATGTGATGTAAGGACAGACTGAAAGATGCTGAACAGAGACAGAAAAAATGCATAAGAAGTTGACAAATTTGAACCAAAATCTCCTGGACTTCAGAGGTTTAAGAACCAGTGATGCTGTTCAACATGTGGGCAGAGAAGCTGCAGGTCAAACTGCTGCTGACGTTTGTTTGGTTGTTAATTTAAGATCTGAACGATCAGAAGGTTTTTATTCGGAGCAGAATTATCTGCAGAGGACTCTTCTTCTCCAAACTAATGGACATAATGATTAAAATTGGCAAAAACATTTAATACAGTTTTGAATTCAAGTTTTATGTTAAAAATCAGTTTTTCTCGAATGTCATTTGGTGGACACATGACTTCTCAGAGGGGCTGCTGGTTTAAAAATGATATTTTTAATTTCATTTATATGATTTATAGCTTACTTGATTAATATTACAGATTTCCCTGGGTTTGAAAATAGAAAACTGAATATTGTTGAAAATTATTACATACGTCCCTTTTTTGGAGTTTGTTTTTATTGCATTTACTTATCAAACAACAATTAACAGTTTTACAAATAAGAAAAAAAAAGTATCAATCATCAGAAAATAATCATCACTGTTGGGGTTTATACATAATGAGCTATTAATAGTCTTGTTTACATTTGCAGTATTACCTCTAATTTTTTGTCATTTTTATGTGGAAAAGTTACAAATTATACCTTTAAGAAAAACATAACTCAGTTTTTAATAAGTGAGGTACACTTTTGTACATAAAGTAAGTGCAGGTTAAGTTAATTTAGTTTTGAAAAATGCTTGGGAAGAGAAATTTACCTGATCCGATTTGTTTTAACCCCTCCTAAACTGAGAAATAAATCTGTGATTTTATGAATTAAAATGCAACAAAAAATGTCTTTTGTGAGTCACGTTAGATCTTTGGCTGCACCCTCAGTATCTGAAGGCTCTAGTAGAGGATAAAGAAACTTCTCAATGCATGAACTGAAGCAGAATCAATATTTACTGATGAGTGAATTACTCTATTTTACTTATTTAGATCAGAATCACTTGTAGAGACTCTGCTCTGTGCTCAGTTGTTCTCATTGGAGCTGCAGTGACGCGAAGCTGCTCCTTCATATAAAAACATCGGTTATTATTCAGTCTGACGCAGAAACACGCAGCAGCTGCATCACCGGAAATCTTTCAGCTGCACTTCAGCGTACGGCGAGAACACGGGAGCACTGAGGCGGAGGAGTGGACACTCTGCTCCGGTTAATATTTCAGGAGAGGAGAGATGTTGGAACGCTCTGAAGTCTGTTCTGAGCTGGTTCTACTTTGAATCTAACAGCAGAGGGCAGAGTGAGGAAGGAGGGGAACTCTGCAGATCTGACAGCTGGATAAAGAGCCTGATGGGAGGAAAACTGTATCTCTGTGGTTCCAAATTTCAACCCTAGAGAATATTGGAGGATATTACATACAGCCAGAATGTGTAAAAAAAACATACGGACCCGGGGGAGGGGGGTCATATTTTGAGAAAAAAGTTTACAAGATTAAAACGGGAAATCTACGAGAAAAAAATGTGCAGATTTATGAGATTTAAAGTGGTGAATCCGGAAGAAAAAAGTTACTTTTTTCTCGTAAATCTGCGACTTTTTTCGCACTGATTTGCCATTTAAATCTCTTAAATGTGCAACTTTTTTTCTTGTAGATTTTCCACTTGATTCTAGTAAATTTGCAACTTTTTTCTCGAAATAATTTATTTCTTCTTAAAAGTGCCTTATATATATTTATATATTTGAATTTTTTTTTTATTCTGGATTTTAATTAAGGATTTTAACAAGAGAATTTAACTTTTTGCGTGTTTGTTGTATTACGCTTATGGGATTATTGCATTAAAAGCCGCAGATTTTAATTAGTTTACTAGTTTATTTGTGTTTAGCCAACAGCAGCAGCAGCAGGTAGAAGCAGAGAGGAGCATTTTCTCACCTGGTCAACCAGCATTTTCTTCATGGCGGCACTTTTAGTTCCTCCGACCACCAGACGGTCCAGAACTTTGTACCAGCTGCCGATAACAGGTCCCTGTGATACAAAACAAACGCACACAAATATGGTTTATGAGGCTTCTTCTCCTCAAATATTATTTACTTTCAACTCTATGGAGTCTTAGAGGGCTATTTTGTCCATTTCTGAATCCTTTTCATGTCCTCTTGTGTCTTTTTTTGTCATTTTGTGTCTTCTGTAGGTATTTTTTGTCATTCTGTCTTCTCGTTTTAATATATAATAAAATAACTAAAAAAGACACAACAACAGACACAAAATGACCAAAAAAGAAACAAAATAACTAAAAAAAGACACAAATGACAGAAAAAAAACTAAAATACTTTAAAAAGTCACAAAATGACCACAAAAAGATACAAAATTACAAAAAAAGACACAAAAATTACAAAAAAAAGTAATTAAAGGGACCTTCCACACACAACACGGTAAAGTGCCATTCATATAAAACTCACATTAAACTTTCATATCAAGGTGGGGGCCACAAAATATCATCACGAGGGCCACAATTGGCCCGCAGGCCGCGAGTTTGAGACCCATGATGTAAACGGTTTATTTTTTGGTGAATTTTTTAAATGAGATGAGTTGATTAAAGTGATTTTTTTCTCCTGACAGACGCATGATTTGTCCTTGATTGTCAGAAATCTGAAACACCAAAAATAATTTCTGTTTTTACAGTTTTAACTATGATAATTGTTGTAATTTCAGAGAAAATAAAGCCTTCAAATCTGCAGGTAGGTTGTGGGGTTCAGAGGTTTAAATGCATTGTTGTCACTAAACAAACTCTGCAACACATTTGATCTGCATGCAGACCTGCAGACTAATTGAATCCACTCCATAATGTATTAATAATGTGAGGAGGAATGGTGCATGATGCATGAGACAGTTGTAATTTCCAGATGAGCGAGCCGACATGTCGGAGTGGAACGTGACTCCTGACTGAGATTGAAGACTCGTTTAGAGACAAACGTCCGTCCCTCGTCTCTCTAGAATCTAAATCAACGAGGCAGCCGAGAGTAAGACGATTATGGAAATATAAATAAACTTTGCCTACGTGGTGGTGATGTCAAAATGAATTGTGCAGCTGTCAAAAGGACGTGAGACGAGTCGATTCAGACACACAAAAGGCGTGAAGAACACTATGGAACATGGATCAGCAGGGAACCACGTCATGCAGACACTCACATCATTAATGGGGTTTAATTCATGCTGTTGAATGCAACTTTTACCATTTTATATATATTTTTTATATATTATTTATATGTTGACTTTTTCTATTCTTCACATTTTCTATTTATGCTGCTGTTTTTTGATCTGAAGTACTTGTTTCCTTAAGATATATTTATATTTAGTATTTTTGCACCAATACACCACAGTAAAATCTTTGTATTCTGAATAACTTCATGGTGCTAGACATTTCTTATTCCATACAAACAATCTTAGACACACCATAAAAGCATATTTTATGTATATAAAAATCCAGATTATATTTTATCTGTTGCATCCTGTCATTTCAGTTCAGTCAGACAATTAAAATCAACAAATTAAGACTGGGAGCTTAATTTGGATGACCAATAAATCAGTCAATGATTAAAGTAAAGTACATTTTTTGATACGACCCAAACCCACAAATAACAATATTTGCCTCAGGTTTATATACAATTCCTGATCTACAGTATTCCTCAACAATAGACCATATTTCATCGTGTTAAACTGATGCAAAAATTAAAAAACTGTAATCCCTGTTGTCTCTCAACAGAGCTCCAACTTCTAAATCTTTTTCAAAAACGGTAAAACATTTTTCGCCTCTTAAACTCCTAACATTATTCTAAAACTTGAGCAAAAAGGGGCTGCATGTTTATGTCTAAGTCATTTACTGTTACTTGGTGATTCAATTTGGTGTAAGTTCAGATCATATATCACAGATTTTTTTGTCATATGACCGTTGATCTCAGCAGAATCAATCATAGCTCCACAGTTGCTCTAAGAAGAGCAGAATTAAATGTTTTTAACAGGATCTGATTCTTGTTAGCGATTTATTTTTGGCAGATTTTTAAACAAGATTGTTGATTAAAGTGATTTTTTTATTTTTCCTTTATTGTTTCTTTAATATGTATGTATGTTGGATATAAAAAAAAATTGCTTTGTTTTTTTGCACCTTTGAGACCATATGTAGCCCATAATCAGCTCCTCATCCGGTGCTTCCTGAGACTACTTCGTGACGTGTAGGAGTTTTTAAATATGCATTCATCTAACCCGTTATGGGAGCCAATCCACAACAGTTTGTGTTAATAAACCACCAAACTGAGCTGCAAACTGACACTTTTATGCATTATAGTAGAGCACGATTATCAAAATTGATGTTGGGCTCAATGGTCAGTGACTGTCATCCTGAGATTTAATGTCATTTTCAGTGGTTCTGCAACTATTTTGAATCCAGTTTAAAGATTTGAAATGTTTAATTTCTTGTTGAGTGAATATTTGGACAGCTGTGTTCCATTTATGTCCATAATGACAGAAAACCGTCTCTTCTAACAACAGGACGCTCACCACGAAGAAGAACCCGATGCTCATCATCTTGGCGGTCCGCTGCACGTTGTGATGAGCCAATCCTCGTCTCTCGATCAGCTGCTGGGAGACGACGTCACCCACGCCCACCAGAGACCCTGCAGGACACACAGCAGCACAGAGGGAGACTCTTATTGTCTCTTACAGAGAAGCTTTTGTTCTGTATTTAGGTCAAATCGTGTTCCAACCAACTGTGCAGAGGTTTGGGGTAATACTTATAAATGTACAATACAATCTATCAATACTGCAGAAACCAGCCATGAGAATAATTCATAATACGGGTTATAGAGACCACACAAATTCACTATTCTTAAAATCAAAAACTTTAAAATTCACTGACCTGGTTCATTTCCAAACAGCACAAATCATGTACAAAGCAATAAACAATCTACTTCCTGGGAATATTCAAAAATAGTTGGTTTTTTTTACAGGGTTGGGGGTTATAATCTGAGGGGTTAGGGAAACTGACACGGATTTCGCTACAATTCAAGTTAATATTTTTTTTTCTATTGGTTTTCTATTGGCGGTAAGAACAAAAAACATGGCGGACAGTTGTCTCATTTTTAGTGAAAAAAAATCTATATTTTGACTTAGTTTCTGCATAAAAATGGATTTTGATCACATTTCTAGCGAGAAATATATGTTTTATTTTCTAAATATTCACTCAGTGAATGTACATAATCACTTTGTATGTTGGAATAGCCACGGGATATGACTGTCATTAACTTGCATTGTAGCGAAATCCGTGTCAGTTTCACGGAAATTTGAGTTATTCCGTGGTTATTCCACAGATTTTGAGCTAAGTGAATCCGTGGCTATTTCACAGGTTCCTGTGAGACCATGTTGGTTACTCACACATGTCAGTGAATGTAACATCTCCTTCCAGGCTGATGTTCACGTCCAGTTTCTGACTGGTGCACCACCTGTTGAGCAGGTGGAAGAAGCTGCTCTAAACTCCACTAACTGCAGCCCTCAGTGTAATAACAGCTGAACCAGAGCTAACCTTTCCTTAAAATGTCACGGGAGAACTAATAAAGGTAGTTAGGGCCGCACGGTGGACTCACTCAGCGGGAAATGTCAATTGTGTCTCTTGAGAGCAATAAATAGTTTGTCAGTGCGACGGACAGTAAAGCTCTCAGGAGCTTCAGTCTGTCACTCAGCACCATCAGAAGTTCACTTTTTAATGACAGAGAAGAAATATTTCTATTAAAACCTCTCAAGCACAGACACACATCAGCAGGTTATGTCTTCTTAAAGGTTCATTGTAATGATTTTCATATTTTCTTACACTGATTTACAGCACTGAGATTTGTTCTTGTGGTTATGGGAAGTGATGGAGGAAAGACTCGGGGGTTGAAACTCAAAACTGAAGTCTGGAAAATAATAATTATAGCATAGAGTTTAATGGTTTTAAATGAAATTTAGAGCAACATACTGGTTGAATATTTAGTTATTGTAAGTGCATCTATTGTACCCTCGCTTGTGATTAATAAAAAAGATAAAAGATATATTTTCACTAATTTTAAAGTTGTTGGTTCATTATTATGTATGCATAATGTATATGTTTATATTAATATTATATCCGATATTTGTAAGTATGCATATAGATTTTTTTCTTCGAAAAAATTAAATCAATGTTGTTGACAATGGCCTGATGCTACTTAAGTGCATTAGTATTGAATTTCAGCAAAATGTACAATATTTGAAAGTAAAAATACTTATGTCCAAGCCCGATTCCAAAAAAGTCGGGACACTGTAAAATAAAAAAGCAAACCAAAACAGGACGCAATGATTTGCAAATCAACTTATATCTTTATTATATAATATTATACTTTATCACTTAAAAATGCACACAGGAGCATTAAAATGTTGTAGTTTGAAAATGTGAAGCCAAATTTAAATGCTCTGAATATTACTGGACAGATCAGTTTAAAAAAATGTAAATAGTATCTTGGAGTCAAATAAATGTAGTTAAAAGTACAATATTTCCCTCTGATGTGTAGTGGAGAATAAGTATAAAGTAGCAGAAAATTAAAATACTCAAGAATTGTACAGGTATGTCAAAATTACTTTCAAGCGGCACTTGAATAAATGTACTTAGTTACTTTCTTCCACTGCTGATAACAGAACTGATGTGCATCAGACAACTCGGAGCGTTGCCTCCATCTAGTGGTGGTTAAAGTGAACTACACTGCAAAACTAGTGCAGTTACACAAACATTGAACAGCAGATATTTGGACATAAATAATGATGTTATTCTGCAGTAAAAGCTTGTTCACATGTAGTCAGACTCATTTCTGCACTGCTGAGGAATTTCAACAGGAAGTAACTTCAGGAATTTCTGTGCATTTTGGGGGAAAATAAAGGTCAGATGTCAAAGGATCCTGTTTCAAGTGTTCCTCACAGGCTGTTTGGGACGTTTCAGGGTTTTCGCTTCCATTATAAAGGCGTTAAATCAATGTGAAGAGCATCAAAACTAAATAAGTGACTTTTTCCATGTTTAATGGTTGTAGTTTGTCACTAGTGAGCTTCTTAAGCAAGTTTTGTCTGCAAGCTTTTTGGGTGTTTGTTTATTATCTACTCTAGCTATTTCTAAATTATTTAGTTATTTTGGAAGACCATAAACTCTCCACCAAATGTGTGCACCCAAGTCTTCCATAAACCAAAAACATTAGAAAACTGACTGAACCATAGGGTTTCTTTGTCAAGTTTTTACAAGCTATTATTGCAGTTTCTACTCTTAGTATGAATAAATCTATTTATAATTCATTATATTCATTAACTGATTAATAATTTACTCTTAAAGTGTAATAAGGTACAGTTAGAGGACTTTTTCACAGCACATTTTCCAGTCATTCTGGTTGCATAAATATGCCAACTAGGCATCTTATTAGTGCTTATTTTGTCTAACGACCAGTCTAAATATCCAAATATATTTTCTTCAATAGGATAAATTGAATAAACTGCAATCAGCATTTTGAACAACTCTCATTTTGTAAAAGCCACTTTACATTCATATGGATTATGTTTGTCTGTTAAACACTAAGTGCTTAGTCTACATCAGTATAAAATCTGACATAGTGGGAACAGAAACAACAAAAAAGTCTTTGGGTTCAAAGGTTTTTCTTCTTTGTTGATTTTGAGGTGCAAAGTAAACCAGAGGAAAGGTCGATGAACCCAAAAAGTCAGCCAGTTTAACCCTGAAAAAGAATATTTCTGCATTTCTTAATTGCCTGATCATCTAATAACTTGAAAACGAAATGTGTCTGCCTGATTTGAGGATGAAAGTTGCATCCTCAGTGGAGGCTGCAGTTGTTTTTTATGCATGCATGTGTGTGTGTGTGTGTGTGAGAGGCAGTTTTTCCTACCAGCAGTCACTATCTGAACTGTCCAGGGGTATCTGGTCATCAACACTTGGTAAGATCTCCACAGGGCAGCCATCCTCTCTCCTAGGAAGAAGAAAAAGAAAAATCACACAAAAGGAAACTGCAAAAACGTGATTTTTCCACCAACTAACCCCGCCCCCCGACAGGCAGTCAGGCAATGTGATTCAAATCAAGCGAGCCTGCTAATAAGCGACGTTATATTGACAATTAGTCGGTAAGTTAGTTTGCTTAATTAAGGACGCTATTATACCTATGTTTACATTTTACACATAGTTTATGTTCGGCAATAAATATCTGATCATTAAGCAACACTTAAGGTAAATAATGTAACATTTAACCACTGTTAGCTACAATCCCCAATACTTGAAATAGCGAAACTATAATATAAAGTACATTTTTAACTACACTGCGTCCTTTTTTGCAAATTATATTAACGCCGAATTGAAGAATGGGTTCAAATAATTTAGTTAAATATATAAATATGGTTCTGACGCACAAGTTGATGTACAAACAATCAAGGAAACTTTAAATTATGACATTTCTTAATGCGGTTCGGCGTGACGTTCAGTGTCTTTCCGGCTTAGCGAGCGTTACAAGTAAATCTTGGCAGCAAATGTATTAATGCGTCTTAATCAGCATTAACAGCGTTAAAATAAGACGTTTATAGCCAACTAGCTGGTCTGTAACAACCACTGAAAGTCTATAATAACAAGTTGCGATGCAATAAAACTTTTAATGCTATAATTTAGAGTGTTTCTTTAAATGTCCCAAGAGTATGACCAACTCTGCAGCTACATAATCACAAACAAAACATTATCGCACGTAAGTTAACTTGAATATCTGTTATTATTTAGTTTTACTAAAGTAAATAAATGTGTACATGCCTGTCTGTGAGCCCGGCTCCACTGAGTGAGATGCTGCTGATGCCTTCACGTCTCTGTGTCAGCTAGGAATTTTGAGCTCTACGATTAAAAGGGCTCAGGGTTCATCCATGCACTTTCTTGTAAATTACAACAAGGAAGCTATACAAAATATAATAGAGATACTATTTTATGAAATATAGCAGGAATTATTCAGGTAAAAAAACAGAACATTTGGGCATCTAAAATGTTTTGTTTAAGACAAAAGTATAAATCACTTAAATGCAATCTTGCATCAAAAAGTTTATCCAAGTAAGTTTTATCCAATAATTCAACAATCCATACATGTTGCATTAATTGTAAACATCTTGTGTCACGTAATGAACTGAACATATTGAATTTAGTTTTAAAAAAAGTTATTGAGTAGTGCAAGGTTAACAAGGTAAATCTGTAGATATTTTAGCAGTCTTTTATGTGTCTAATTTCTGTTATGTTAAGAGACTTTGAGTACCTTTAAAAGCGCTATAAAACTTGAATGTATTATTTTTATACATATTTGTAAAAACAGAGATTTTTTTTTTAGATGGGGGGATCAATAATGTACAGACATTTTTACTTATAAATAAATGAATGAATAAATAAATATTAATAATAATAAAATATGTATCCCAAATTGGGTCAAATGCAGACATCTTTACATATAAATAAATAATATTAATAAAAAAACAGACATCTATATAAATAAATAATATTCATTAAAAATAAAAGAATATCGCAAATTGGTATCAAAGAACAGACATCTATATGAATAAATAAATATTAATAAAAAAAGAATATTTCAAATTGGAATCAACAAAGTAGACTTCTATACATGCAAATAAACAATATTCATTAAAAGATTAAAAAAAGAATAGAAAAACAATGATTTTAGGGATAGGCTGCATTTAATGAGAATTAAGTGACAATAAAACTACTGTTATTTAAGAATTAAATTACTTAGTTTACATGCAAGAAGCTACACTACATGCAGTCCTTTTTCTTGTATGTAATTAAACATGTGCTCTTACCTTGTCCTTTAAAAATTCCTACAGTCCTGGAAGGCAGCATGAGGACTGCAGTGTACGTCACTTCCGCTGTAAACAAACTATTCTGCCCTCGTGCGGGAAACTCCAGAACAAAACAAAACTACAACTTATTTTAAGTTAATGTTTTTTATTATTCTGTACAATTGAAGTGGATGAAAACAAAAAACAGCAAATTATTCTCACAAACTTCATCAGAAGCATCAACATTGCATTTTTATTAAGCAAAGCAGTTTCATGTAAATCTCTTAATGTGAGGTGACCAACTTCCACATTAAAAACAACAACACAATAATACATTGTTGTCTCATACAGTACAGATAAAAAGTTATTGTAGTTGTAATGTGCTGTCAGTGACAGCTGGACGTAAACAGAATTAATGCACAAATATCACTGTAGAATTTTCTCATGTCACTTAATGAAAGAGATGTAACTTATAATATTTATAACAGTATTTATTTTAATACTGAGCTTCAGTAGAATTTGGAGGTATTTCTTCTTTATTTGAATATCTTCATTCAAAGCAAATATTGTAGTTTTTTTCTTCATTATATTAATCTGACCACTTTATCTGCTATGGCAGGTTCTGATTTATAATACAAAATAGAAATCAATGAATAAATTGTGATGCAATATTATTGACATAACTACCATGCAGTTTATAAGATAATTAGCTCAAACTTTACGAGCTGCAACATTAAAGTGATGGACACACGAATGCATCACAAACTATAATCTATTACAAGAGTTTCTACACATTTTACTTGACAAAATTTCAAAACTTTTCAAAGACTTTTCAAGGCCCCATAATACAATTTAAAAGTGGTCGCAAGTCTGGAAAACAATGCGGCAAAATCAGTTTGTCGACTTAAACAAGAAAATACAAAAATTCTGTCAGTATCAGAGAAATTGTAAACTCAAAAATGGGGGAGACAGAACACCAGAACAAAGATTAATAAATGTATGTGATAGTTAATGTAAAACTTAAACACAATGCAAGTTACATCAACAGCAACCAAAAATTAATTTGCCCTTATTTTATATTAATTGGGAGGTTATCTGTGGGAGATTTCTGCAAAAATTATTTCATTACACACAAAAAAAATGTCATGACTTTTCCAAAATGTTCAAGTTTAGATAATTCCATGACTTTTCCAGGTCTGGACAATGAGGTTCAGAAACTGGATAATTTTTTTTTTTTGAGGTTTTCCATGACTGTGGGAACCCTGTGATAATATAATTAGAGCTGCTATGATTACTCCACTAAACGTTTTGAGATTTTAAAAGATAATTTTAGAAAAACAATCAAAACCTTAATTATCATTCGATTGTTTCAAGCAATTTTGCTAATTTTGCTTTGCATGCAAAACTTGCAGGTTATGCGTGTAATTAGTCTCAAATTTGCAGATTTCTGCTTTCCTCCTTTTTATATCACATTAAAATTTATATTTTTGGGCTTTGGACTGAAAAATTAAGTCATTTAAAGGCATCATCTTGGATTCTATGAATTCAGGATGGACATTTTTCAAAATTTGCTGACATTGTATTATTATTATTAATGTTATTTAATCAAAGTAAGTGCCAGATTAATTGATAGTAAAAAAAAAATTAGTTTGCAGTTGCACATTTGTCATTCTGCATACTGAGAGTTTAGATGCAGGACATTCACTTGTAACAGAGTATTTGTTACACTGCGATATTGCTACTTTTACTTAAGTACTTAATGCTTCGGAGCACCTGGAATGGATGCAGATATTATTATTAATGCAAGTTAAATGAGTCAAAATAAACCTGTTACACTGATATAATCTGCACAGTGAACATTTCTGCAGAACATCAGCGTAATAAACACTAAAACAATAACATACTGCTTATGTAACTTGAATAAATGGATCTGATGCAATGCAAAACAAATGTGTGAAGCTGTAGAATCCCTGCAAAACACATAATAAATAAATTAAAACATAAAAAAGCAGCTGCTTAAACAAGGTCACCACAACGAGGAGGGTCCGTTTCTGCATATTATATCCAGTAAAATATGTCAGTCTCCAAATATGACACAAGTGCTGTAGTTTTGTAGTTTTAAATGAGACATTAATAAAGTTTGGTGTCATTCAGTCTCCTGGAATATAAAAAGTGATCATTGTAACGTTAAGTGTATCAAGCAATGCAGTACAGCGCTATAACTTGACTTAATTAGCAGCTAAAGCTAAGCTAAATATGGTTTTGTAATGTAGTGATGACGCTCAATGTTTTTAACCCTTGTGCCTCATTTTGGCTTTAATGCATTTAGCAAGAATTACTTTATCTCATGTTTTCATACTTAATATTGCAGATTCTGTTATAACTCTGTAATAAACCATGCAGCCAAAATACAGTCAGTCAGAGCCGTAAACTGACACTGAACCAACAATTAAAATGCATCCAAATCTATGTTTTTGCAATTATTGACACATCACAGACTAGAATAAAAAATCCTCTAGCATTTAATATGCAGAAGATAATTCAAATTATGTCATTACACTTAGAAATATTGTGAACAAACTGGTATTTAAAGGTTTAAAATTCTGAAAATTTAAGGAATATTTTATGTAGTTATGGTCAAGACTGGTGTTGGTTAAAAATCAGTGAGTACAAAATAATATGAATATGAATATATAGTATTTTTATAGAAGTTTTAAGAAGAGGACAAGTGGGATTTTTTAGTTTGTTTTAAATCTTGTGATGCACAAAAATTTTAATGGATTAAAATCACTTTTGTTGCTAAAAATGGACAAATCCCATACTGTAAAAAAATCCCCCTATTATTTAGTGCACTGAAAATATTTATATTTTTTCAGGTTTTTTGGAAGCAACTGTGGCAATATCCCCCCAAAAATAATTATTTGGCAGTATTTGACATCAGGACTTAAGTTAATTTAAAGATTTTACTCAGTGAAAGTAGAAAATAATAATAATATAGATTTTTTTCTTCTTGGAGCAACTTTGAGGCACAAGAGTTAAAAAAACTACAACTATTTCTTCTGAGCGTGCTGGAAACATGTAAGTTTAACAAATAAAATGGATAAAACGACTGTAATTGTGTTGGAAACAACTGAGATAAAAACAAAATTAAACAAATTAAACAGATAAAACAAAATAAAAAACAACATTTGATTGCTTCCCCTTAATCATCAGTCAGTCTTATATGTTCAAGTATGAATCCTTGTTGTTCCTTTCAGTGAAAGTTGCCTGAGATACCATGAAACAGTACAGACAGCTGGATCAAAGCTGTAATACACTAAGAATTATTAACTAGAATCACAGTACGCTGCTGGATATGATATATAACTTTGGAAATCCTCCTGAAACCTCCAATACTTGAGACAGAGACTCGTCTGTAAAGATGAGGCGTTATTTTCTGTTTGTGTGCAAAATAAATGATAATCACTGATTCTACGTGTATTGACCGAACACTATAAAGTACATATTTTTATCTTATCTCGCCTGATCTCCCCAGCTTAATTTTAATTATTTAATTATCTGCAATATCTGAAGGCAAAGAGACTCACTGTGCAAAATCCTGAAAGAAACTCCAAGATTTTTAAGGCTCTTCCTGTAAAAACTGACTGAATTCAAACTTCACAGCCTGCAGCTTCAGGCACAATAAACACACATTACTGGCAACATTATTTACATTAAATTCAAGCATTTTTCTCAATATGTAGCTCAAGTTGCAGCTTTTTTTTTTTTTTTTTAAACTGCAGTGGAATAATTACGAGTGGATGAGTCGAAGGCGACAGACGTCCTGCAGGACGTGGAACACTTTGAGACTTTCTGTAAACTCTGAAACGGGAATGGCACCAATGAGAAATCTCCACTTAGCTCTCAGAGCCGACAGGAAGCAGTTTGATTAGAGCGTCACCAGGTCGGAGCGCTGAGGGATGAAGGAGTCTCCACTGTCTTCATCTCACTAAGTGCTTCTTTAAGAACGCTCCTCATCCTCACAGCTCCTCTCTCTCTCTCTCTCTCTCTCTCTCTCTCTCTTTCAGAAGTCCATCCCTTCATCACTCTCACACCAGTCGGACGGAGCGTCGGTGCCGAAGTAACGGTCTCCAAAATTACCTTCGGAAACAGACAGAAAAAAGGAGGGAAAAGAAACAGATAAAGTGAGAAAACAGCAGTTTTTTTATGTGTTCTTTCCTTTAGGCTGCTTCAGATAATTGAACAAGATCCAGGCCTCGACTGAATCGGGAAAAAACTAAAACAAACCTTGGTTGAGAGGTTTCGGGACATAATGGAGTTTGCTCCATACCTGAACCCTTAAAATGGAGATTAAAACTATGCTTTTTTAAAAATCTAAAACATTGCTGTTTTAGTTTGAAGACTTCAATAGTGTGTTTTAGGGTTTAAAAACTATTCCATGGACACTATGTTGCTTTCTGATTGAGTACAGGGAGGCTAAAAAGAGGAAAAGTCAAGGAGAACAATGTGGCAACCTCTGGGCCTGCACCGTGAAGCCAAAGTGCCCAGTGTGTTTTTCTGTCAAAGTTATCTGTAACATATTGGTTGCTTAAAAGTTTCTTGCTCAGCGATTGGCTGGACTAAAAGACACCCCAAGAAGTTGACTGTTCTGTCAGACGAACAATAATAACCTCTTTGTTAGCAAGGTAGCTAGCTTGGTTAGATGTAATTCAATTTAATTTCAAGCAATTTTTGACAACTCCAGCTGCATTATTGCCCCGGCATCATATTGAAACTGGCACACGTGTACGCCCAGTGTGAGAGTGAGAAAAGTTATTTAACAGTCAATGTTTTAATACGAACATAGAACTGAATTTTCCATTAAGGAAAACTTGTGTATGAGAAAATAAGAATCAGCCAAAAACAAAAGCAAATTTTTGGCAAGTTAGACTTTTAAAGATTGGAATTGACCAAGAAAATTACAGCCGTTGCATCTCTACATGCTTCAGATGCAGAAGAAGGAACAGTTTTTTTCTTTTTTTTAGTAATTTAGTTTTTTTCTGTCATTTTGAGTTTTTTTCTGTCATTTTGTGTCTTTTTTTAGTCATTTTGTGTCTGCTCACCGATGCCCGGTATGATGTGGAACTGGTCGTTGACCTCCTTGTCTACGGCCGTGGTGATGATGCGGACTTTAGGGAAGGCGTAGGCCACCGAGTGGACGCCCATCTCCGCCATGAGCAGAGACAGCAGGAAGATCTTATCCTCCGCCACATCGTGGTCCTTCAGGGACACACAACACAGGGTTTGTACAGGTTTGATGAGCATGTAGAAATACATTGGTAGGTGTTTTTAAACAGCTGTAGACTCACCAGCAGCACTCTGACCGCCATGAGGGCAGCAGCTCCAGTAGACACGGTGCTGTCCATCAGGATCACGTAGTCCTCGCTGATGTCTTTGGGCAGACGGAGATAGTGGAGCTGAAGGAAGAGACAAGACAGCCTTAAAAAGACATAACATTAAAAAGGTCCAGTTATTCTGATATTCACTACCTCTATCCAGCTGTTACAAAATCATTAAATCCTTGTAATAAAAATCCAAAGTTAAAATAAGATTCAAATCATTATTATCCATATTCGACAAATGAATCTCAATAGTATTTAAACAGTTAGATTTTATCAGTTATTGTCGAGGTATTTTATGCTAAAGGTGAAAAAACAAAACGACAAAATGCCAGGGTTTAATTCGTATTGGAAGTCTCAACACCAAAATCTAGAAAAAACACAATAAAGGATCATGTACGATTTAAAGCAAGAAAATCCTGCTCCAGAAGTGTGTGTACAATGAATTGAAGTATTACATGAACTTTAGACTGCTCTATGACATGTTCTTGAGAAACAACAAATATAAGCAGATAACTGAAAGAAAACCACAGATGTCATGGACAGAGTGGAGTGACAGACCTCTGGTTCTCCAGTGTCGTGGTTGGTCTGGATCAGGATCTTTCCCAGTCTGATGTCTTTACACACGGCCATCAGAGCCTGCTCCATGGTCTCTCCGGCCCTCAGGATAGAAACACCTGTGATCTATCATTACAAAAACACACAAGGAATTTATGACTGTTTATTGTTATTTTCAATTTAAAATTGTTTTAAATCTTGTTATGCACAATATGTTGTTTTTCTCATTTCTATTTATAAAAAAAGAAAAATTTACTTTTACTAGCTGTGTACAAACATGTAATGTTGCTACTTTCCATCTAAAACTTATTTTATTTGTATTCACACTTTAGTTTTCTTAATAGTTCTTGATCTGCCTCTGTCAAATTGAACATAGAGTTGAGCTTGGTGATTAAAAAGAAAAGTTCTTGTTACTTTAATAACAACCAGGTGAACAGAAACACAGAAGCAGACTCACTCGTTGCCCGCTCAGCCTCTTGCCGTTGTAGACGCCACCCTGAGGCGTCTCCACAGACACCGGCTGGACAGAGGAGAAAAAGACAAAGGGGAAAGAAAAAGGGGAATTAAAACCACCATAAGTCACTAAATCCTCCTGTCACTTTAACAAATATAGCAGTGGACCTGTAGGTTACAAAAACACACAAGAGAAGCAACTCAAAGCCGTTTTTAGGGTTGTCACGATACTAAAATGTTCAACTCGATACCGATACTCAGGAAAATATTCAATACTCGATACCATTTTCGATGGAACAAGGAAAAAAACAAAGACCCCAAAATCTAACAGAAATATTTTTATTAACAAGAAAAATGAAACATGTAAAAATGAACAGAACTATTTACGTTGTTTATAATCATTAATGTGACGTCAGCCTTTAATTGCTAGCTAACACGATACTTTTGAAAATGAGTATCGTATCCGGATACAATGTTTTAGTATCGATACTTTTGACAACCCTAGCCGTTTTAACACTAGAGAATAGATACGGCACTTTATTTATATTCCAACAAGATTCAACCTTAAAAAGGAAGCAGCGGGTCGGTTAATAATCTGCAAACACAAACACAAAAAAACTCACCTTGAGAGGCAGGAAGGAGAGGGCGTGCTCTATCAGGAGCCTCATTAATCTCTTGGAGTAGAAGATAAACTCATCTCTGTTCGTCTCCTTGTTCCTACACACACACAGAGGTCAGGAGCAAAGAGGATGAAAAACACGGGAAAGAAGATGATAAGAGTCCTCTCCTCTGTGTTAGAGGGAGAGTCAGGACTCCTCCACCTCTGCTGCTTCCTCCCAACAGGACAAATGTTCACGTATCCTCTATGTAGACGTTAGTTGTGAGGTGTGAGTGTGTGTTCTCTGACCTGATGATGGTGTGCATGCCGCGGACCTGTGGCGTGCTCTCCATCACGCTGAGGGTTTTGGGTAGCGGCTGGCCCTGGTGAGCCGAGGCCAGAGCAGATCTGTCAACACCAGACAGGAACAGTGTGACTGACGGACAGGGACCATGAGGAATTATAGGAACATACTGTAGCAGCAGACTGGACTCATCTCCAGCTTAACATCTTCTCAATCACATATCATCCAGTGGAAAGGTTTTTAATTTAGAAATAAACTAATAAGAGTTATTGAAGGCCAGTATTGATGTTACATTTTTTTTTTCGATCTGAAGCTGAAAGTTGGCATTGTGGCCAGTTGATATTAAGTATCTTCAAGTCATTGTTTTTTTGCTGTCAAAAAAACTGAAATTAGAAATATATTTGCCAGAATGGAACAGATGCTAAAAAAGCATTTAGACAATCACAAGACACTGAAACCACTAATAAGAAAAATGTGTTGGGTTTTAAGGTGTCACCCTCTGACCCTTGACAAGACATTTTCTCCAAATTTGCACAATATATAATAGAGGGAAACTATAAAAAAGACAAATTGTCATAAGATTTTAAAATATCCGACAGTCCTAAAAAAAAATATGCGAGAAATGAAAAAAAAGAAAAGAAAAAAGTGGCATTTGATTTAAAAAAAAAAAAAGTATTCTACATGACTTATTTTAAAAATCCCCTAAAAATAAAATCGCATGCACAAACCAGATCCCGTCAAAAACATTAAATTCTGGGCTCCTCAGAGCAACTGTGAAGCCATGAATGACTTGTCTGAGACCAACAGTCACATAACAAAAATTCAGCAAAACTTCAACTGAACTGCAGGCTGCTGACACAGAACTGTCTAATACTGCACAAAAGACATATTTGACATATTTGGTCTAGTTCTAGTTGTGATTGTGCTGTTTCCACAGGACTGCAGTGAAAAGCCACAATAAGTCAATTGTGACAAAACAACTGCTTGGGGTTCAGAGGGTTCAATATACAGAAGAGGATGTTTGTGACTTGTCCCACTTTTGGGGACCTGCACTGGAAAACATCCAGTATCTATGAGACAGTAAATATTGCTACTCCAAAAAACAAAACAAAAAAGAGATACAAAATTGTAGATTGAGAAGAAAACAGCTGATTTGTTAACTAGCCAACAGGCTAATTTGTCAAATTAACAGCAAATGTTTGAATTACTCCAACCCACTACATACAGTATGTTGTTTCTAATACACATGCTGACGACTGCTTTCCATAAAAGCAGATGTTTACAATATGATGCTGAACTGCGCAGAGGCCGGTTTCACAAAGATAAAAGTTTTGACTCTGGCCAAAGTTATTCACCATCTTAAGCAGGACTAAAACTACAACTTGTTCCTTAAATAATTGTTATGAAACTATGAATTGAGTTGTGTTTTCTTGTGTTTGGTGTCACTGTTAAAATCAAGCCGAAGATGTTATTTTTAAGACAACAATTAAATCAGTTTTTATTTCTGAGTAGGATCAGATCAAAAGTAAGACGGTTGGTATGGATCGTATCTTTGTGCAACTGGCCCCAGATCATAGTTTGTCATAAAACAAACAATCAGGTAATCCAGTCAAGAACCTCCAACACAAGCAACCCAATGTGTTGGTACTTCACCTGCAAGGTTTCTAAATTAAACAATTTCATTTAACCCTTTGATGCACAACATGGGTCTAAAGTGACCCGACAGAGTTTTTATGTTCTATATCTTTGCAATAAATTATTTTCATCATTCAGTATTCCAGGTTTTCCTCAATTAGTTTGTTTTTGATCAGCATACATCCTAATCTTGTGTTTTCCTTTATTCATTTTTGAATAAAATCCCTTTTTGTGTCACTACTCACAACATGGGTCAAAAATGACCCATATCCATTTTTTAGCTAAGTAGCTTGCTAAACTAACTATTTAGCTAACTTCTTGGCTAAGTATTTAGCTATGTAGCTTGCTTAGCTAACCATTAGCTAACTTCTTGGCTGAGTAGCTTGCTAAGCTAACTACTTAGCTAACTTCTTGTCTAAGTATTTAGCTAAGTAGCTTGCTAAGCTAAATATTTAGCTAACTTCTTGGCTAAGTAGTTAGCTTAGCAAGCTACTTAGCGAAGTAGTTAGCTATGTAATAACACAAAAACTTATTTTCTTCATTAAGTATGAGAGGAAATAGTTATCTGCTGTTATCAAAAACAAGATATTTAAAGAATACTTGGAATATTCAATCATAAAATAAGTTGATATCAGAAGATAGAGCACAGAAACACACAACAAGCATTAAATAACATGAAGGAAATGAATGCTGGTATTTTTTGACCCATGTTGTGCATTAGAGGGGGTGTTTATATGTTGTGCATCAAAGGGTTAAGTAATGTTATCTCTGAGATAATCTATTATTTCTTCATGAAAAGCAGAAAATGTGTGCCATCACCATAAGCCGACAAGATGCAAAACAAGAAATTCTATTCCGAAAATTAGCAAATGTGGCAAATACAATTTAAAAACACATGCTTACAATGTTTAGGAGCGTTAGGAGCTGGAAATAGGATTTCTGCAGCCGTTTCACACCTGAAATGTGTTTGCTTCATGCTCTGTTCCTACACTATCATACATAGAGCATGCTTCTGCTTTAATGTTTAATCCTTTCCTGCCAAAACGACTTTAGCATGTCATGAAATGCATCAGTACAAACAAGCATGTTGGCTTTTCTGTGGTAAATGCATTCCTTCTGGTTCAATATGCACAGCTTATTTTAACAAGCTGAAATTTAAGAGTGCACCAAAACTGCAAAACTCTATGACAGTAATAGAGGATGCACAAGGTGAGCCTCACATATCCCAGCGCAGCTTCCTCTGAAGAAGGTGACAGATATTCATTTGGTGACATTTACAGATGAAACGTGGAAGAAAGAAAGAAACAGAAAAATATACAAAAAGGACAGGAAGAGACAAAGATATAAAGGAGAAAAGAAGAGAAGAACAGCATTAGAGCAGTGAAACAGCTCCGCTACATCTCTGCTCTGCAACACTGAGCAAATAGTTTTTAGTTCAGGGCTGAGGAGCAGCAATTCAATCTGTATTATAAGTGGGTTCATTTCAGGTGACTCCATTCATTCACACTCTGAGCAGCATACTGGAGAAGGTGAAAATATAGATCAGTCGCCCTTTGCTGCCCGGGTAGGACGACTAACAGAGCACAGAGAGCAGCAGACTGATCTCTCTGTGAGGCTTTCTTCTTTTAAATGTTACTTTGTGCACTTGGCATCTTTTTCAGAGCACAAGTGGCTTTTTCAACTGGTCCCATATTGCACATTTCACCCAGAAATGTCAGCACCTGTGAGCATTCTATTCAGCTGTTTAAATGCTTTTCTGCCCAGTAGACTGCAGTAAAGCACTGTTTGATATGTGAGCTGCAGTGGTGTGTTCATGTGAACTTGGTCTGCAGAACATTAAAGTAGATTGATCCAAGGTTGAAGAAGTATTAGCTGATTGTTTTGGTCACTTGGGGGCAGCAAAAGAAGAAGCTGTAAACAAATTGAGAGTTTTTGTTTTCCCTTTCGAGTCACCACCAGACAAAGGTTTAGTTTAGACTTATTCCTAAGCTAAATTGACCTGACTTTAGCGCTTAAATGGAGGATTAAACTGCAGTCTTGCAGACTACATGATACGCCTGTTTTATTACACAACTTGCACCCTGAAATAACTTTCAGTTTAATGTACTTATTTCAATCCAAACCACCATTTGTTTCTGAAATCTAACCACATATTCTTTGTGCAGAAACTGAACGTAATAGTCTTTTTTGACTCAACCTAACTAGGTAGTTTTGTTGCTTATACCTAACCAAACTACGACTGTTTAGAGGGTGTGTCCTGGAATACTGTGCACCTGCAGTTAGATCCAACTTGGCTAAATATATTCACTGATTTTTGTCAAATTCAGAAATGAGAGTGCACATTTAAAAAACTAAAGTTAATCAGTTTGACCGACAACCTTTTAAAGCACACCTGCCTGAGCAAATTTAGGGATAAGGGTTAGGAATAACAAAATCATCTTCTAGTTTTGTAGTGGTGCTTTTTTAGCATGTAGCTAAAACACCAAAGATGCTACACAAAGGTAAACCCTCCTGTTATGTTGCAGGTCAAATTGACCTATTTCAAAGTTTAAAAATCTAAAAAAAAAATCGTTAAAAGTATTTAAAAAAATAAATAAAAAAAATAAAAAAAATTAAAATTAAAAAGAAATCAATGTCATGTAAAACCATTGTGTTTTATATGTAGGTCTTTCCAATGTACATAAAAAAAGTTTTAACATGCATTTTTTTTTAAATAAAAAAAACGAGTGAATTATCCTCATTGAACTATAATATGTGAGAGGTAAATAACATCATTGCACTAAATATTGATTGAAATAATTATTAATGGAGTAATTAATAAATATAAACAATGATTATTGGGATTTTTTAGTTTCTGACACTTTTGGATAATTATAATGCCCCAGGTCAAACTGATCCACGGACATTATTGCTGTTACTGAGAAATAAACAACAGAAGAGTTAAATACATGTGTCTTTGTATAGGCTCCAACTAAATATGTCACGCAGGATTAGCAAAATCATTGTTGTAGATTTATATGTTGTTTGATGATACATATTTTTCTCAAGGAATGAATGGCCTGAGGTTTGTTTTCACAGTGAGATTCAGTCTTTCCACTGTAATGCACCAATCACAGAGAGAGAAATCCATTGTGTTAGAGACAGAGCTGATCAATATCTGCAGAATGAAAGACTTTCTCTGCACAAACAAACAACATTCTTGCAGAAGTAAACCAGACTGGCTGGTTTGCTCATTTATAAAAAAGAAAGAACACACAAATCAACAACAAAAAACAAGACAAATATTCATTTAGTCTTTGTTTTGAAATGGTTGAAAGTAGAGTGACAGCAGGAAAGGGAAAAGGAATAAGGGGAGGGGGAATATGTAAAAAATATAGCAACAGTCATACCTCACAGTGATCTCACGCTGGAATGGTTACACAGCATTCAGCCAGGCAAGAGGAGTCGTGCACGCACAAGGTGTGTGTGTGCAAACAGCGAGACACAAGAAGAAAAAAAAATAAAATCATGAGATAAGCTTATCTGTAACATAAAACCCCCCAAACATTTGAGGCAAAATCAATGTTTGTTTGTTAAAAATCAGTAGGAATGACACTCCCTCCAAAGGGCTGAAATATTACAAACATACAGTCATGGAAAAATGATAAGACCACCTTGTTTTCTTCAATTTCTTGTACATTTTAATGCCTGGTACAACTAAAGGTGCATTTGTTTGGACAAATATAATAACAACAACAAAAATAGATGATAAGAGTTTAATTTAAGAGCTGATATCTAGACATTTTCCATGGTTTTATTGATAATAACCAAAATCATTATCAAGAAAACCATGGAAAATGGTTAGATATCTGCTGTTTTACCAGGCATTAAAATGAACAAGAAATTGAAGAAAACAAGGGTGGTCTAATATTTTTTTCCATGACTGTATACAGGTGCATCTCAATAAATTAGAACATCATAGAAAAGTTTATTTATGTCAGTAATTCAATTCAAAAAGTGGAAATAACACATTATACAGATCCATTACACACAGAATGAAACATTTCATGTCTTCATTTATTTAATTTCTTCTCATTATAATGATTATGGCTTACATCTAATGAAGACCTAAAATTCAGTGTTTCAAAAATGTTTTAATATTACAAAAGACCAATTTTAAAAAGTATGTTTAATATGTAAATGTTGAACTACTGGAAATTGACTTTTCCATTATATTCTAATGTAGTGAGATGCACTTGTACATATATGGATCTTTAGTGGGACTATATGCAATAACCATGTCTTGTTTATGGTTTTTGCAAAGTTTTGTTAATTATTTATTGATTGCTAATCAGCCCATTAACAATAACAACAGCTGAAGCTGGTGGGAATGTCATTAGTTCTGCTGTTAATAAACTAAACTTCTCCTGAGAGGAACATGAATGTCTGAAAAATATCATACCAATCCATGAAGCAGATGTTGAGATATTTCACAGAGTATTTGAAAAGAAATCATCCCTTTGTGTGTCGTGGTGATACATCAAAAACAAAGACAGCATCATGTGAACATACTGGCGGTGTGGTGAGTGTGAAGGATGTTTTATGTGCTCTTCTAGTGGCCGTGAATGAATATGTGGAAGGTAAAACAGATCATAGTTTGGTACAGATCATAAAGCTGGCTGACGGTACGGTGAGGTGAGGAAAGATGGAGGACGTGTCATTAATCTCAGCTACCTGCAGCTGGATCTGTCTCACAGGTTCACTCAGGCACAGAGGGGGGAAATAAGGACAACAAGACCAGGAAGTCTTGATGTGGATCTGATTGAGTTAGTTAGTTTGGTGTAATCTTATCATTCTGAAGGATGACCACTGCTCACTGTGCTTGGTTTTCTCCTGAACTGAGAGTCCAATAAGACAGGGAGTTCAGCAGATAGTGGAAGCTAAAGATTTTAATCTGGATTTTCACCTGCAGAGAAATAGAGGAAAGCCTGACCATCATTTAGACCATGGGTCTCAAACTCGTGGCCCACGGGCCAATTGCGGCCCTCGTGACGATATTTTGTGGCCCCCACCTTGATATGAAAGTTTAATGCGAGTATGAATTGCACTTTACCATGTTGTGTGTTGAAGGTCCCTTTAATCACTTTTTTCTATCATTTTGTGTCTTTTTAAAATAAATTTGTGTCTTTTTTGGTAACTTTGTGTACTTTTAGTTTTTGTGTATTTTTTTTTATGAATTTTGTGTCTTTTTGGTCATTTTTCTGTCTGTTTTGGTCATTTTGTGTCGGCCCCCAGGTAATTTGAGTTTGAGACCCCTGATTTAGCCGGTTCAACCAGCAGGGGGGGCAGAACACTGAGAGCTGAGCAGAGGCTGCATTCATGCTGCTCATAGGGGAATATTAGCTATCTGAAAATGAAAAAGTATCATCTTGAGCTACTCTATATGCAAACTTATGTCATGATTTGGTGCTATATGAATAAATCTAAGGTAGATTTAATTTGTATCTTGTGTATACTATGAGAAATATCTGTCAATTAAGCTTTAAAAAGGCAAAACAACCTTTTTTTATACTCTTTGGCTGAACCTTCTCTTTCCACCAGCTCTACAGGTCAGGCAGGGGTGATAGGATTATTGTTAATAAGCACCAGGTAGATATTTAGACTTGTGAATAAGTCTGGCATCGCTATATTAGTCTGGAACCTTTCAGTGTGTTTTTGATTGATCTTTTCCAAGGGGCATTATCCTAAGGTGTTAGGGCTGGGCGATATGGCCAAAATATTCTATCCCAATATAAGTAATTTTACATATCAATAACGATATATATCATGATAAAGCATGTTTTCTTGTTAGTCGGTTAATAAATAGTCTACATGAAATCACTAAAGCCTACTTTTGTCTTTTTTCTAAATGACAAACCTTTGCTCCTACAGCCATCAGGCTGTCTAATTCTTCAGTCATTTACAGAAGAGCTAACAGACTGAACTGACTTTCCACTCGGGGATGAATAAAGTAATTTTGATTTAATTGATTTGATTCACTTCTTATTGGAACTATATAATAATAGATACCAATGAGCTGCTTGCTATTTAGTTGATTTACTGTCACATTTAGAGATTTGTCGCACTTCTAGCGGTATGTAATGTATTTGTCCTATAATTATGAAACACTGAAAGCTTTTTTAAAGGATGCTGCAGCCAGGTCTTGTGTGTTAATGTTTAATATTTCTGTCTGGTTTGCATGCACTATAGAGGCAACACATGCAAACCAGACAGACTGACCTTGAATGCACCACAGGCCATGTTCACACTATCTCACACACACAGTGCTCTCAGGCAGGACAGAGGGCTTTCTAAACTCTAGAAAACATTTTAGAAGCACCTGATCAATGAACTCCAAGAAGCTCCAGGTTGTCGTGGTGCAGTCAAATGAATAGCAGCGATTATGACTATTTATAAGCCCACTAGCTGTGTTATTGAGGTTACGGTTGCGTTTAAATACTCTTCCCCCACAGCAGCCGCAAGTGCAGATTATAGAGAATAAACAGTGTTATCCTTATCAGTGCAACATGCAGTCGAGGCAGCACTTTTTCTACAAAAAAGAAGCCCTCATGGACCGAACAAAGACTTACAATCTATAAGGGTAGAAAGATAAACCGAGCTGAATCAGTAAAATCAAACAAAACAGAAAAGTTTAGGGCTCTTTACCTTCTCCAGCTGACTGTGAACGTGCTGAACAATCAAATCCAGTGCTACAAAGTTTTCTCCACCTGTGAGGAAGTTTAGGATACAAAAGGAGAAGAATTTACTGCAGCTTTTCAAACGGAGCCTGCAGAATAAAGTTATTTAACCCGTTTAAGCCGGGAAAGCAGATATGTCGTTTTGTAGTATTTGTAGTTTTTTCCACCTTTTTTCGGTCTCTTGGCCAATGAAATGCATCAGAATACATGTGGGAGTGTCACAATGCAACATGGGACTTTTCCAGTTTTTTCCACTTTGAAATTATCACCAAAAAAAGACACAAAATGACCAAAAAGGACACAGAATTACCCAAAAAAGTCAGAAATTATTAAAAAAAGAAAGAATTACCAAAAAAAAACACAAAAATTATTTAAAAAAGACACAGAATTACCCAAAAAAGACACAAAATTATTAAAAAAGACACAAAATTACCAAAAAAGACACAAAATTATCAAAAAAGACACAGAATTACCAAAAATGACATAAAATTACTAAAAAAACCCACAAAATTACCAAAAAAACCCACAAAATTACCAAAAAAACCCACAAAATTACCAAAAAAACCCCCACAAAATAACCAAAAAACCCCCCACAAAATTACCAAAAAAAGACACAGAATTACCAAAAAAGACACAAAATTACCAAAAAAAGACACAAAATTACCAAAAAAAACCCCACAAAATTACCAAAAAAGACACAGAATTACCAAAAAAGACATGAAATTACTAAAAGAACCCTTCAGGTTTTAAGGGGTTAAAGAACACTGACCTCTGGGCACCACGATGTCAGCCGACTGCACCGTGGGCTCGATGTACTGCTCGAACGCCGGCTTCACAAACTTATTGTACTGTTTGATGATGCCGCTGATGTCCCGACCGCGGTGGGAAATGTCCCTCTTCAGCCTCCGTATGAGGCGGATGTCAGAGTCTGTGTCCACAAACACCTTCATGTCCAGCAGCTGGCAGAGGAGAAGGACAGAGAGAAACCAGACTGGTTAATCTGTGATTTATGCCTTTACTGCAGTTTTATGCCTTGAAAAATAAACTGCATGAATGTGTCGGCACGAACACCTTCAGCTTTATAGTTACTCAGCAATAAATGCTACATTTTTATGTTTTTAGTGCAGTTATTCATGCTCAGTCAGTTCTCGGTAAGCTAACTGAAAAAAAACAAAAAAAAACAAGGTAACGTGTATTAGTTTATACTATTTTCTGGCTTTCAAACTACAGAAAAAAATCCAATGAGATCTGGATATTTAACTTTAAAAAAATACATTATTTTCTAAAAAAAAAAAAATACTAGCTTCAACTTAGAGCAGTTGCATGAAATTATTTAATTATAATTTATTTGAATTATTTTCTTGATTGTTTAGCCAATAAAATGTCCTTATTTACTTACTAATAATAATAAATGCACACAAAACAGTGATAAAAAAATTACTTGTTTTGTCCAACCAGCCATCTGCATGAAATTATTTCATTATTATTATTTTTTATTATAAATTAATCTAATTATTTTCTTGATGAATTGTTTAGTCAATACAATGTCCATATTTACTCATATTTGCTCTATTTATTAAAATATAATAATAATAATACTTTTTTATTGTAATGTCTCCAAAAAATGCCACATCAAAATGACTTGTTTTGTACAAACCGAACCATCCAGATAATTAAAGATATTCAGTTTGTGATCACAGAAAACAAAGAAAACACATTTTCAGGTGTAAGAAGCGGAATCAGATAATTTATTAATTTTAACAATTTGAAAGTGATTAATTCATTGAGCTCTGAACCCTAGTATATCAGGTAGTTATACGAATAGATGGAGGGAATCATAACAGACAAACAACAACAAAAGAAAAAAAACTGCAGCGACTTCATCTTTTATTTGTCAGAATGTGACTGTGACGGTGCTGCTTTGCTGCCCACTGAAAGCCAAAAGTGAAAATACTATTTTCCGTCGCTCCCCTTATGTGACATTTTTACAGCTAGAATGTGACGTTGGGGTCAGAACGTGTCGACGCAGTCAGAAGCTTAAAAACAGAGCAGACATCAGTTATCGTCGTCACTTTTAAGAGAAAGTCGGCTCCATTAAACCGAACCTCGACTCAGCAAAAACTGGAAAAAAATCAATGAGCCAGCATCACAACAGACGAGGTGACATCGTCAAAAGAACTATTGATGAAAATAAAAGAGAACTTTTTGAGTGATTTAGATGAGGAAGACAGTGGGAGGGGGGAGGAATAACTCAGTTGCACAACAAGCCAGTGGACGGTGTCTGCTGTAAATCTGACGAAGCGACCAACCAGAAGACGGCGTGCTGCTGGATAAGCACGGCTGTCAGCCTATAGGAGGAGGTGAGTGAGGAGCAGATTGTTCCCAGAGGTCAGGGAGCGAGGCCGCGGCTGTAGATCATTTTCTAACCTGCTGCAATAGGAAGGCACTTCGTTTTAACTCAAACAGGGAAAAAATAGACTTCATCGACCCACAAAGCCCAACATCAGGATTTAAAAACACACTGCTGATTCTTAAAGTGCTTTAAAAGTAACAATTAGACTTATTTTTAATGGAGCACTGACTGACTTTTGACTGACTTTTACTGACTTTTGAGAACGTACTATTTTTCCAGGCCGAATGACTAAAAACTAATGAGATAACAGACATCTTTTTCGTCCCGGTGGCCCACCTGGTAGAGCGCATACACTGCAAAAAAAGCCAACTTGTGATTTAAGTTGGTAAAACTTGGAAATATAAATTATTGACATTTAGGGCAATAATGTAAATTAGCACAACAAAGGAAGCCAGTTATCTGCTCGAAAACAAGTTGGTGAGTTGTTGTTACTTGTATCTTTAAGTTGGGGTTCAAAACAAGGGACAATAGTTCTGATAACTCTTATTTCTTTGTTGTGAAATGCGGGAAAGCGTTGAAATTCGGTCATTAGCGAAAGCTAGCGGCTAACTGAAGCTAGCGGCTAACTGATGCTAGCGGCTAACTGATGCTAGCGGCGCTGCTTGTTACAGCTCCAAGAGTAGCCATTAGCGTATCGATGCTAACTCTTTGTTTAGCATCGTTAATTGTGGTCGCAACATTAGCTGACATTTCATAGCGGCGTTACAGTTACAAGTTCAAAAATCTGAATTCAGAGTTGAGCAAACTCAAAAACAAAACTTAAAATATTTAGTTTAATTGTCCAACTTAAAATTTTATCCAAGTTTGTTGCCTTGAAATTTTGAGTTCACCCAACTTTTCTTTTTTTGCAGTGTACCATAAGCTGTGTTTCGACTTCGCGGCTGGTTAAGAAGAGTAAGGAGTCGCTGTATTTGTCTCCAGTCACTTTCTTGGAAAAATAGTTGCTAAGGGGGTCTGAAAAGTTGCTAAATTTAGCAACAAAGTTGCTAAGTTGGGAACACTACTTTGCCGGCTTTTACAAATGGCGTGTGTTGTTGTCGGGTAGAGTACTACGTCACATCCCACTTAGCGATTTATCCAATCAGTAACCAGGCTTTTTCTGGGGAGAAAAACGGCCCTGCTCTTCTACAGGGACGAAAAAAGTCCCGACAAAAGCCGGAGGGGCGTTTCGGCGAGTGAGACACGCCTCATTCCGGGTATTGTCCGGGTATGGCCCAGTAGTGGAAACAGCCCTATAGAGGTCTTGTCCTCATACGCGGGCGGCCCGGGTTTGAATCCGACTCGGAGCCCTTCCCCGCATGTCTTCCCCTCTGTCTCCCCCCTTCACTCTGCCTCTCTCACTCTCAATAAAGCCTTGAAAATGGCCAAAGAATATCTTTAAAAAGAGAGACTTAAGTTTATGCATTTGTTTAAAATAAAAGTAACGTTAATACATTTTTAAGACCTTTCAAAATCGTATTTAAGACATTTTATGGGATTTTTACAGATCATTTTAGACAATTTAAGGCCTTAGATTCAAATGATTGGATTTTAGACATTTAAGAATTTTTAAGACCCCACGGATACCCTGAGTAAGAGGCTCACAGGTTCTCTCTGGGTCTTCCGGCTTCCTCCCACAGGCCCGCAGGAGTGAATGAGAGCATGAATGGTTGTCTGTCTCTAAGTGTAAGCCCTGTGGCCTGTCCATGGTGAACCCCGCCTCTCGGCCAATGTCAGCTGGGATCGGCTCCAGCCCCCTGTGACCTGAGACCTGATTCCAGGCTCTGTCCCAAGCTTTTTGATCCATATATTTCCACTGCATATATATATATATATATATATATGGTCATATCACACAGTCCGAGCAGTGTGCGAGTCTGCCCGTTTCTCACACCACACCTCTCCATTACCATATCAGATCTGCAGCTATAATTGACTTCAATTACAAGAATGGACACAAAAGGCGATTAATCACAGCGAACAGCGGCTGTTGTTAACTGAATCAGAAGGTAATCAACTACAGCCGGGTCCCAGGGGACGCTGGTGCCTTATCACCACGCTCCAGCTCACACACCTACACACACACAATTCATTTTCTCCTCATATACCAGGTCCCCTCTTCACATGCACACACACACATACACACAAATACCACCTGAATATTTGGTGGTGGGAATTTTTTAACCATTTTAACCATTAACCATACACCATGTACAGTTTTAACACTTTTTATGTCCAATAATGTAAAAGAGAGAAAGAAAATATATATAATTATCAAGTGGTTCCCCCCAAAATGTAATTACACTTAAACCTATAAAATGTAATCACCCATTTAATACTAGAGGGCACTCCAGGCAATAAATAGGAACTTCTTTTTACAACAACATTAAATCATAATTAATAGAGAAAAGATAATCAAATACAACCCCAAGTCAACTTATTTACATCTCCAAAATGATGATCAGAGAGGAGGACTGACTAGCTGATATTTGATATTTAATATTTTAATATTATAATTTAAAAAAAGCCCATCATCAGCCTCCCTGCCTCCCACTTGTGTACATATGAAATATTTCATCACACAGATAAATGAGTTGATTTAACGTCCCCAGTCAGAATCAGATGATTTGGTTCACTATTAATCAGCCTGCTGGTCGTTTCTGAGCGACACATCCATTAATCAGGTCTGGCACCGAGAACAGGATGAAGAAAGCTAAAAGAGAAATCTAATTCTAAGATGTTTTGGCTGCATCTGAATAATCAAACGCCTGATTTGAGAAGTCTACTTGTGTCGTGCAGTAAAGGATTGACCAGCTGATAGTCAGTTGTTATAAATGGGACACGGAGTTAAAAACAAGACGACAGGACAAACAGAGAGGAAACTTGACTCGTATTAAGAGAGAAGTCGTTCTTACCTTCAGCAGCTCCTTGTTGGCGAACGCCAGGATGCCTTCAAAGATGACAACGTTGGCTCCGTACACCGTTTTCTGTCAAGAAGAACAAATGAAGAGACGGGTCACATTTATTAAAGTCTGCCTCAAAAACAATACTCATGTAGCAGTGAGATGTTGTTACACTAGATTATACACTTTTATTTTGAAGGAGCAAACTGGGCAAGTTGGTTGTTGCATTTGTGAGCATCCTCATTCTTGGAAAATTTCATATACACAAATCCAAGTATATGAAAGTGAAACCTTCTTTTAATATACATTTCACCATTCATTTATTTTTTGTCAAAGCCCTTAAAGTGATGAAAAAAAGTAATTCAGTGAAATTTTTCTAAATTATTGAAGAATATGAATTACAAAAACAAAGCCCTAGCTCTATTTTCATTCGAGTTTTGATGTGTGTATGTTTTTGTTTTGTTATGTTATTATAATTTTGCACCTTTGTAAGCACCTGACCTTTCATATTATTGTGAAAAATGTTTAAGCTACTGTTTGTATATGGATTTTGTTAATAATAAAAAAAATGTTTGCATTTGTGAAGGTTAACTTCCTGTTTTTTTATTTATTCAATTTTAACGTGGGACATTATTTGCTGCAAAATTATTTTCTGTATTTTTTTGATGAAGTAGTGGTTATAAAATAATTAAAACATTTTTGCATTTGTAAAACTTGAAGGGAAGTTGGGAAAGATTCTTCGATGCCTAGATTCTCTCTTTTAAAGAGTACGGTCTCGATGCAGAAATGTCACTAACTGGACATTAAAAACCCAATTTTTCGCCATTAAAACGTAACCTCCTTGGCAGAGGTAATAAAAACTGGGAAAAGACCCTAAATCATAAATTTCCTTGATGAAGAAAGTACATTTATACCTAACTAAATTAGACTATAATTGCTTTAATACGAATAAGGCTTGAGTAGGCATTTCACGATAATTACAATATGGACGTAACCAGGATAATTCTGCCTGACCTCGAGATCTCCTGATGTGCTTCCATGCAGGTTTGTTTACTTAATAATGTCAGAAACACTTTAGCCAACATGATGTTTGACAAACAGCAGATTTTATGGACTATTATAAGACCTGGGAGCTTTTTACAGCGCATAAGCCCACTAATTTAGGATATTTTAATGTTTTTTTTACATTCACGTGTGAAGAAAAGTTAATTGCTCTTTGAAAGAGTGTATTGGCATTATAATCCAATTATATTATCATTATATCAGTGGCATAAACAGGTTTTAAGATTACGATAATGTCATTTATTGCAATAATTTCTGGGACAATTTATCGTCCAACAACAGGCCGAAGCTTGAGTCGAGCTTTTATAAAGCAGCAAACAGATAAATCAGTTTAACATCAGAGCTTCAGCTGCTGAGACACACAAACACAAGCTCAACACATGTTCACCGCCTTCACTGTTATCTGATAAACCTCATCATGAACCTGCTTTACTACCCAGGAGAACAAGTCTGTGTGTGTGTGTGTGTGTGTGTGTGTGTGTGTGTGTGTGTGTGTGTGTGTGTGTGTGTGAGAGATTAATCACTGTCTCAATCAAAGACAAAATGGTGCTGAGTATGTCACAATCCTATTACCTTCCCCTGACCAGCTTCATGCTAAAGTCAATGGACTGGACACTTCGCTATTGATTTCTTCAGAAAGAGAGAGAGAGAGTGTGAAGAAACAAACAGAGATAGAGAGAGAGAGAGAGAGAGAGAGAGAGAGAGAGAGAGAGAGAGAGAGAGAGAGAGGCAGAGAGCATCGTGTGTGAAAAGCAGAAAGTGAATTCTAAAGAAACAGATGAGTGTTTATCGATTTGTTCATTTCCCTGTTCTTTGCTAAGAGATGATTTAGTGGGTCTTTAACATGTTAAAGTGTGGGTTCCTAGAAAAGAGAGAGAGAGAGAGAGAGAGACAGAACGAGAGAGACAGTGTGAGAGAGAGAAAGAGAGAGAGAGACAGTGTGAGAGAAAGAGAGAGAGAGAGAGAGAGAGAGACAGAACGAGAGAGACAGTGTGAGAGAGAGAAAGAGAGAGAGAGACAGTGTGAGAGAAAGAGAGAGAGAGAGAGAGAGACAGAACGAGAGAGACAGTGTGAGAGAGAGAAAGAGAGAGAGAGACAGTGTGAGAGAAAGAGAGAGAAACCGAACGAGAGACAGTGTGAGAGAAAGAGAGAGAGATAGTGTTAGAGAGAGAGAGAGAGAGAGAGACAGAGACAGAGAGGGAAAAAGAGAAAGAGAGAGACAGAAGGAGAGAGACATAGAGACAAAGACAGAGAGAGAGAGAGAGAGACAGAACGAGAGAGACAGTGTGAGAGAGAGAAAGAGAGAGACAGAGAGAGAGAAAAAGAGAGAGAGAAACCGAGCGAGAGACAGTGTGAGAGAGAGAGAGAAACCGAGCGAGAGACAGTGTGAGAGAAAGAGAGAGACCGAGAGAGAGATAGTGTTAGAGAGAGAGAGAGAGACAGAGAGAGACAGAGAGAGAGAGGAGAGAGAGAGAGAGAGAGAGAGAGAGAGAGAGAGAGAGAGAGAGAGAGAGAGAGAGAGACAGTAGGAGAGAGAGAGGTGACCTCCAGTTTTACCAGAGAAGAAGAAGTATATAAACGCCTCTGTGTCCTCTCCTTTCTCCATAAAAGTGATGAAAAACACACCATGTATTTATATAGAGAGAGCCTGAAGGCAGCGGGCCCCTGCAGGCGTCAGCCCCCTCGGGGCCCTCAGGCTTAATTACATTCACCCCAGTGCAAAAGGTACATAAAATGATTTCAGGCGATTTCCCGTGTGGTGTTGTGTCTTTCAGCCATGAAATTACATTGCAAAGAAATAGAGAGGAGATGTCAGAGTGCTACACTGCCAGATTGATTTTCCACAATGCTTTGGGGAGGGGATTTGTGCTCTTTGCTTGGGTTAATGTGCTGTACACTAAATCCTTAATAATTAGCTAATTAGCAGGGAACTCAATTGGCATCAGCTCAAACGACTCATACATCCCCCGGGGTGTTCAGGGATTTGTTGCTGTGATGGGGATTTTATCCTGGGAATTACCCCCAAAAAGAAAGAAAAAATAAGAGTATAATGCTTTTATTTTGGCGGGGGACAGATTACACGCTACAAACTGAAGTAATGTGGAGGGTTCCAGAAATATTTTAGATTTGATTATCAATTTTGATCCAAATTAATAAAGAATCTATGACAATATTATGACTTTTTACATTATAATACCTTCAAGACACGTTTTAAGACCAGAAAAAGTATGTTTTGCAACTAGTTTCATTTCATCCACTCATTCTCTTGTTATTTGAACATGAAAATAATTGTTTAATTCTAAGCTTTTTGCCTAAGTTGCAAATTGGAGCATGATTGGCTTAAAAAGGTTGTAGTAATGTCACAAATCATGCTACTAAGTGATTTAGTCCAGTCTTAACGGCTATTGTAGTGTCAAATTTTACACATCCAAGAATACATTTTTGAGTGGAGGGAGGACTTTCATTTGTCCTTCTAATGATGTTAAATTTAAATTTTAAAATTTAGATATATTAGAACTAGCACTATAGTTTGTTTTAGCGTTAAACATGTAAAAACAAAGTAAAAAGAAAAAAATCAGACCACACTACAAGCAGAGTTTGGCATCCTACAAAAATGATCATGTGTGACCAAATCAGAACAGAAAAATCCATCAATAACCGAGTTGCTCATGCTGCAGTTTTTAGAGGAAACAAAAAAGGGAAACACACATAATATCGACTTTGGAAAGAGTTGGAGGTCAATGAAGAATATCCGCCTGCCACTGTTGGTCATATTGTCATAATTTCAGTCCTAAAAATCCAAATGTTTACAATTGTCTTCGTAAAAAATGACTAAAAGCGACTTATCAGGATTGCAAACAAGACATTAACCCATTTAAGCTGGGAAAGCATTACCGCATTTCTACCATTAAAACCGGGGGCGCTGTTGCGTTATTCTACCATTAATTCCAGGAAATTGGATACGTCGTTTTGTAGTATTTGTAGTTTTTTCCACCTATTTTCGGTCTCTTGGCCAATGAAATGCATCAGAATACATGTGGGAGTGTTGCAATGCAACATGGGACTTTTCCAGAACTTTGAAATCATCACCAAAAAAAAGACACAAAATGACCAAAAAAAGACACAAAATGACCAAAAATAGACACAAAATGACCAAAAATAGACACAAAAAAACACAAAATGAGAATACATGTGGGAGTGTTGCAATGCATCATGGGACTTTTCCAGAACTGAAATCATGGCGGAAGACGACTATAGCGGAGGGAGCTCAGATATAACAGCTATAAGCTTTCAAATACTTTTTGAATTTCATTTCCATCTGCTACAGAGGCTGAAAAATCGATTATTTAGTAGCTGTTGACTCTTCTGTTGAATTTCCAGAAAAACTTCAGGTTTTAGGGGCTTATTTTAAAATTGCCCAGAGGTTTTACAGGCATTTTTTCCTTAACTTAACTCAATCCATTTTCTAAATGGGTTAAGTTATACTTGTGTGCTATTCATCTCCCAAATGTCATTTAGTCAGCTATATCCATAGATTGATGGTCTAAAACGTGGGAATATTGCTGTTAAGTTACAGAGACCAACAGTTTCTTACCCATTCTTTGCGTCTGCAGTGAGAAGTGAAGTCGTACACGGGGACTTTGATGCTCTTCCCTTTCTTCAGCTTCCTGAGGACGGTGACCAGCAGCTCGAAGTCAAAGGCATCAGGGTGGTCAAAGTTATACTCGTTTTTGGCTGCAAGCTCCTGCTCTTCTTTATTCAACACCTCAAATAAACACACACACAGAAAAAACAAGGTTCAACAACCATAACAAGCACATATGATGTTAATCTTTTCATTTAATCCAATCAGGAATGGACATAATCCAATGCTGTGAAGCATCAGAGTGGAGTTTTCTTTTAAGAATCAACCCTCCCCACTAATATTACTCACTAGTGTTCAACAGACTACAACAGCCCGGTCCGATCTATAGAGACATGTGGACATAATGGGCTCTGAAGGAATCTGTGAGTAAGCAAAGTGAAAACCCAATCGACCTTTCAGAGGAGCGAGGGGGAATAATTGATATGAACTATTGTGTTCGATTGGATCCGAAGCTTTTACTTAATGTGCTGGAATCAGCACTAATGACCGACACGGGAAGAGAGAGGCTGTTTGATTTGACATGAGTTTATTATTCAATATACACTGACGGGGTATTGTTTTAAAATCAAAGCTAATCATTGCATTAACAAACATGCTGAGCCGTTAATCTGAAATATTACTGAACTGATCTAATAAACTACTGTTAAATCCTTTTTATTTATTTTTAAATGACACGTTACATTGAGTGCAGTGAACTGGATGTTGTACCTTGTAGAAAGAGTCCATGGAGAGCAGAACCACCCAGGGGACGTCCAGCGCTTCAATGATCTTATTGGCCACCGTGGTTTTACCAGAAGCACTTCCTCCACACAGACCTTCAGCAGCAACACACAAAGATTTAGATTTGTAGATTTAAGAGGCAAACATTACTGACAGGTACATATTTTTTAATATTATCTCTACATATCTGTCTAACCCTGTAGAGCAGAGATAGAGTAGAGATCTCCACCCTCCAAAAATATTGAGTTTTATTAAAAAATAATGTAAGCAAAACTGCGAAAATTGAGCATGTTTTAGCTTCTCAGCTGTGCCAGCAACCTGCTGCACCAGGGCTGGCTTCACATGTAAAGTCGCTTTTTCAGTACATTTACTCTCTACAGCATGGGTCTCAAACTCGCGGCCCACGGGCCAATTTTTTTCTGTCATTTTGTGTCTTTTTTGGTTATTTTGTGTCTTTTTTTAAGTAATTTTGTGTCTTTTTTAAGTAAATTTGTGTCTTTTTTAGGTCATTTTGTGTCTTTTAAGTAATTATGTTTTTTTCTGTCATTTTGTGTCTTTTTTTGGTCATTTTGATACTGCCTCCAGCAGCCCCAGGTAATTTGAGTTTGAGACCCCTGCTCTACAGCGATAATTAAATATATCTAATACAATATGTACAAAATTCTGCATTGAAATTGATCAAACACATCCTACTATGTGTGTGTGTGTGTGTGTGTGTCTGTGTTGGTGAATTATTCCCCACGCTGCCAGCATTCACACACATTTGGTTGGCCAGTCCAGATTAGAAAGCTGCAGGCTGATAGTGTCACACAGTCAGTGTAGTACTCAGATACCTCCAGTCCCCACTGACTGCTCTCATAGCAGGGACCATATACCTGCAGCTGTCAGTCTCCTCATTTCTGCTGCAGCGCTGCAGAAATGAAGTCACCTCAGTCCTGCCACCGTAAAGGACACACACACTCACACAAATCCTTGTATTTCTACCTTTGTGAGGCCTTTTCAGTGAAGGAATGCATAACCTACCCTTAACTGAACTGTAAAGTTAACCTTAAAACCAATCTTAACTCTAAAAAGAAACAGGCCTTTGAAGAAGTGAAAAATGTCCTCACTCTGTAAAAAAAGTGTTCCATTCCTCACTTTGTAGTAAAACAAACACACACAGCTGTGGACTGTGTACAGGCTGAATGATTCTTAATTCCTCTCTTCTTAATTTCCACATCATCTCACCAATGGTCGACTAACTGCTGCAGCTCTACGGTATATAGCAGCTTTCAGAAACAAGCCAATTAAAAGTGCTTCATATAAGACAGAAAGGCATTTAGAAAAGCAATACAAAAAGAAAAACACACAGCGGTATAGAAAGACACACAGCTGGGATTTGATTAAATAAACAGCAAGGGAAAAAACGTTATTTGTATGTGTTGTGGCTGAATAGCAAGGAAAAACTGGTAGTGTAAATCTTTCTTGGTGCTTAAACACTGACATCAGTTCCAGAAAATGTGCAAAAAAAAAAAAGTTAGCTTTTCCTTTTTCCTCACTCGACCTCCTGGGTTAAACACCACAACAGCCATCCTTCAGGACAACTATCCTGGGAACTGGGCCAAAACTACATGCTGGCTGGCAAAGAGGTGAAAAACGGTGTTTGTTGGTGCGTGTATGTGTGTGTGTGTGTGTGTGTGTGTGCAGGAACAGAAATAGCCTACGGAGCTACTTCTGAGGTATAAACAACTCTCAGTGAAGTATTGGAAAAGGTTTTTTTTTGTTCAGATAAGACCCATCAAGGTCAAAACTGCTGACTGGGACACTGGAGGAAAAATCCCTGCAGTGGCTCCTAATTTCTTAATAGAAATACTGGTTCTGACTTGCAAAATGATGTATTAAAAAAGGGGGGAAAAATCCTATTTGCTATATTCCTATAGATTCGGCATAAGTGACACATTTTGTCAGCCAGCAGCGGAGCCCTGGCCTGTTATAGCAGATAAAACTGCATTTTCTATTAGCAATAAAACCAGAGTGAGGAGATAGAAAACAACCTCTGGTATCTATCAGTGTTTTTCTTTCCTCGCCTCCCGATTCTGTCCCTCCTCTTTCTGTTCATTCATCCTCTCAGCATCTTATACCCCCCCTCGGGCTTCTCTTTTACATTCCTCTGTGTTTTCCCTCCTCTACTTTCCTTTTTCTCTCTTTCAATGACCTTTAAAACGCTCTGTCAAGTTCCCCGCAGTTACACAGTCCGCTCCTTTTAACCGGAGCCACATCGACTCCAGTACAGCAGAGTGTGAAATTGTAACAAGGAACTGTGGCCCATTGACAACAACAGATTGCATACTAAAGACAACGTCCACCTCTCCCTCCACGTATTCCCACTCATGCCGATCTGATGTGTTTAATCACGGCGCATGGACTCAGTTAATGCCAAACACACACATGCATCAGCACACGTACACACACACAGTCCTCATCACGGTTCATTTTACTGCTGCTGGGATTCATCCTGAGGCAGATATTCTACTGTGCTGATCAGCAAGATGGTGGCCTGAAACGCCCACAGTGAAGCCAGAGCATCATGGACACACAACTGTTACTCAAGCTGTCCTGGTGCCGTTTTATCAAGGGTGACTGAGGAAATAAATCAACAATTTTGCTTATAAATTTAATCAATTAAGTTATTTTGAATGAAGTTATTATTACTATTATTATTATTATTATTATTATATATATGTCATAACACTTATACTATACTGTGTATATATCTGCATATATTTAAATATATTTATTCACTGATGTTCATACTACTACATGCAACAACCTATTTATCCAATTTAACATGGTAAAATATTTTTCTCTCAAATTTGCAATATCTGTAAAATGCAAAGTAATTTCAGGAAAACAACATAAAATAATATATTAATAATAAATGCCAAATAGCAGAAATGTATATAATGTGTATAGAATGTATGTATATGTTTTATTGTTTATATTCATCATCCCAACTGTTTTGGAATCAGGAGTTATATATCAACAAAAATGCAAAAACATTGAACGTTTCAGATTTATTTTTAGGTCACTATAAACTGAATATCTTTGGCTTTGGATTGCAATTAAAAGACACTACAGCTGGCTATAGAAGAATGTAATAGACATGATGATAATTGTCACAAGCTGTCAGTTTGAATCTTTAAATAGAGTAGGAAAAAACTTGATTGAACATTAAAAAAAAATAAAGAAAATAATTGTCGTTTGCAACGGTGTATATAAACACCAGCTGACTATAAAACATTAGATCTTGAATTATTTATGCACGCCTTGCAAAGACCAAAGAAAAGCATGAATCATGTACATGCATGCATCCACACATACATGCATCCACACACATGCATGCATCCACGCACACATGCATCTACATATTCATGCATCCTCACAATCATTTGTACACTGCTTGCAAACACCTAAGACTGTAACAAGCATGAATCATCTACATGCATGCATCCACACGTTCATGCAACCACAGGTACATGTAACCACACATTCATGCAACCACACATACATGCAACCACGTATTTATGCAACCACACACACATGCAACCACACATTCATGCATCCACACATTCATGCAACCACACATACATGCAACCACGTATTTATGCAACCACACATTCATGCAACCACACATTCATGCATCCACACATTCATGCAACCACACATTCATGCAACCACACATTCATGCATCCACACATTCATGCATCCACATATTCATGCATCCACATATTCATGCAACCACACATTCATGCATCCACACATTCATGCATCCACATATTCATGCAACCACACATTCATGCAACCACACATACATACATCCACACATTCATCCATCCACACATTCATGCAACCACACATTCACACTTTCATACATCCACACATTCATGCAACCACACATTCATGCAACCACACATTTACACATTCATACATCCACACATTCATGCAACCACACATTCATGCAACCACACATTCATGCAACCACACATTCATGCATCTACACATACATGTAACCACACATTCATGCAACCACACATTCATGCATCCACATATTCATGCAACCACACATACATGCAACCACACATTCATGCAACCACACATTCATGCAACCACACATTCGTGCAACCACACATTCATGCAACCACACATTCATGCATCCACACATTCATGCAACCACACATTCATGCAACCACACATACATGCAACCACACATTCATGCAACCACACATTCATGCAACCACACATTCGTGCAACCACACATTCATCCATCCACATATTCATGCATCAATACATTCATGCATCCACACATACATGAATCCACACATTCATCCATCCACACACATCCATCATGCATTCACATTCATACAAACGCAATCTCAAAAAACACCAGACGTCCATGCCCAATTTCAGCCTCTAATGGCGAAAACTCTGGCCGATACATAGAGGGGAAATGATTGTTGACCAACTGACTGACCAACACATTGAGCTACAGAGCTGCTGGTTGCAGCTAGAAACACTGATGACACCAACAGGACACACAGCAGAAGATAAGTACAGGACTAGACGGCAGTTGCTTGCTCTCACTCACCAATTACAAAGGCCTCTTTGAAGGTGGTCCCTGTGACGTTGTACCATGGTGGTCTGCCGGCGGTGTAGATGGTCCGCTTGTTCGTCCTCAGCAGTGGAGGTTCTGTCTTGGACTGACTCGTGGTCCGTTTTCGTGGTGATAAAGACGGGGTCAAAGGGCACCTGGGGACACGGTTAGGGAGGCCATCCAGGGAGTCATCTCCACTGCCACTGGAGTGAAATGGGGAGACATCAGAACAAAAGATCAGAGAGCTGAAGGCAGATTCTTTTCTACAATACTTTCTGCTTATTAAGTCTCTGAACTGGCACTGAAAACCCAAAGAATGAGCATCACACCTGATCAAGATTCATTTAAGAAGCCAAAATAGTGAATGAGATATATCAAACAAACCATTTCCCAGCTCTTATTAAAATAAAGATTGATGAAATTCTATGATTACCAAGCCACCATGAAATATCTTAGCTCACTGAATACATTAGTGTAAATAACAGGAATTTATGTGCAGACTTTGGTGCAAAAAGCAGCTCTGATTAAGTCCATGTGACTTGTTTTTCTGCACATTTACTATTTAATCTTTCTGTATATGCTTGTTGCCATCAGAAATGCCTTTTAAGCTCATAGTTGGCCCCATGCTGCTGCTCCAATACAGGCATTTAAGTTGTTCTGTAGTATCTGCAGGCTCCACAGAGCTAAAAGTAAGACAGGTCTTAGAGCCAAAAGTAGCTTTTTTTTCTGATCAAACATAGCAAATCAAAGTAATGAGGCTATAAATGAACAGAAAGTGATTTTAACAAGACCTCCAATGTTTTAAAAATGGGCCCAAATGTAATCATTTAAAGCCCTTGCTCTTTCGTGGAGCTGCAGATACTCCACTGTCCTGCAGAGAGAGAAAAGAGGGACTCTGTGTGCTCTCGTGTCCCTCTGTGAACTCTGCTCTCTACAGTGAGGTCTCTGCTGTCGGTGTGGTTGAGGGGGAGGGAGGGAGAACTTGCCAACTCTCCCCAGGAAATCACACCGCTGCCCTGGACTCAGACCAGCATGGGGTGGGGCCAGCGTTCACATGAGTAAGGCTGTCATCACTTGGCCGGGACATTTCGTGACCAGAATCCAGCTCAATCTGTCCTCACGGTGTCTCGTACATTTTGTGCACTATATGCTCTGTGAGCAATACGTCATTTAGATAAGATTAAAACTTCTACAAACAGTCTGAACCGCCTCTTTCTGCTCTTCAGGTCCTAGTTTTGTGGTACGGCTACTCATGATTTTTCTGGTCTATATCAGGTCTATCACGATTATCTATCACTATAACTCACTGACTTTGGAACATCATGCATTCATTCAACTTTAATCAAAATCAATTAGTATAATTCAGATATAAAATACAAATTAAAAGAAATGTAAAGATACATTAAAATAATATATAAATCTATAAATAATACTATGTATTTTGAAATAAATAATGTAAAAATTATTAATTAAATTAATTACACTAAAATAAATGAAATAAAAAATAAAAAATGTAAAGATAAATCAAAATAATATATAACTCAAAATAAATACTATATATATTTTGAAATAAATAATGTAAAAACAAATTAAATTGATTAGACTAAAATAAATGAAATACAAATTTAAAGAAATATAAAGATAAATTAAAATAACATATGAATAAAAATAAATAATACTATGTATTTCAAAATAAATCATGTAAAATTAATAAATTGAATGATAAAGTAAATAAATTATACAGTATATTCAGTGGTTAATATATTTCTGATTTACCTTATGTTGATTATTAATCAACTGCTGCATTGAATTTCAGAACACTAACCTGTGCCTTTGTTAGTATTAGATGATATAAATAGTATAAAATAGTATAATAGTTTATACAAATAGTCTATGGACAAAACCCGTGTGCAAAATAAGCAGCAAATGAATAGCTTTTCATAAGCTTGAGTGGCAGATTAAAGCTTCAATAGTCAACATTTTTAATTAGTCAAGCAATTAATAACCTATTTTAGATCGGTTAGTGCATGTGAGAAAATGACACGTAGAGTAAGTCACACTTGAATAACTCCAGCTCCACTTTTTTCCTCCCTAGTAACTCAGCATACTGTGTGGGAAATGTAACAGTGTAATAGTAATCAGAGATAAGCTGAATGGACAGATGTTGGCACACCCAGCTGCAGGATATCCTGATACACACAGCCAGGTTAGCATGGCTGCCAGACAGACACCTGATCCCCCTACGGCCCTGCACATCTTTACTGCTACGTGTTATGAATATCCGAGCGGTAGCCACAAAGTAGCATTAGCTTTTGCTGCAATGCAAATATACCATATACATTATCAAAACCATAACTTCACTGTACAATCACAAATAATAACCTGGTTCATTACATACTGTCTATGCACTTCATGTGTTTTTATGCACACTGTTCATTGCACCTTATTTGTTTCATCGCACCAACATTTTTATACTGTGTATTCATATTTATTCTGCACTGGAATTATATTCTACTCCTTCTTTAGACACTTTATATTTTATTGTATTTTTATTGTATTTTTATATTTTATTGTTTGAAGTATGCCTAGGTTGTTCTCTTTATTTAATTGTGTTGTCATTGTCTCTGTGTGTAATGCTGCTGCTACACTGTAATTTCCCAGCTTGGGATAAATAAAGTATATCTATCTATCTATCTATCTATCTATCTATCTATCTAAAGAGGTTTCGCTTGTTATTATTCAATATATTATTGTGATAAGCAGATTGGAAGTAACGTTAGTTCGCGACAAGTCGTGCCAAACACATCAGGCCATACTGAAATGTCGTGAAAATAATGTTACATGTCGTGAATGTAATGTAATGTTATAAACGCTCCCTAGGAACATTATGTGCAGAATTTGTGATATTTACAGCAAAGTCTGGCGTGGCCACAACAAGAACAGCCCGTTATAAGCCTCTGTGAAGCCAGCTAGCGTTAACACAGCTGCAGCTTGATACAACACTACAAACAACGTCTAAAATGCATGATTAAGACACATTTTCCCACTGTTGTTTCATTGTTATTCTAATTTCCCTCCACTGTTTGTCTTTTGTTCGCTGCAGCCTCGCGAACACAACGCGTGGGACCGACTCGGCAGCTAGCGGCGGTTAGCTAGCAGCTAGCTAACGTCAGCCGTTATCGCTCCGTTGCTCTGCTACAGTGTCCCAAAACGCTCCGCAGACGTTGACGCTTTATTTGACGTGTACCTGTCTGACCTCGACATGGACCGGTCCGCCTCCAGGCCTTCATCTGTCGGCTGTTCCTCCGGTTTAACGGCACCGTGGCTGCTTGTTGTTTCCATGTCGGTTCAGCGCGGCGCGGAAACCAAACACTGAGTGCGTCATGACGTCAGGGGGCGTAAACGGATGCTGTATTTACGGTAATCGGGAAAATGTGCACTGAGCCTTAAACCGTCACTCGTCCTTAGTCTACTGTATGTCTATAAATAAACAAAAATGGAATAAAATACATTTCTACAATTTAAGGGAAAACTTTATTACACACTGAGGAAAATTATTTGTTAAAAGCAAAGGGAAAATTTGAAGTGAATAATATATTATATATATATATAATATAGGACAAAAAAACCAACAACAAATACAATAAAAGAGGTACAATAATGATGGGCGATTGTGACCAAGACAAAAAATAGTGTTACATAATATTATATAATATAATATTATACACATATACATACATATAATATGTCTAATGTCTTCAAGAGCTAACATACTAACTGAATTTCCCCTCAGGGATAAATAAAGTAATTTTGATTTGATTATTATACATTCAATTCACTACTTTTAGCCACAACAAGTATGGGATATTTGGGAACCACTAATTTATTTTGTCAAGTTTGATAACACTGACACTGAATAGAATAGAGGCCATTCGACAGAAACTTATTTCAGCTAATATATTATACTTTATTGGATCTGTTTATAACATAATAGCTATGTAGATGCTACATCACAAATAGATATGTAGTTAATAGACTCAAATTATAGGGTAATTTAGCAAAGAGCCTAAAAATGTCTATCCCAACACAAGTAAGCACATGGAAATCAAGTTTGTAATTCCATTAATAAGCATAAGTGAGCAATGCTTTTATACATGAGGTTGTAAAATCGTTGCTGACAAATAAATATCTTTACTTATCAAAGAACAACACAATAAACCATGAAAGCTGATTGAGGGCCAAATTTACGCTTGTCCCATGGGACCCTGAACGCACCACTGGCGCGACAATCATGAATGATGACAGAAATCCAGACTAACCTCTCATGTTATAAATTTCATTCAACCATCAACTGGGGACTTGTTTACATCCTGATCTTTGTCCAGTAAAAGCCATAATTCAAAATACAGTGAGGGGCCTATTGAAGGAATAAAAGGTTTCTTATGATTTTATATTCATATAAAAAAGCTGTATTTTGAGTCATTCTTACTGACACAAATACATAAATCTGTAACATCACTTATATTTATGTGCATTATATTTTAAGACGTTATGGGCTTATTTTATATTAAACATGGATCGTTTTGGCTGAGTCGTGTTTTATATTTGCCTGCTGCAAAAGTGTGATTATTTTTTATATTGTCGTAAATCTGTTTCGGCCCATTTATATCTTCTGTTTTTTAACGTAGCTACATAAACAATAACACTGAAAAGCTTTAATTCAGTTCGTGATTGTTGTAGTTTAAGAGTCATTTTTTAGACTGCAAATGTGTTTAAAAATACCTTTAGGTGCATAGATGTTCAATGAATATCATGCATTTTATTATTATTATAATTTTGCTCTTTTCAGCATGGCAAAAATGTGCTTTCACGCCACTGTATATTAAGCAGAATTGACAATAAAGTACAGTTGCATGAAGGCTAAGAAAGCTCCATATAAAAATCAATATCCACAACACATATTTAAAAATCTGACTGGAGTTGCATTTAAATTTGTGCGTAAAATGTGCGCAGAAAAAGTGTCCAAATCTCCCAAAAAATAAAAAAAATGTTTATTTACAGTAGTGGTATTTTACCACATTATTTAAATTCTTGCTTGCTGTATTCATGTGAGTAAAACACAAATTGTTCTTTCTGTGAATGAATTGATTTTCGTTCACACTGATGCTCGTCCCATTATGCTTCACCAACCGGAGGTCCTGCATGTGAAGCTTGAGTGTAGCAGTGAGTCCTGAACACATCCAGCAGCTGCAGTGTTCAGAGCGCTGTGTGCTGCTGCTGCAGATCCATGTTCGAGGCTCCAACTCCACAGCCTAATTAAAAACCTCCCTCAGAAAACTCCGCATGTGGTTTCCTCCTCCTGTCCTCTCAGCAGCCGCAATGAAGGAATTTATCCGATTGTTCTGAAGTCTCACAGAAAAAATGTGGTCCCCTCGGCTGCCCACTTTCCCCCGCGTCGAGTGAAGATCAGGGAGCCGGACCTGTCGATTCTTACCGGCAACTCCTGCAGCATCCTCCAAAAAAAAAAATCTCCTGTACTACTTCTTTTTTTGGGACACCGACTGACTGACTGACTGCAGGCTGCAGGCTGCATAAATGGATAATAACGCTGCAAATTCGGAGAAATCTCAACTGATACACGAGAAGAGTGCGAAAATGTATTCTTTAAAACTACAAAGGTGGGTTTTATTTGATTTTAGCTGCATGGAAAATAATGCTGCATGTGCAAATATACCCAGATAAGTTACATATGGCATGCAATTTAAAAAACACACAAGTAGAAACTATTTAATCATGTCAATTAAAGTGATTTTTGCGCGTAAAATGAAAAGTGTATATTCTGCAGTGAGGCTGTCAGCCCGGTGTAACGTGTTTTGTGTGTAACGTACTGTACGGTGGGAGCAGTTGTTACCGTGGTGCATGATAAGCAGGCTGCCGCTCTTGCGGGCTGTTTTATGTGAATGAACAAATTCATTTCCATGCTTGGCTTGTTTCTGGACAGCCTGTGACAAATGGCCCCGGGGCCAGTTCACTGAGCAATGCTAAAAACTCATCATCTGTCATTAGGGAGGCAAGAAGCCCAGCGCCCTGCACGTCCAGTCTGCATGGGCACGGAGACACACAGGGGAGCGCAGAGACTAGATTAATTACGCAAAAATACATGTAGGTGTGTTTTTTTTAACCTGTACGTGAAGGCACCATAAATAAATTCTGAGCGGTTTATTATCTGTAATGTATTTGTATTAACACATTAGGAAATAAGGAATTGATTTTAAAATAAATAAATAATAATCAAATAAAATACATTTATTCGCTATAATACCATAACATTTATATATTTTAAATGATTATAACTTTGTTTATGTAAGCCCAGCAACTGTCACATTTTTAACTTGTAAAAAACGTTAAAAAAGGTTTGATTTATGTGATAGATATAAATCTTAACGGTTAATAATAGTAATAATAATAATAATAATAATAATAATAATAATACTATAAGCCTATATAGCTTACTAAATGATGCGTGTGAATTTTTGAGAATTATTTATAACATATATTTAAAAAACACAATTCTGTTTTATAATAAAATAATATGAAATTGGGGGGAAAAAATCAAATAAATACAGTTAGGAATGTTTGCAGGTTTTCCGCCACAAAATATTGCAAAAAAAAAAGCAATTAATTTTTTTTCTTTTCTGCATAAAGATATTGCAAACATTCTGCAACAGATCCTCATCAGTTTTATCTGTTGAGCTGCTGCAGGAACAACTTGCTGAACGCTGAATTTACGGCTGCAAATATCGGCCTGAATGAAAGAGAAAAATAAAATCTAACTGAGGGAAATAATTGCTAATTGCTTCATATTTTATCGCGTCATCAGTAGGCCTCCTGATGCGTCCGCGATCATCCATCTGATCAAAAACTGATAGATCCATCTGAAGAACTCTCTTTATATCAGCTGTTTCTCACTTTTTAGAGTCAAAAACGTGACAAAATGATGCTCTGACGGAAATGTTTCGCTTCAAAAGATAAAAATGTGATGAAAACGTTATTATCAGGTTGTTGCTGCTGCAGACATTAAGGCCTCTGGGGGAAAAATCCCGATCATCAGGATAAAAATTAAAGAATTAAGGAATTAAAGAAATGATTATGAGGTTCAGAGAGAAACGAGGTGGAAACAGTGTGTGTTTATTACTGCGTGCGTGTTTCTGCGTGTGCGCGAGACAGAGGGAGAGAGAGAGAAGTGCATATGGCATCACATTTGGGATTTCATGCACCATTTGCAGCGTGTGTGTGTGTGTGTGTGTGTGTGTTTACTGTGTCATCTTCAGCATTTTTTTCTCCCAGCTGGCAGCAAAGTGGTTTATAAGGAAGTGACATCACACCTTGTTCACATTTAGGCCCCAAAATATAGAAGAGAATAAACTGTATGATATATATACAGTTTTATGGATAAGGCATTCTTTATAAAGGGTGATATGTAGCTTTTATAATGGCCATTACGTCATTAATTAATGCTTTATTGATTAGTAATGAGCCATTTATAAGAACAACTTAGATTGAGGCAAAGTATTTTAGGTTTTATCATTCTGAGTGAACGGTTAAAAAAAAATTAGTTGATTAATCAAATTGTCAACTCATAGACAATTCATTTGCAACAACAAAATATTTTATATCAAATATGAATTGTTTCAGTCATTTTACTAGCAAAAATTTAGCTTCATAACTGTGAGGATTTGTTCCTCTGGTAAAATTTGAATAGCTATTACTCAATTTTTACAGAAAAATATGAATTAATTGATTAATTGCAGATTAACTGACAATAATAATTAGCTGCAGCCATAGTTACATAATAAATAACGTAATTTGGAAAGAAGTTTCAAGAGTTTTTTTAATGTCAAGTCTTTAGCAAATGTTTGTACATCATAGGTATAAATGTAAATACATATTGTTAATCCAAACGTGAATAAATCACTCCAGATGTTCTGCAGTGGTCTTCTTAATGATCTAAAGGGGTAAAAAGACCAGAAAAAAGTGCCAGTTATTCTTCATAACTGCTTTATATGCTGATTATTGTCTTGATTAAGCTATTTATCATAAAAGAAATAAAAAGGTTGCCATCACAAGAGCTGAGACCAAAGTGACTTCTTCAAATGTCTTGTTTTGTCCAACCAACAATCAACAAAACCTAAAGATATTCAGTGTTTATTCAGACAGTTTTTGGCCTCGTCTGATAATAATAACCCCCTTACTTAAATCAGTAAAAGTTTGTAGATTGATTAATTGATTGGTTAATCGACTAATGGATTCACAACTAACAAAGACAAATCCGAGAGCCACGGTGCAGAAGAATAAACTTCTTATGAATGGCTTATTACTGATGTATAATGACTTTGTGAGTGTTTTATTAACCATCAATAAATCCATTAGTTACAGCTCATAAGCCCTTTGTAAAGGGGGGCAACAAACAGCTAGAAGGACTCAGAGAGGGAAGATTTTAGTGTCTTGATGTGGGTTTTTTTGTGGTTTTTATTTTATTCTATTTGACATATTTTATGAGGATTTCATGAATAGACAAAAATAAATGTTTTGGTCTCACACAAACAAAAGCGTCCCGGTAACACTTTACAATAACCATGTAAATAATGTTTATAGATGGTTTATAAACCAATTATTAACCATTTACAAAGTGCTATACATATTTAATCGTTAAATGTTTTCAACCAATTTCTTAAAGGTATATGAATAATTTCAAAATCATTAACATACTTAATATGGTGTTAAAATGTTATAATGAGTGCAAATAAAACTATTGATAAACTATTAATTATAATTTAATTGTTTGTTAATGGTAAAGTAACTATAAACTTACATTAATATACCATCAATTTGCCATTTATAAATTATGTAGTTTGTTAAACATAGAAAAAAAATGATGTCTACCATTGTAAATGGCCTATATACGGTTTATAAATGATGATTAAACATTAATAAACTATCTGTTTACCATTTATAAATGATGGTTATTGTAAAGTGTTTCCAGCGTCCCTTACCTCTCCAATTCTAGGCTTGAATATTAGATGTTTTAGCATTTTTTAGGACTACAAAAGCTACAAATTGCAAATAATGTTGAGTAAAACAAAGCTGCCACTTTCATGATAGATTACTGATTTATTAAACAGAAAACCACAATTACAAAAAAAGCGATGACTAAACTAAAACTAAAGGGCTGCCATTATTATGCACAGAAAATCAACAAATTCCCATTCATAACCTTCCTTATTAAATCATTAGAGTGTCTTCATGATGCTCCCCAGCTGTATTTATCAAAGCTCATTTGTTGGGTCATTTGCTCTCTGGTTATTCCGACATTTCTGGCAGCACTTGAAGGCAGCATAATTGGCTGAGGGTTAATGTGAGTCTGGCAGGAGATGCTGGATGTGTCACTGCTGCTGCAGCTTCCAGAAAAAGTCCCTGATGATGAACCAGTGAGACCAGTCAGGCCTTGGATGGACTCTGGTCACAGCCTGGTGTCCTATAGCTCATAACTTGTACCGTAATACACTTAATATAGGCATATTTTCAATGTGTAATGTGCAGGATTTTTCAAAAAACATGTATAAACTTAAAAAAAAACATTTCCTCTCAATCAATTATAGCCACTAGAAGTTTGTGTTGGTGTCATTTTCTCTTTTCCACTTACAATTTAGTGTTTGGGGCATTTTTGGGTGTCAGCAAAGAGCCTTTTGACCCCACACAGTTAGTGTAACCTCCCCAGCCAACAACAGTGTGCAGCCCATTCATCAAATACCGTCACTTCTTCATTCTGATACTGGCGATCAGAAAATAACGTTTAATTCCTCTGATTTACAGCTTTCACTGAAGCTGTTCCCTCTCTTCATTCACTGTCTAGCTCGCTCGGCCACTGCTGCTCTTTAGCGCCTTTATAGTCCAATGAAAATCACTTTTTGTTTATGCAGCTCACTGAATATGTGTAGTTGCATTTCTCCTTGTCTTTTTATTCTTGTCTTCTTATTTCCACAGCATGTTGTTCATTTATGAGCACATTTAGAGTAAAATAGACAATACAGCAGGCTATGCTTAAGGCCGTGGCTGCCTTATGATTGACTAGTTGCTACAAAGGCGACCTGTCAATAAGAATAGAGGTGCAACAATGCATATCAATGGCAATGTGTTGATTAAAATAGTAAACTTGTTTAGTTTTTACCTTGAACTATGGAAGCTAACTTTGCTAGCCAGGACACAGGTGAGCAGTCAAGTTACTGGGATAGTTGGGCGTTCATTGTGTCCTCTGGTTCTCAGACAGACCCACCCTCTTGTCCAAATATGGTCACTTCCTGCTCGAACAAAATCCAAGATAATGACAGCCAAAATGCAGAACTTGAGGCTATAAACCAGTGGATTGCTGCCATGCCAAGAGATAACTGCTCATGACAACCTGGAAAACATAAATTGATATTTTTTAGACTTTGTTTTCACTGAAACAAATCATATTAAATATGGTATTATACAAGCCTCAAAGAAGCTGGTAAGTGGGTTTTGTTACTACTGAACAGAGCCAGGCTAACATTTAACCTATGTTTGCTGTGTTCATGCTAAGCTAAGCTAATCAGCTACTGGCTGTACTCTCATGTTAACCATTTGAATATGAGAGTGGTAATAATCTGCTCATCTAACTATTGCTTTAAGATAAGTTCATGACAAGAACATTGACATTGACAGGATATCCGTCAAATCAGAGCTAAAATAACAGCAGTAATAATAATAAGATGATTATTGTTGTCATCATCACTTGGACCAACATTTATCCCATCAGAAGACAAAACATTATTAATTCCTGCTCTTCAGCGTTCCTCCTCCTCCCTGCAGCGTTGTTATGTCACATAAAACTCTGCACGTTGCTCTGATGCAGCAGGCTGCAGCTGTAATTAAATGCACGATGATTATTGTTTCAGTAGACAACTCTTTGTGTCGTATCATTTCACAGATGAGTGAATATCCCCTCAGGTTGCTGCTCTGCTGACACTGAGTGTCAACACAGTACACCTGCCCTGCAGCGTGTTACTAACACATCAACATGTTCTCTGTGTTGTTCTTCTGTAACGCAGCTTTTAATACAAACTTGATGGAACGGGATGATCGCTGCAGAAATGTTTAAACCACTTATCACTTTGTTGAGACATCTGAGATTAAATATGAGTCATGAGACAATAACAATAACCATAAAGCTCTTTATTGCCTCATCGAAGTGGTTTGTTCAGCAGTTGGTTGTATTTAAACAAGAGATAATGAACTCGAAGCAGAAATCCTGATTACTAGATATTAGAGAGATAGGTATGACATTCATACCAGACGCCTTTATCGAACGTGAATTACAAGCCTTCCCAACACATACTTTTTGCAGAAAATTTGTGGTCCAGTCACAAAAAACTCATTTGGACATGAATTTGTGGTTCTTCAAAGCTTTGAATTTGGCATCTTGGCTGTCACCAACTTGGATTTTTGGAGCCAGAAGTGACAAAATTCATGTAATCTATCTCCTTCCTCTTGGCAATATCCTCCGCAAATTTCAGAATCAGAATCAGAAATACCTTTGTTGTCATTGTTCAGAGTAACAAGTACCATTACAACGAAATTAGCCATCATCCCGTCCAAACGTGTACAACACACACAAACAATAAGACAGAGGTGAACAGGATAGGAAGACAGGGAGAGAAGAGAGATAAATACAGCACATGTGAGGAGAGGAAAGGAGGAAAAAACAATGAAAAAAACCTCAGCAACATAAGCATAATACACTTTCACAACATGAACAGACGTGATGTATGCATATCTGTATATGTGGAAGTTCGAGTGTGTAAACCTGAGACCCGATATGCAGATATGACACCCAGCTCTACCTCTCCACTAAACCCTCATCCTCTCTCCCGCCCACCTCCCTCACTGATTGCATCTCCAAAATAAAAACCTGGTTCACCTTAAACTTCCTTAAATTAAACAGTAACAAAACAGAGTTTCTCCTCATTGGCACCAAATCCACTTTATCCAAAACCGACAGCTTTTCCCTCAATATTGACAACTCCTCCGTTCCACCCTCCCCCCAGGTTAAGAGTCTGGGTGTCTTCCTTGACAGTAATCTATCCTTCCAATCCCATATCAATAACATTACCCGGTCTGCCTACTTCCATCTACGAAACATCAATCGCCTTCGCCCCTCCCTTACGTCCACAGCCTCGTCACTTCCCGTCTGGATTACTGCAACTCTCTCCTCTTTGGCCTCCCTCACAAATCACTCCATAAACTTCAACTGGTCCAGAATTCAGCATCATAACAAGAACTGCCTCTATCCACCACATCACCCTGTCCTCCAACAGCTCCACTGGCTCCCGGTTCAGTTACGTATTCAATACAAAGTCCTCCTTTCAAGGCAATTTTATCCCGTTTGTAGCCTGATTAGTATTGACCAATCACATGTGAGCAGGCTTTGTTTGATTGCAGGTAAATACAACATCTGGAGAGCAAAAGAGGTGGAATGCATTTGCCAATATGCAATCTCGCTTGATCGTTTCTAGCTTTCAATAAGCTTAGCTGACTAAAACAGCTAGAGTGACTACTTGTGAATCAATCCAGTCGTAGACGACGTCCCTGAACTCTTCATTCTTGTGTCCCAAGTTTATAATCAGACTGCAGACAATGACTGACACACAGAAAAGGAACTCTTGGCCCAGATATCCATTATCCTGATATCTGCTGGCTACACCAGAGCCCAGAGTTATTGTCTGTTGCCCCAGAGGCTAAATCATTGTCAAACTAATAGTTGATGGGTTCTGAAATTGTCCAGAATCCTGCTGACAAACAAACAAACAGAAATGAAAACATAAGAACATGTTTAACGTTGCTTTAAGGCTTCAGATCACTTGAGTGTTTCAAGTGTAATTGTGTTGTATGAATGCAGTGTGTGTGTGTGTGTATGCTCTTATGTCCCAGTGGCATAATTGAACAGAATCTGTTTTCCACTCGGCTGATTCTTTTCATTCTGGACATCTCCTTTGACGTGTGTGTGTGTGTGTGTGTGTGTGTGTGATAAAGACTAATCATGAAACACTGGCTGGCAATCTCCCATGTGAGGTGTGTGAATTAAACTCTGTGTGTGTGTGTGTGTGTGTGTGTGTGTGTGTGTGTGTGTGTGTGTGGTTATCTCAAGTGAGCCCAAATTAGTTTTTTTCCGGCTCATTAGACAGATCACCGCAGCTCCCCCCTCACTGCACACGGCAACAACAGCAACCTGGGTGTGTGTATATTCATCTGGGTGTGTGTGTGTGTGTGTGTTTATCTGTGTCTGTGTGTGAGGAAAAATGGACAAGTCAGTGTTTTGTTTTGTTGTCATGTTTTGAATCCAGCTCGATGTACAGTACATGTTGTCAGAGGTGAAGTATATATATATATATATATATATATATATACTTCACCTCTGACAACATGTACTGTACATATATACATATATATCGATATATATATATATATACATATATATATATATATATATACACATATATATATATATATATATACACACAGATCTCACTGTAATGAAAACATCCTGTAATAATGTGATGTGAAGCTTGACAGAAAAATCAACCAATAAGACAATAACTGTAGACTTCAACATGAATATAATCAGTAGTAATAGTACCAGTTTTAGTATTATCAGCAGCAGTGGTGGAAGACATCTCTTACTGCAGTAAAAGTACTAATACCACACTGTGAAATTACTCCACTACAAATAAAAGTCCTGCATTTAAAACTTACTGAAGTAAAAGTACAAAAGTATCAGCATCAAAATGTACTTAAAGTATTAAAAGCAAAAGTACTAATTATGCAGAATGGAGCCACTCAGATTGTTAAATATATTCCAAATACACGTCGCCCATAAAGTTGGAATAATTTTGTTTTCAGTCACAATCGTCTGTTGACTGTGGTTTCATTTTCTTATGTTTGGATGAGATTGATTAATAACGTTTTAAGATATACACTTTATCTGTCAAGAATAAATCACATTGTCACAATCAATTCATGGAAAGAGGTAAAAAATATTTGATTCCAACTTTATTGGCGACCGTGTATATTATTAGATTACTATTATAAGTGATGCATTTATGTAAGCAGCATATTAGAAGTAATTTTAACTACCTATAATGCTGTTTTAATTGATAAAAAAGTGTTTTAATTAATCATATTTTTCATGTTAAATCTTGACCTGAAAAGTAACTTAAACTGTCAGCTAAATGTAGTAGAGTGAAAAGTAAAATATAAATAATATCCACTCCAATCCACTTTATTTATATAGCACAATTTTAGCAAACACAAGGTTTCCAAAGTGCTGCACAAAAAGATAAACACAATTAATAGATAACACAATAAAAGCACAAAAAAATAAGTAAAAAAATGCAAAATATTTCCCTTAGTAGAAAAGTACCTAAAATTTGTACTTAAGTAGAATACTGGAGTAAATGTGTGTAGTTACATTTAACAACTGGTCATTTTAGATGAATAACTGACACTGAGAAATGCTTTTTTATTAGAATCAAATGTGAAATTCTCATGTGATCTCATAATACAATAAATCGTAAATTCAAGCGCCCCTCAAAATGAATCGCAACATCTTTGGTGTGCCTCTGAATGTGTCCATTACTTTGATTTATAACCAAAAACCCAACTTTTATTTGTGTTTACCACTAAATGGAAAATGCTGACATTCCTAACTAGAGATGCATAACAACAATAAAAACCATAAAATACACTAGAACAAAGGAGGGCTGACAGTAACTTTCAGGTTTGTGTTGTTGAAACTTGAACTGGAGGAAGAAGAGTTTGTTTTCATGCTCACCTCTCTGTCAGCGTTAATCGATCCCAGCGGTTTCTTCTTGACTTGATGAGCCGTCCCGCCATCCGTCTGCTTTAGTGAACATTGATTGTAACCCACTTTGTCAGGAGGAGATCTGTTTCCACTAAGTGTAGCTCCTCCAAACAAAACTGAGCTCAGCAGCAACATTTACTCCAGGAAATCAATCCACTCGATGCCTTAAATATACTGTAGAGACTGAAGCTGCAGCAGGGAACAAACAGACCAATGTCAATGTGCTGTTGAGTTATTTCACCATGTGTTTACAGACATGTTGGACAAAACATGTTGAAAAGTTAATTTACTACACTGCAAAACAAAATCACATCAAGTAAAAGTCTGGCACTTGCAGTAACATTTTCCCCTTTTAGTGTTTTTTATTGCTATTATTGATATTACTAGTGCATTAACGCCTATGTTGCATTTTCCTGCTGTAGATGTGTCAGTTTAGGCTCATTTTAACCTTTTGATGCACAACATGGGTCTAAAGTGACCCGCCAGTTTTTATGTTTTATATCTTTGCAACAAATTATTTGCATCATTCAGTATTCCGGGTTTTCCTCAATTTGATCGTTTTTGATCATCATACATCCTAATTGTATTGTTGGCCAATTGTGGCCCTCGTGATGATATTTTGTGGCCCCCACCTTGATATGAAAGTTTAATGTGAGTTTTATATGAATGGCACTTTACCGTGTTGTGTGTGGAAGGTCCCTGTAATTGAATTTTTTGGTAATTTTGTGTCTTTTTTTAAATAATTGTCTTTTTTGGTAATTTTGTGTCTTTTTTTAAGTAATTTAGTGTTTTTTCAGTCATTTTGTGTCTTTTTTGGTAATTTTGTGTCTTTTTTGGTTATTTTGTGTCTTTTTTTGTCATTTTGCGTCTTTTTTATAGTAATTTGTGTCTTTTTCTAGTCATTTTGCGTCTTTTTTTTTTAGTAATTTGCGTCTTTTTTGGTAATTTTGTGTCTTTTTTTGGTAATTTTGTGTCTTTTTGGTAATTTTGTGTCTTTTTCTAGTCATTTTGTGTCTTTTTTGGTAATTTTGTGTCTTTTTTGGTAATTTTGTGTCATTTTTGGTCATTTTGCATCTTTTTTTCTATTAATTTGCATCTTTTTTGGTAATTTTGTGTCTTTTTTGGTAATTTTGTGTCTTTTTCTAGTCATTTTGTGTCTTTTTTTGTCATTTTGCGTCTTTTTTTTTGTAGTTTGCGTCTTTTTTGTTCATTTTGTGTCTTTTTTTTGTCATTTTGTGTCTTTTTTGGTCATTTTGATACTGCCTCCAGCGGCCCCCAGGTCTCAAGTCCCAAGGACTCCTTTGACAAAACAGTAATTTTACCTTACAGAACACAGGAGCTGCTGCTCTACCGCTGCCTCAGCTGGTTTATCAGTTTTGTGTGATTGTGTGACCTTTAAAGAGTCAGTTTGGATTCAACAAAGTCACACAATAACAAGCTTTTTGTTTCATAGTAGCACTATCAGTCACCATAAACCAGGAGCTTTAAAAACTAGAAGGGATGATAAAGCCAAAGCTCTCTGTGTCCCTGCAGCTCGTTTCCAGACTCCAAAGAGCAATATCCCGACTTCCCCTTCAAGAACGGCGGCGTGGCCGGAGCCATCGAGCTGAAGCGGCCCGTCGGCGCCCATTGCCACGGCGCCAAGGCCACGGCGTGTGAGGAGAGCGGGGACCGGCTGCTGGCCAGGAAGAAACTCTACATCGCCTCAGCCGTCTGCCTCGTCTTCATGATCGGAGAGGTCATAGGTCAGAGTTTACAAGATCAGACCTCAGGAGTAAAATAACACACAGAATACAGATCGGCCTTCACGATAATCACTAGATCGACTTATCGTTTGATATATAAAATGCACACAATAGTTTTTTCTGGACTCAATTATTGTTGTGTATATGCATGTTTGTTTTGCACACAGACTGCCCTGCCTCTTAAAGCAGCCACGCCTCTCTTATAGTGCGTTATAACCAGTTATAACGCTGACTTTTTAGGCTTTTTTAGTAATACTGCAAATGTTTGATAGACAGTAGGAATTGCCCAATTTTTTTTTTTTCTGTTTTCAGACCCCGAGAGTCTATTTGATTAGTTTTGATTGTAGTTTATTTATTTATGTTTTATTTATCTAGGATATTTTAAAATCTATTTTCCACATTTCAATTCAAATATTTAATATTCTTGAAATTTAAAAATAAATTGCAGTGGAAAAGGATGAACTCAACTATATTATCGTTTATCGTGATCGTTTCTGGGGAAATCTTAGTGATGCAATTTTTTAATTAAAAGAGGCTCAAAACCAGAACCAAAGCCACTCATTTATTTAATCAGAACACTTTTTATGATAAAATCTGTCCTCACATAACGTATATCTATTACTATCTACTATTATAAGATGTGTGCATGGGTGGGCTATTTAAATTTGTACAAGGCTAATATATTGTGTTGGTAGATGTTGGTGTGATTATATAGAGGATTAATCCCTCTTGGTGTTTTCAAAATGTACCATAAAACACTGAAAAGTTCATAAGAAGCTATCTGAATGGACAAAATGATTAAAAAACTCCTTTTATGCAGACACTGATATAATGAATGGAGTACTTCAATGCTGAAGCACATTTCCCTCCAACAAAAAGAAACTACAAAGAAAAGAAAAACTTTTTAAATTGCTAAAAGTATAAAAAGTGTCTCCCATTCTCTGGGTGATTGCCTAGATGTTTATGATGATATAAAAGAATATTACAACCCTTTTTACCCGAGGCATTAAAGAGGATCTAACTATTAATACATAGCACGGTTTGTAGCTGCACTAAATTACAGGTTTTATAAACCTTTAAATGGCTCCGGTAGATGTAATTAAAGGGTGTAGTCACAGCTGGGGACACTCTCCTTATCAGCAGGTTTAGAGCCAGTGTTTCTGTCAGAAAGGCTCCCAGTAATGATGTTGTGTGGTGGTTTCCTGCAGGAGGCTACCTGGCCCACAGCCTGGCCATCATGACTGATGCTGCCCACCTGCTGACAGACTTTGGCAGCATGATGGTGAGCCTGTTCTCCCTGTGGATCTCCTCCAGACCGCCCACCAAAACCATGAACTTTGGTTGGCACAGATCAGGTCAGGACCAGAGATGGATGGAGAGAGGAGAGAGGGAGATGGATGACTGGATGGATGGTTGAACAATATAGTACATTTCTTTTGTTGCTATATAAGTTTAAGAGTCACTGAACAACAGTCTGTGGTTCAGTCTATTCCACTTTCAAGCTTTTCTGTTTTGAATGTTATCAGCTCATTTAATGGCATTCATCAGCTGTTCAGCCTCTTGCATATGGGTTAGAACATAGGTCTTAAACTCGTGGCCCGCGGGCCAATTGTGGCCCTCGTGATGATATTTTTGGCCCCCACCTTGATATGAAAGTTTAATGTGAGTTTTATATGAATGGCACTTTACCGTGTTGTGTGTGGAAGGTAATAATTTTGTGTCTTTTTTGGTCATTCTGTGTCTTTTTTTGGTCATTTTGTTTCTTTTTTAAGTAATTTAGTTTTTTTTTACTGTCATTTTGTGTCTTTTTTTGGTCATTTTGTGTCTTTTTTTTGTAATTTTGTGTCTTTTTTGTCATTTTCTGTCTTTTTTTAGTAATTTTGTGTGGGTTTTTTTTGTAATTTTGTGTCTTTTTAAAATAATTTTGTGTCTTTTTTATAATTGTGTGTCTTTCTTTTAATAATTTTGTCTTTTTGGGTAATTTTGTGTCTTTTTTAAAATAATTTTGTGTCTTTTTTTGGTCATTTTGTTTCTTTTTTAAGTAATTTAGTTTTTTTCCTGTCATTTTGTGTCTTTTTTTAAGTAATTTTGTGTCTTTTTAGTAATTTTGTATCTTATTTTGTCATTTTCTGTCTTTTTTTAGTTATTTTGTGTGGGGTTTTTTGGTAATTTTGTGTCTTTTTAAAATAATGTTGTGTCTTTTTTATAATTGTGTGTCTTTCTTTTAATAATTTTGTCTTTTTTGGTAATTTTGTGTCTTTTTTTAATAATTTTGTGTCTTTTTTAGTAATTTTGTGTCTATTTTTGGTAATTCTGTGTCTTTTCTTGGTAATTTTGGTTCTTTTTTAAGTAATTTAGTTTTTTTCTGTCATTTTGTGTCTTTTTGGTCATTTTGTGTCTTTTTTGTCATTTCGTGTCTTTTTTTTTTTTTTTAGTAATTTTGTGTCTTTTTTTTTGGCAAAATCAAAAGTATTCAAAAACGGCCAAAATAGGCTCAGACCCCAGAGGGTTAAAGTTGGGTAAAAAGAAGAGTGTTCTGACATTAATTCCAGACAAAACAAAGTGATGCTGAGCTGGTTGCTGTATAACAGCAGCTCCATCTGTATCCTTGTGTTTCTGACAGCAGCTAGTTGAAGCTCTGAATCCTCTGAGGGATGATTTCTCTTATTTAACTTCACGTCCTGCTGCGCTGCTCAGATAGAAGAGCTGAACTGTCTTACTATATAAAGTGATTAAGATTCCTCTCTCCTCTCTCCACAGAGATCCTCGGGGCGTTCATCTCAGTCATCTCCATCTGGGTCGTTACGGGAGCGCTGGTCTATTTAGCCATCGAGAGGATCGTACGCAACGACTATGAGATTGATGGCCACGTAATGTTAGTCACCTCCGGCTGCGCCGTCATCGTCAATATAGTGTGAGTGATTCTCTGTGGGGAAACTTCTGGCTCTTTATTATGCAATCAAACATAGCAACACTCACCACACTGCCATGAAAAAGGGTTTTACTGCAAGTACAATAACTGATAATAAAACTGTATTATTGTGGATGAAAAACTTTTGATTGCAAATCCGAAAGTTTTGCTTTTGAGTCCAAAAGTTTTACTTGCTGTTGAGTTGAATCTCGTGCACAGGACGTGCACTGAAAGATGTTTTCACACAAGGCAAAGGAGAAATTTGCGTGAAGCTGTGTCGCAAAATCCAATCAGTGTTGAGAATCTGATGATCCAGACTCCATTAAAGAAAACAGGAATTTTAAAAGTTGTTTGCTTTGCGTTCTGCAGACAGAGCTGATAAAGTGTTACTTAAGACTTTTAACACATCTTTATCATTTTGTAGTCTTTTCGGCACATTTTTTATTAATTTATTGCATTTCCATCTCAGTATTTCCGCAAAACAAGCATTGGTTTGATTGTCTGTCTTGTGGATGGACTTTTTATGAATCTGCATCATGTTGTAGTTGTTTCTGTGTCATTTTTTATCTGTTTATTGCAATTAAATTGCAGCTTAATCTGTTGATTTTGGGGTGCATATTGCTGTAGAAGTGGTGAAATTCACTGAGCTGTGTGCACCTCCAGATGGTTTTGGTAATCTAGACATGACAGCGTTTGGTTTTCAGTGTATATGGGACATGCACAAAGCAGCAATGGTGATTATTTCAGCAAAAATTGATGATGTAAACGTCATTTAGACTGATGCCTCTAGCACAAGCTCCGTCTTCTTCATGGACTTCAAAACTTTCTCTCCTTTTACTAACAGTGGGAGTTGCCAAGCTGTCACTCCAATCAAAACGGTCAAAAGTCAAAACATACGTAAAACATGTTTTAATTTAAGTCCCGTGCTCTAGATTCAGCAAACAGCAAAAAGAACTTTTGCATTCAAAAGCAAAACTTTTGGATTTGCAAACACAAGACTTAGATCTGCAGTAATATATATTTTTTTAAATCACAAATTATTTTAGTTGCAATAAAAAACTGATTCTCAAAACTTTTAAAGGTCATGAACACACCCAGACCTTCTACTAATATTTCTAATTAAAAAAGCAATTGCAATATGCCATAAAATAGAGATGAAATGTCTTTGAAATAGAGAATAATATTATTTTGGAGATGTAGTGAGATTCAAAGTCAAACTAACTTCTGACTCTGGTTTTATTTCTCTTTCTTAGTGGAGACATTTCTGTATAAAGCTCAAACCTGCATCTTTAGAGGAAATAATTAAAGTACCTCCTCTATTTCCTCCTCTCTGCAGCATGGCCTACATCCTCCATCACTCCACCACCTTCCACGCCCACGGCAGCGGCTACCACCAGATAGACGAGGGCGGCCAGAGTCCCGTCGCTCACGGCCACTCCCACACGCTCCTCGGCGGCCACAGCAACACCAGCGTCCGCGCCGCCTTCATCCACGTGGTCGGAGACCTGCTGCAGAGCGTCGGCGTCATGGTGGCGGCCACCATCATCTACTTTCGGGTCAGATATAGATCACATTCATGTTAGGGTGAGACTGAAATGTCAGTTTGGTGAATATGATCCTTTAAGATGCAGTTTGACTTTAATAATTCTGGTTTTCACAGAAGTTTGGCCCGTTAATGTCATCTTAAAATAGCTAATACCAGAAACAGTCACTTTGAAAGCATCATGGTAATCCCAAATGTCTTGTTTATCATGTCAGGGTTAAATATTTCTGTCATGATGCAAGATGTTCTCTTTTCTTTTTGCCCCGGGGCTCATAACGGCTGCTGACTGTTGAACACACCATCTGATGTCTCTGTAAAGTCTCCATAACCTTTTTTTTTCTTTCACTGTCTTTCAGCCCGAGTACAAAGTTGCAGATCCCATCTGTACGTTCCTGTTCTCCGTCTTTGTCCTCTGCACCACCGTCACCATCCTCAGAGACGTTTTCAGGATACTGATGGAAGGTACTTTACCTGGAGGGCAATAATATGGGGAAAGAAGAATGCTGGAAATTTTATCTGATATCAATATATCGAGATACTATGTCATTTTATAAATATATATATTCGCAAATCACGGTACAACATACGTAACACAAACAAACCAATCGAGGCAGCAAAGCTACCAGATTCTATTGATAAAAACAGTAATTTGACCTCACAGAATACGAGAGTTGTCGGTCTAATGCTGCCTCGATTGGTTAGTTTCTGTGTGTTCTTGTTTATTCAGATTCACCAAAGTTACACAATAACACAAACAAACCAATCGAGGCAGCGAAGCCACCAGACTCCATTGATAGAAACAGTAATTTAACCTTGCAGAAAACAGGAGTTGTTGGTCTACAGCTACCTCGATTGGTTTGTTTGTGTATGTTATTGTTAGTTCAGATTCACCGAAGTCATACAATAATGCAAACAAACCAATCGAGGCAGCAAAGCCACCAGACTCTATTGATAGAAATAGTAATTTTAACTCGCTGAATACTGGAGATGCTGGTCCACCACTGCCTCAATCTACTTATTAGTTTATATTATTGTTTATATTGTGCATTGACTTTGGTGAATCTTAACAACTCTTTAAAACACCAAAGTCACATAATAACACAAACAAACCAATCGAGGCAGCAAAGACAAGACTCCTTTGACAAAAACAGTAATTTTACCTCTAAAAACATGGGAGTTGCTGGTCTACGGTTGCTTCGATTAGTTAGTTTGTGTGTTATTGTTCATACAGATTCCTCAAAATCACACAATAACACAAACAAACCAATTGAGGCAGCAAAGCTACCAGACTCCATTGATTAAAAAAACAAACAGTAATTTAACCTTGCACAATACAGGAGTGGCTGGTCTAGTGCTGCCTCAATCAGTTTGTTTGTTTGTGTTATTGTTTATATTGTGTGTTGACTTTGGTGTTTTTAACAGTTAGTTTGGATTCTTCAAAGTCACACAATAACACACAGAAACTAACCAATCGAGGCAGCAGTAGACCAACAACTGCCATGTGCTGTGAGGTAAAATTACTGATTTTTTTCTACCTTTGTCAAGATAAAGGAGGGAGATTATTCTTAATATAGTGTACACTTCAACTGATTTGGATGGATTAAACAAATTATAATGTTTTGATTACTGAGCTTTTTCAGGTGCTGGTAGGTGGTCATTTTTAATACTCAAGAAGAAAGCAAATATACACATTGAGTAAAATATTGAACTTTTCCTTTACGATGGCTCCTGAGCTGAAGGTTTATTTATGAGCAGCACACTGAGATGTTTTTCCCGCCTGCAGCCGTGAACAAGCTGTTCAAACTCTGACCTGATCTGACAAGGTCAACATCACATGCTGTCGTGTTCTGTGCCGTCAGGAGTGGATTTAAAACATACCTGGTTCACTAAATCTCTATAGATGTCTGCAGATAGCAGGGCTCATATCAGATTACACACACAGGCTGCACAGTGAGTACAGGGACTGAAACCAGCAACAGAGTAAAGCTAAATACAGACACAGGGACCTCAAAATAAAGACTTCCTAAGTCTGAACTCTTATCTCGGGACGTTATTTAGGATTGTTGGTATTACAGAAAATGCTTCTAACTGCATTTACGGAAAGAAATCCTATTATCATAAGGGAAGAATTTAGAGGTTACAGAACCGTCCTAACTTTTGGATTTTTGAAGTTGGGAATCTTAAATTAGAATGAGAGAAACCCTGTCTTAAATTAAAAAATACTGCAAAAACTGCAAAAAAAAAAAAGGCCAAAAACTGTTGTGAAGTCGGTACAATTACAACAAATATGTGGACCATCCAAAATATTGATTGAAAGGCAACTCAAGCCTTGCAATGATGCTTTAAATTTTAATTTATGTATTCTAAATTATGAAACTTGGACACAGTCTTGAGTTTAGAGATTGCTTTTGTTAAAGGAAGACAGGATTTTTCCTCTATTTGAAACTTAAGTGTAAATGTTAAGTATGGACACACAGCTTACTGTAACGAGGCCTCACAGACTGTTTTAAGTTTATGCAGAACAAAGAACAAGGAGGACACAGATGGTCACATCCTGCAGGACACAATAACATTTCTGGGACATTTTAAAATTCTCTTTTCACGTCAATGAACTTCCTCAAGATGACCCTCCAAAGAAAAGTTGCCCTCCGAGGAATCTTTTACAGCATTTAGTAACAACAGAAAAAGGCCTCTGGTCTCAATGAGCAACTTGATGCAATAGAAAAGAATCATCAAAGTGATGGTTTGAATTGTTGCGGGATTGTATGAGGTACTTATCCACAGTCAGTGTATTACCTAGAATAGAAGGAAAGAGTACAGGCACAGAAACTAAAAAATGCACCGCTGTTGCCCAGGGCAGCAGCTACAGTTGTTTGAGCCAGCTAAAATAATATTGGTTAAACCTCCTAGCGTTCAGATAGTCGCTGCTGACTTCTTTTTTCTTAGAGGCTGTAGCAAACTCAGTCTAAATGCTGAAAACACGACCATGGTTTTCTTGATAATGATTTTGGTTATGAAGAAAACCATGTTAAATGTCTAGATATCAGTTCTAAAATCAAACTCTTATCAGCTATTTTTGTTGTTATTATTATAGTTGCCCAAACAAATCTAAATTTAGTTGTTACCAGGCTTTAAAATGAACAATAAATTGAAGAAAAAGGGTGGTCTAATATATTTTTTCCATGACTGTATGTTGTACATGTTGAATGTAAGTCAGAAATCCACAGACGTACATCCTGTTTATATTTGATGTCAACTCCCTCCCCACCTTTTTTTTTTTGTCATTTTTATACTGTTTTACTGGCTTTATTGCTTCTACCTATTTATTTGCATTTCGGCGTAGATTTTTTCCTGATAGGTCTAAAAAATGTTGCATTTGTCACCGTTTTGTGTCTTTGTGTGCTTGTATTATTTTTGCCTTCTGTTTTTGCTTGGCTTTGTCCATCTGTAAACACTGTTTTTGAAGCGGCAACATGAATTAAATTATTATTATGGGATATGTTGTGTATTTATTTGTGTCCTGTTGTTTTCCAGGCGCTCCTAAAGGAATTGAGTTTAACTCAGTGAAGGAGGTTCTTCTGTCTGTGAAGGCTGTGAAGTCGATGCACAGCCTTCACCTCTGGGCTCTGACTCTGGGACAGGCGCTGGTCTCTGTCCACCTGGCCATAGGTAACAATACACACCTAAACTCACTTCACTCACATGCACAATAACATTTGCTGTTGCTCCAAATATGACATGTCCAAATGAGGCCTTATTTTTAATGCAGTATTTCTTATTAAGCCATTTGGAAAATGGTGGTATTATTTGGTCAGGACTATTACTTGGAATATACTATTTTTTAACCCTCTGAACTCCACCATTTGAACTCTTTTCTTGAACAGATTACCAAAAATATATCATTTATCATAGAAAGATACAATGAAAACATGCATTATCATCAAAATTTGATCTTTCTGACAGTCCTTGAACGGATCATTGACTACAAAAGATTTCATTAGAAAAGTAACCAAAACGAAGCTTAAAACTGTGATATTTCTGTCAAAATCGAATAACCAGATCCTGTTAAAAATGTTAAATTCTGCTCCTCAGCGACACTGTGAGGAGCAGGAACTTTTAGGAGTACTAAACTATTAATAAAAAAAGATACAAAATGACCAAAAAAAAGACAAAAAACGACCAAAAAAGACACAAAATTACTAAAATAAAGACACAAAATGACCCAAAAAAGAAACAAAATTATTTAAAAAAAGACACAAAATGACCAATACTTAAAGGGGGAGATTTCACTTAACCATACCAACAGCGATGGTATTGCACTTTTAGGAGGAACGGTCTTCATTTCAGATAGGCTACTGCTTATTTTTACATTGAACATGTGATTATCTATAATCTATAGATGGATATAGTCAGATTGCAAGAGAAATAGTAAGAATTTCAAGCATTTACAAGCACTTTATCCAAAATCCAAGCACTTTTTAAACCTTGAAAATACAACATTTAAATTCAAGCATTTTCAAGCACCCGTATGAACCCTGTATATGACACCAGACTGACTCTGTTTCCAGAGGAGGGGGCTGACGCTCAGTCGGTGCTGCAGGAGGCCACCGATCTGCTCCACACCAAGTTTGGTTTCCACAGCATCACCATCCAGGTGGAGCTCTACTCTGAAGACATGAGCCACTGCTCCCACTGCCAGGACCCCACTGACTGATACTGGAGCTGCTTCTGGTACCGGACTGACAGGACTGGACCCAACAGGAACGCAGAACGGCTCAGGCATTATTTTTCATTCTGTGTGTGAGCTGCAGCAGTGACAGCTGCGTTCACTATGCAGCTTCCTGTTAAAGGAGTAGGAAGAGTTTTTGGTAGATTTGTTGCCATTAAATCACAGTGAAATCATCCATGTGTTGGTGGTAGAGTGGTGACGATGGAGCTCCGTGCTAAAGTGGAAATAAGCCTTGCAGTCCTATAAAGTCCCTCTTAAAGAAGGAGGTCAAGGTAGCATGGAGCTTTAACCAAATACTGAGAAAATGACATGAGAAGAATTAGGGTGAGGCTACTTACTGGGTTAATAAGGTGCTGGCTTTTAAAGAAATCTATCAAAAATTAAACAAAGAAAAGTCCTGAAGAAAACAGTTTTGCTGACCTCGATTGGTTAGTTTGTGCGTTATTGTTAGTTCAGATTCACCAAATTCACCCCAAAACACAAACAAACCAATCGAGGCAGAAAAGCTACCAGATTCTATTGATAAAAACAGTAATTTTAATTTGCAGAAAACTGGAGTTGCTGGTCCACTGCTGCCTCAATTGGCTTTTTGTTGTTGTTATTGTTTATATTGTGTATTGACTTTGGTGAATCTGAACTGAACTGAAACTCTTTAAAGCAGCAAAGTGACACAATAACACAAACAAACCAATCAGGGCAGCAAAGCTACCAGACTCCATTGACAAAAACAGTAATTTTAATTTGCAGAACACTGGAGTTGCTGGTCTACTGCTACCTCGATTGGTTAGTTTGTGTGTGTTACTGTTTATTCAGATTCACCAAATTCCCCATCATAACACAAACAAACCAATCGAGGCAGCAAAGCCACCAGACTCCATTGACAAAAACGGTAATTTTACCTCACAGTACATGGCAGTTGCTGGTCTAATGCTGCCTCAATTGGTTTGTTTGTTTGTGTTATTGTTTATATTATGTGTTGACTTTGGTGTTTTTAACAGTTAATTCAGATTCACCAAAGTCACACAATAACACACAGAAACTAACCAATCGAGGCAGCAGTAGACCAACAACTGCCATGTGAGTTAAAAATACTGTTTTTGTCAATGGAGTCTGGTGGCTTTAAAGAAAGTTTCCCGCTGAAAAAGGTGTCTGGTGTCAAGGTAAATTTTTATATTAAAGAAGGTAGCATGGAGCTTTAATCAAATGACATGAGAAGAATTAGGGTGAGGCTACTTACCAGGTTAATAAGGTGCTGGCTTTTAAAGAAATCTATCAAAAATTAATGAAAGAAAGTCCTGAAGAAAACATTTTGGCCAAAATGTCGGTCCTGTCCTGGAAATATGCAACAGTGCCATGAAACCTCCTACATCTGACTCCTTATTGACATTTGAATCTCTGACCATAAATATGAGACAACAGCATATTAGGGCAACTGCAAGAAGATGAAAAAAATGAAAGGGAAAAAACTCAGAATTTATGAGATCAAGATTGGAAATTAACAAACAGAAAACTGACACATTTCAGGGAAAAACTTGATTATTCTCTGAGATAAGAAGCATAAGAACAAATAAAGTACTACAATATAGATATAGATTGAGGCAAGTACTGCAGTCAAAGACAGCAGCTGAAATAGAAGCCATGAATAATAGAAAAAGTCAACATAATCAACATTTAAAAATATATAAAACAACTGGTTGCTTTTTTCTTTTCCTACAATGGTCTTCATATGCCATCATACATTACGGCACTATTTAGGATAAATGAAAAACTTTCTATAAATGGACCTATTTGTTGACCAGATTTGCTCGTGAGCTTACAGCTAGTTTATATAAAGTTGATTGAGAAAATAATTTTACGTGTTCTTCATGTTTGTCCATGCACAAAGTTCTTCTGACAAAAGGTTTGCATTAATATAAACATGACATTTAGGAGCAGCAGGGGTCTGTCCTGGGCACCTTTTTTAAAGCACAAAAGTAATAACAGGACAAGGATAGTATGAGGACTGTTAACATCTAGATTATTAAACAAATATAATATATATGCAACTATTTCAGTCTGTCCAAGTGGGATAAAAGTAGCTGCTGCTGGTTGAAAACACTGCCTGATTTTTAGTATTTCGTGTAAATTAAGAAAACTGCCAATAGGACAACACTTATTTTCTACTGCAACTTCCCTAATAATGCCACTCGTTCACTATAATAATGCAAATTCCTAAAATACGAGCATGCAGCTAAACTGTTAGCATGGAGCGCCTGATGTCATGATCTACCAGAGACACATGGATGACTTTAACGTCCAACTTTACCAAAATGCCGTCTAGCGGACACTCACTCTACAGCTCACTGCCATCTGTCCATTAACTGCTTCCCTCTAACAGTCACACATGAACCTACTACTCTAACTGACTACAAGTTACATTTACAAGAGTTTTATTTGGCAAAAACTTTACTTCTTGACTTGAACTTATAGCAGACATCATGGTAATTCTTACCACACTGATAGTATTGATTTTTTTTTTTTTTTAATTGGGGTTGTATGAGGTACTTATCCATAGTCAGTGTATTACTTACAGTAGGAGCACCAGCACCAAAGATGAAAACCAGTTTAAAGTGAAGACTATATTTTGAATATTTTCACTGCTTTACCTCATTGTTAGACATCACTTTCCACTGGAGAAAAGAAGATCTGAAGCTGTTATCTAAGCTTTCTTCAAAGCCACCAGACTCCATTGACAAAAACAGTAATTTTACCTTGCAGGACATTGGAGCTATTGGTCTAATGCTGTTTTGGCCAGTTAGTTAGTTTCTCTTGTTGTGTGACTTTTGTGTTTTAAAGGGTAGTTCAGATTAACTAAAGTCACACAATAACACAAAGTAACGAACGAATCGAGGCAGCAATAGACCAGCAACTCCATCGTTCTGCAGGCTAAAATTAGTGTTTTTTTAGCCTTTTTAGAGTTTGGTGGCTTTGAAGCGAGTATAGATGCATAACACACGGCTTCAGCTCCCCATCATATAGGGCTGTCTGACAGCAAGTTAAAGTGGTAAAGTGGTAAGTGATATTCTTATGTGGGCTTCTTATCTCGGTGGCTAAAAAACAACTTGCTGCTGCTTTAATTAAAACCAACAGAATGTACAAAATATAAATTTTGACCATACTGTTGGAAGATCGAAAGCAGAGGGTGTAAACCTGCTAACCGGTCATGATAAAGAAATGATGGTGAGGTGTTAGTATGGGAGGATTAACCATTTGAAGACACATTTTAATCTACATTTTCCTGCAATATTTGTCTCTGAGCAGAACTGAAACAGCCGCTATTAAAATCATTAGAAGACTGATGCATACATGCATCTTATGGACCTGCAAATTATTCAGATTTAGAGGGAAAATGTTAAGCATTTTGTCCATTTATGTCCTAGAGCAGTTTATTTCCCATTTGACCAAGAGACCAGGCGTTAAACCAATGGTATCCTGACCTAAACTGTTGTATTACTCCCTTTAAGCATTGTCCCGTACCTCCTCATACCACGCTGGCTACAAGTGTCTGTTTAGATAATAATTCAGCTAAATGTTGACTTGACCAATCTCTCTACTGTACTGTAATCTGTTCCGTGTTATCAAATCATGCCAAAGATGACGAGTCTCCATTTCAGAGGGCAAAGAAAAGTAGATTTGGTCAAATTTGATAGAAATATGAAAAGTTTTTCTTTAAGATACAAACAGCCTCAAAACTGAACTCATTAAGGGCTATTTTTTTTTTGGTGGTAGTTCCTTTGACATTTTGTTGCGTTGCGGGCATTCACAACTTTCAAGTCTGTCTTTAGTGTGCATCCTGGCAGGAAGTGGGCTCTGTATGGATAAGTGTCAGACTGGGGAAGAAGTCTGAGGGCAGAAATGATTTAGTCCTTCAGTCAGACGATTAGTTTCACCTTCACACCGTCATCCATCCATCCATCCATCCATCTAATCTATCTCTCCTTCCTGCTGGAGCTTCAGTGTTACAATCCATCTACTGCAACGTGTCGCTCTGTTCCACCAGCTTTCAACTGTCTAACTGTCTAACTGGCCATCCATCCATCCATCCATCCATCCATCCATCCGTCCATCCATCCATCCATCCATCCGTCCAGCTTGCACGATTTGGAAAAAACTACCTAATTCGGATTACTTTGACCGACATTTCAATTTAAATATGATTCAAGATATTAATATATTAATGTCATTCTTATTTTCCTTGAAAAATATATTAAAATGATCCAAGTTTTGGCCTATTTCCAAGGATTTCTACCAAAATCGACCAAAGATTTTCTCTTATGTCTTTAGAATATGATTTGTAGGCCAGGATGTCTGTGTAAAATACCAAATATAGATATAAATATAAATGTATCATAACGATGCAAATTCTGTAGAATAATGCACTACTCCATATTGTAATTTAGCTAAAATATTGAATAATTGTTCATCCATGTTTTGCAAGTCTGTGGGCCTCGTTTTTTGCTGGATTTTGAACATAAAAGCCCAAAAAAGTAAGGGGCGCTTACAGCACTTTCAAAATAAAATAAATCTTGATTTTAACCCAATTTAGCCCCTGGGGGCGGCTGCAAATATTTCTGGGGTTCTGGTGTAGTCAGTGAATATTTAAATAACAGATATCCAGGATAAGACTTCCTTTTTTGTGTAGCATTTGTTGTTTAAGGTCCGACTAGAAACTTTTTCAATCATTTCTGTAAAAAGCCCAATGGATTCCCAGAATTTCATGGATACATTCCACTTCTTTTGCTCTTCACATAGACTGTTTAGCTCTATGCAACCAAAGCCTGCTCAGACATGATTGGCCTATAATACTTAGACTACAAACAGAAACCAGAAGGCTGCTGATACCACAATCCTGTCCTGTTAACAATAATAATAATGCATTACATTCATAAAGCGCTTACTGCAACAATTGCCTGCAGATTCAGCATTCATATCACCTCCTTCTCCCTATACTTAATTTATGTCCTGACACCTCAACCCTCATATCAACACATTTCATTGCTTACACATTATATTTTCTCGCCTTTATCCCTTTCCTATTATTCCAGCTTTCACCCAGTGCAGCTCCCAGTCATTTATCATGCGGTGCTTCGGCTCCCAGCGACACACGAAGCAACAGAGTCCAGCTCACAGCCTTTCAGGCAACGCAGCTTAGCTGAATGCATCGCTGAGACACTAAAGACTCTAAAATCATAGTCTACAAACCAATGGGTGACATCACAGAGGCTACATCCACTTATTTATACAGTCTGTGACTCAAACTTTGTTTTTGATAAAAATCAATTATCCTGAAGCCACGTAGGTTTGATTTATATCAGTAATCTGGTTCCAACCGGTCATTAGAGACTTTATTCATCAGCAAAACAATCCTGAAGGTTCAGTAAATTTTAATGTTTGCAGGTACTTTAAAAAGAAGTTCTACAATTCCATCATTTGAAAGTCTAATATTTCATGACAAATGGTAAAAACTCCACCTGCTATTTAAGCTATGCAATATTATAAAAATTGGTAACGCTTTATATTAAGGTCCTTGTAATAACCATTAATTAACAAGTAATAAGGCCCTAGTAAGTCCTTACAAGATACTTATTAACATTATTGTGTGTTTATAAGCTTATATAAGTGTTAATAATGGCATTACAAACACCCATGACCCACCCATTATGTCTCTGCCATGCCTTTATTAATCTTATTTTGTTTGCTTATTGATATTAAAATATACTTTATTGCTCATCTATTATAAGTTAACTATGCTTTTTGCAACTACCGGATCTAAACAATGCCTTATTACTTGTTAATTAATGGTTATTAAGGACCTTATTATAAAGCGTTACCTAAAAATCTATTAAAAAGTGTTGATTTACTATATTGTTTCCAAGTTCAACTTTGACTCGACATTAATATTTTTTTTTTATTACAAAAACATTTATTATTATGTAACATTTGAAAACAACAAAAGAGCAAGTGCTGTACATGTTGATGCTTTCATAACAGTTATTATGATTTACACATTAATGAAAATATATAAAAAATGATCCATGTTTCATCGCTGCAGCTCACCATCAACTTTCCAGCAACCTCAATTTTTTCAGAATATTGCATTCTCTAGTTATTTAGTTCGTCATTAAATTGAGCAAATGGCCAGAAGGCGTTACTGGAGGATGAACAAAATGAGTTTAGTCTCTGGGGAGGAGAAGTAAATAGTGACAAAGTGACATTTTGGGCTGATTTGATGGCGGCACTAGTTGGGGACGATCATGGCGTCATTGACATCATCAGACTTTCTAGGGACCACGACAACCAGCCAGTTCTGGTGGGTATTAGTTAATAAATATGGACTTAAAGAGAATAATTCTGATAAGAAAAGCCAACGAGCCAGTTGGTTGACATGCCTGTAATGTTCCGCAGCTACTATAAAAGTGTTGATGTTCTTAGTCGCTCTCAGAGAACGGACAGTTGTACATTGTAAACGCCTCGTCGACGCCCATTCTGATCCAGATACTTGCATGGTTGTTAGCTGTTATTCAATATCATGTACAGTAAGAAGTTTCTCGTTCAACTGCCAATCAGAATACGTTGATATACCGTGCGGAGGATTAATCAAAGAAAAGATATCTTCTTTAAAATTCTATATTTTCACCAGTTTTTAAGGAGATCCTGTATATTTAAATACAATGTCTTTTCTTTTGGAATTATGCAAAATGAGAATAAATATGGACCCAACAAAGCTAAAACAAAGTGAATGTAAGACAGACCAATGCATTTTACTGTACTAGTTTTGATAAATCCTGAAGTTTTTTCTCTCCTGGCTGCAGCGTGGAGCAGAAGTCTTTCTTTACGGTTATTTTCATTCCAGAAAAACACATTTCCTGTTTGTTCCCTACGGAAGTCTAATGTTTGAGAATGCTCTGTATTGTGCTGTTGCTGTCCGTGACAATTATACTCCGTGTGACTGTTGTAAATATGTCAAATATTGTGTATTTTCTGTGTATGATTTTGTGTATACATGTGTAAATACACTTCTCTCCCTTGTACAATCGGTCCGATTTGTCTATGTGTTCTGGTGATGTTGCATAAAGCCACATGTCACATCTGTGATGTTTGATATTTCATTTTTATGTGTGGAAAGAGTTTTTTTTGTAAAGTGAAATAAAAGATTGCAGATGATGGAAAGAGGCTGGATTATTTTAGACATGTCCATTGACTCAATGAGGCAACGAGGTCACTTTCATTTTAAAGTTGTTCCAAACAAACATAGACTGTATATAGGTCAGAAGTAGTGTTTCCATCAACAAATTTTAATGCATATTTTGAAGATTACATGAGAAAAGCTTGATGGAAACCCCAAAATCTGTTAAAATTTTCAAAAATGAGCATTAAAGTTTTTACGATTGAGGTAGTTTAAGGTAGATACGTTTTTGAAAAAATAGTTAATACTCCAAACAGGAGATGGAAACGCTTTTTGGGAATAAATTCTGACGTAGCGAACATTTAACTCACATGACTGATCAGCTGTTTCCTCTGACATGAAAGAACATTATAAGTTACCAAGGTAATTTCAATTCCTCCATTTTCTCTCTGATCAGCAACGTCTTTTTTTCCCTCTCTACTTCTCCTGTTTACTGACCGGTTAGCCTGCAGCAACACATTACACTGCCATCTGCTGACCAAAGTACATTACTGCAGCTTTGTTTATTAGCTCTACACCAGTTGATGGAAACGTCCCAAATTTACATTTTTTTTAATGCAACATTTTCAAATTTCGCTTTAAAATTCTCTTCGACTTTTATGGACTTAAACCTGCATTCTCGCTAATGGCCAACAGGAGGCGACTCCACTGGATGCAAAAATAACTCACAATGTATCAAAGTATTATATATATTATATAGTATATATATATATATATATTGTGGATTATCAAATGACCCTATTTCTCACTTGATTTATTATATCAGTAAACATTCTTATAATGAGTTTATGGTCTTAATTGTTAGTGTCAAGACTACTTTAATACAGCATGATGTTCATTTTGTAAATTATGGTCCTGTTTAGAGTAAAATAGACGATAAAGCAGAATATGTTTTAGGGTAGTGATTGACAAGTTGCTACCATGGCACACTTCATAGAAATTTTACCTTTTCAATTGACATTTTGGTTGCCTAAAAATGTCTTGTTTAGCATTTAGTTTTTCCAAAAGACACTCTAAAATTGTTGTCTACGAACCAATGGGTGACATCACAGTGGCTACATCCACTTATTTCATACAGTCTGTGACTCAAACTTGGTTTTTGATAAAAATCAATTATCCTGAAGCCATGTAGTTTTGATTTATATCAGTAATCTGGTTCCAACCGGTCATTAGAGACTTTATTCATCAGCAAATGAATCCTGAAGGTTCAGCAGCACCTGTTCTGGGGCTTTCAGTTGTAAAACATGGTCTTCATCAGCTGATGTGCTAGTGCACGTTTAAATTTGAATGTTCGCAGGTATTTTAATAAGAAGTTCTACAATTCCATCATTTGAAAGTCTAATATTTCATTACAAATGGCAAAAATAAGCTATGCAATATTATTAAAATCGATTAAAAACAGTGTTGATCTTGTTTCCAAGTTCAAGAGTAAACTGTGACTCTAGACATCAATATTTTTTATTTTTTTATTACAAAAACATTTATTATTATGTACCATTTCAAAACAACAAAAGAGCAAGTGCTGTACATGTTGATGCTTTCATAACAGTTATTATGATTTACACATTAATGACAATATATCAGAAATGAACCATGTTTCATGACTGACAACATCATCATTCATTCTGAAACTGTCGCTGTAAATAATTGGAAAAAACTAAACAAAAGGAAAATTTTCAAAGACCCCTAATTGAACTTAGAGTTTTAAACAACCTCTAAAAAAGAGACAGCTGCGTCTGTAAACAATAATATGTTCCAACGTGTTTTGGAGACGCTAAAAAAATAAATTAGGTCATGTCACAATACAGCAGCTGTCCTGGTTAAATAATGAATGAAAACCTTTGAATCAGCAGAATAACAAGAAGTAGAAGTTTAACAAGGAAAGAAACAACAACAAAAAATACCTAAAATTTGTTGTTTATAAACATTACATCCAGCAGAGTTACAATAAAAAAATATTTCAAGTATTTCCCCTCAGTTATAGCCTGAGTTTTTATTATTAAGATAAAAGACAAAAACGGAAAAAATTAAAAAACACAGCAGCGGAATTTAGATTAAAGGAACAGCTCACCTAAAAGCAATTAAATTACATTAAATTAAATTAGTATAAATACAGAACTCACCTCACTACGCTGTCTGTGGTCCCAGGAAAATGTTCCGTAACCTTTTCAAACTCCTTCACAGGAAGATAATTCAGAAATGCAGCTATTTGTGCAAGAGTCAAGCAAAAAATTGCTGGGTTTGGGTTCCCAAGAACACATTTTTTGCATGTTTTATAACCTTTTTGCTGTCATTTGTTCAGTTTCCATCAAAGTCTGTTTTCTTGCACACTCTGCTCTCCTAAATGTAATTTCAAGAAGACATATTCTCGGACTAGAGAGCCTAAGGAGGTGAGAACTGTTTAAACTGTTTCAATTATTTTTGGGTGAACTATTCCTTGAAATATAGGAATAGGAACAAATGTGATGTTTTGAAACTCAGCACAGTTTTAAAACGTGGAACGAGATTTTAGAGAAAAATTCGGGAAGTGTATCTTTAAGGCACTATAAAAAAACAAACTAATAAAAATAGTTTCAATCATTGTAATGATTGTTGTGCTGTAGACAATAATCGTTACAATGAGTTGAAGTACGATGCTGCTGTTATTGTTGGTGGAAATACACAAATCAACAAAAACTGCAGTGGAATGTTTTGCTGCTTAACAAAATCAAAACTTTGCTAAAATAACAAGTTTTTAGTTTACCCAGTTTCTCACATTTTGCAACTCAAGAAACAATTGTTGACACACAGGAAAATAAAGAGTTATCAAACTGACATAAGCGGAAAAAATAGGAAAAATTGTGTCCATATTTTGAATGTTTTCACTTGTTTAGAAACCAAACAAAAGGTTCATGTTTGTTGCAGCTGTAACCGACCTCACAGTGATGTCACAGTGCATTTATGCATCACTGAGGACACATATAACCACCAGAAGACAGAAAAAAAACAAGAATTTTTGTTGTTGTTGTCAATTAAAAAGCTGCAGGTATTGATCACAAAGTTAAAGTTATAGCAGTGGATGCAGCTGATGACTTTAATTTTATTTTTAATGTTACCTTGGCCTGTTGTCAACAAATAGATTCACTGCCATTTACAGTTTATCTGCCAACTAAGAGAAACTGGAGCAACCTAAAAACTCGACTCAGAATCAATAATCATTAGGTGGAAACTGCTCATGAGGTGTGTTTAAAGCGAGGCACTAAACCGCCAGCTGCTCAAACTTCTTGGAAGCAAATAAACTGCCAGGTTTGATAACAATGAGATGTCCGTGTGGGAAGCAAAAAGGTGTTTAGCTGAGTGGAAACGTGACTTTTAGAGCGTGGAGGTTTCAAGAACATGTTCAGAGTTCATGAAAGAGTGTTATTGAACAGAAAACTGCCCCGACACAACCATCCCTGGCTGATCAAACCCAGTAGAAAAACAGCAGTATACTGAATGTGCTGATGAAATATTGTTTTTTTATCATAAAAATACTTTGTTTCGGTCTCTCGTGTTTTAGTGTTCCACCTTGTGATTCTGCTATAGCTGGTCGGTGACCGTCCGGACGGCCTCCTGCTGCTCTTTGGGGGAGTAGAGTTCGTTAAACTGCTCCTGGTGCTCGCTGATGATCTTCTGGGCGTGAGAGCTGATCATCGTCCTCAGACAGATGAGTCTGACCAGCCCCGTCTGGCCTCCGCACACCAGCCAGGTGTGGCAGCGCATGTTGGGGTTGAAGCGGATCTGAGGAGAGGAGGAAGATTATTAACCCTTAATAGGGCACTCAAATTTCACTTAGGGCACTCAAAAATTCAAAATTTCAACCCTAGAGAATAATGGATGATATTACATACAGCCAGAATGTGTAAAAAAAAACCCATACAGAACAGAGGAAGGGGGGTAATATTTTGAGAAAAAAGTTTACGAGATTAAAGTGGCAAATCTACGAGAAAAAAATGTGCAGAGTTATGAGATTTACAGTGGTGAATCTGCGAGAAAAAAGTTGCTTTTCCCCCCACTTTTTTCTTGTAAATCTGTGACTTTTTTTCGCGCAGATTTGCCACTTTAAATCTCTTAAATCTGAGACTTTTTTTCTTGTATATTTGCCACTTTAATCTAGTAAATTTGCAACTTTTTTCTCGAGATATCCACTGAAGTTACCAAATAGAGTTCTTCGCCTGATAAAGGGTTAGCAGTAAAGATTATCGTCTGTTCTCACAATATCTGCAGGAGGTCAGTTCCATTTAAATACCTTTAATTTATCGCTCTGATGGCGCAGATGATTTTGTACCTGGTTGTATTTGGCTCAACACTATAGAGAAGATATTGGTATATATTGTTATGAAACTAGAAAACTAAAGGAGTCAGTCGGTACCATTAGTCATGATGTCTTGTTGGTAACGGTGCAGAATAAAGCTCCGGTTAGTGTGATGATGTTAATCCTAATAGTAGCATTTTATTGTAGTGAGACTTGGCCTCACTGTATAAAACAGAATGCAATCATTTTCAAACCCCACATTGAATCGAATACAGTACAAAGACAAGAAATGTAATGATCAAACTGATAAACCTCCTTTTTCTGTTTTTTTTAAGTGTTACACAGCGACCAAACTTTTTTTTTAATCAGAGTCTAAGTTGTTGCATGACTTTTTGTGTTGATATAATTTATTACACAGATTTAGTCTTAAATCTTGACATTTTTAACCACTTGAGATTGATAAAGATGGCGAAAGACACAAAGATCATAAGGAATGGATGGAGAACACTTTTGTTCTCAAAACTGCTCAGAAACCGCTTTTTTCCCTCGCTTGAATTTATCCTAATTTTGGAGCGATATTTCACCCCCTTCCAGACAAAATATCACAACTTGGATCATAAAGTTTTACATGATACCTGTATCTAGGCTATAGCTTTAAAACTTAAACAACTACAGCCTCTGAAAGAAAAGAGGTGGCAGTTGGGATTAAAATATTTGAGATTAAAATGGCGCTTTTAGCCAAAAGTTTGTATGCCTGCTAAATGCAGTTTTAATGACTTATCCACCCAGACAAACATGCAAAAAAAAAAGAAAACACCACATATCTGGAATTTATGGCTCAAAATAGTGAGCTTTAGTCTGAAGGATAAGGACAGGTATAATGTGTCATCAGCGTAATGTGGAAACTGAAGAGCAGTGGACCAAGTATTGATCCCTGAGGGACGCCATATATCAGTTTGCTAGACTCTTTTTTTTTTGCCTTGATGACTGCTATTCCTTCTGCTTGAGTTATTGTTATTCTAAACTAATAATACTTTTATTTGAGTATTTCCTGTCTCTCTTGGCGAGTCGATATCCCCGCCACCTTTCTTTACTGACGCTCATCTATCCCTCTCTTCATCACTATAAATCCTCCCGGTGTGCCTCTTCTTTTTTCCGTTTTTTTCCTCCCTTCCTTTTCCTGAGTCAGTCTCTTCCTCTCTCTAATCCATTTATCCCCTTCAGACAAAAAGCCAGTCAAAGACCCAGCGGCGCTTTGTTTTTCAGATTGTCCCGTGAAGTGCCCGTCCATCATCTCATCCCAGAGGGCACGGCGACACCCTCCACTCTGCCCCTCTTAAAATTAAACACATCAAATCCTCAAATGGCTGCTCTCCATCTCCCCCTCCCTCCGTACACCGAGGGTGACATTTTTCTCATTTTACACATCATTACATTCAGCCCGTCTTTATAGCTGCCCATCAGAGGAGGAGAGAGAGGAGGAAGAGGCTCTTCCTCCTCTCTCTCCTCCTTTCTCTTCCGTTAGAGAGTTTATCTTTTGCTTCCCTCCTTTTTCAGGTGGTGTTGCAGCAGGAGTCTGATGATACCTGATGATACCACAACTGTGTGTGTGTGTGTGTGTGTGTGTGTGTGTTCTTGTACATCCTTAATAGTGAGGACCGGAACACGTTTTTTAACCAACAGAGTGAGGACATTTTTGCAAAGTGAGGACATATCAGCCGGTCCTCACTTCTTTAAAGAGATTTCAGACTTTGTTTTAAGGATTAAAGGTTACATGATAATGATAATTAACTGAAACTGTATTGTGTGGTTACAAAACTAACTAAAATTATAGTGAAAATGTCCTTCGTTTTCGTCTTTGTCAACTTTTTTCATACATAATGAAGATGGATAAGACAAAGGAAATAAAGGAAAAATTTACTGTGACCTCTTTTAATCTCCCACCCAACAAATACCCCATTACAAAAAAACTACAACTAATAAAAACTGAAGTAAAACTAAAGCATTTCAAAAAAAATAAATACTAAATTAAAACTAGCAAACTCGCTCTAAAAACTCATTGAAACTAATTGAATTTGAAAACAAAAATTCACAACAAAATTAAAACTAAAACTAATGAAAAATCCAAAACTATTACAACATTGCAAGGGAATTAACTACTACAATGAGGGTCCTCACAAAGATAGAAGTACAAGAGTGTGTGTGTGTGTGTGTGTGTTTGTGTATGTGATGATACCTTGTGTAGTGCAGCTAGTGGCAGATCATCCAAGTTCAACTTTGTCTTCATCTCAGTGGCTCTCATGCGTTTCCACAGAGCTCGCTTCTCACTTCCTGCAAACGTCCGCTGGAGTCGGAGGAGATCATTATTATATTGTTACAAGTGCTGCATGTATAATTTTTAACATACTATAACTATGGAGATGATAATTAGATAAAAGTTATTACAAATATTCTTGTTCCCTGCATTGTTCACCAAATACAATAAATCACATTACATGTATTGCCTATTTAGAAGTCATTTGCTTTAGTTTGATACTCATTTAACAGTTTTATGAAACCAATAATTTGTTTTTTATGTCAACAATTGTGACACAATTGATTTAATCATCATAACTGATGAATGAATCCAATTGATGCTCTCACATTTACACTATTCTGTCTTTATTATATTCTGTCACTTGATATTCATTGTTTTATGTGAGTTTGCCCAGTGGCTTTTGGCAGTTTACAAAAAGATTAGACAAAGTTTTGGTGTTTTTCTGCAGATTGGATCGCCCAGAACAGTCTAAATGCAATTCAAACTGCTTTTTCATCAGGATAAATACATAAAAAGGAAGCACGCTGTAAATATCAAGAACCAATGCGGCCCCACAAATCTGCATACAAATAATACGACTTTACACTTTCAAATTATGTGCAATGCATCCACCAAAATCCAATGTTGCGTGCATAAGATACACACAGGAACATTACTAAAAACATAGCCCCCCTACTGGCAGCAGGACATTATAAGGTTCACTGTTGAAAAAAAAAAGACTGCAGTTTCATTTCATTTATGCTACAAACCACTTAGGGCAAAAAACGTCCTGGTTGGGTGTTTTAAAAGACAGTTCAAACCAGGGTTCTCAAACTCCCGGCCCGTGGGCCAATTGCGGCCCTCGTGATGATATTTTGTGGCCCCCACCTTGATATGAAAGTTTAATGTGAGTTTTATATGAATGCCACTTTACCGTGTTGTGTGTGGAAGGTCCCCCTCATTACTTTTTTTTGTTTTTTTTGTGTCTTTTTTTTGGTCATTTATTTTATCTTTTAAGTAATTTAGTTTTTTTCTGTCATTTTGTGTCTTTTAAAAAAATAATTTTGTGTCTTTTTAAAAAATAATTTTGCGTCTTTTTTGGTAATCCTGTGTATTTTTGGGTCATTTTGTGTATTTTTTTTAGTAATTTTGTATCTTTTTTGGTCATTTTGATACTGCCTTCCACGGCCCCCAGGTAATTTGAGTTTGAGACCCCTGGTTAAAACAGTAAATAAATGCATGTTAATGCCAGTAGTGAAGTAGTTACAACGACAACGTTACTATCATGTGAGACATCAACCCCGTTCTACTGGGTGACAGTCTAGGGTTTGTTTGACCCGTCTCTCACCCTTAATGCAACTTTTGTGCTTCATAACAGACAGACTGGCCGATCATATGCATGCAAAATCTGATTTTGTCGTATGTATTGCACAGAATTTGAAGGTGTAATCACGTTATTTGCACACGGATTGGGCCGCAAGAGCCCAGATTCTTAATTTAATGTCCTTGATTATAGCATATTTCTTATATATTGTCTTGTGTCTACCCACCAGGTCGCTGTCTGTGTGGTGGATGGTGTATTTCTTCACAGCCTCTCTGTACGTCTGGAACCTCACAGGGGGACTTTTATCCTTCGTAGCTCTTCCTCTATCTCCTCCGCTCTCATTATCGATCTCGGTCCCTCCTTCAGATCCACCATCCGGCCCCTCCGTCTCTCCTTCCTGCTGCTCCTCAGCACCATCTCCGTTCTCCTCCCCTCCTCCTCCCACCTCCTGATTTACATCCTCAGCTGTATCATTAGGCACCAGAGATGTGAGGTAGATGGGCTGAGGACACAGGGTTAGGGGGAGATATTTATGACTGTCTTTACACTCTAATAGCAAATAAAGTAGAGCAACTTTTTAGAAAATGCTGCCCTCGAGCCACTGTTGAAATGCATGTTTTGGCAGCAACGTAACATAAAATCACAACAAAGGAAGAGTGAACTTACGAAACGTCTCTCTAAAGTGCGTTTGACGTATTGAGGAGCGTATCCGATCTGAGGTAAGAGGGAGAAGATCACCTCGCCAAAACAGTCTGCTGTCACCACACAGTTCATCCAGTCAGTGTAAGAAATGGACTGCGGTGAAACAGAGAAAAAGACAAATCAGCATAAAATGGTGGCTCCATATTTTTTTGTGGTATTTCATTTTTTTCTGTAGCTTCAGAATAATGTTCCTTCAAATCCAAACATTGAAATTTTGGTCAGTTTTAGCACCAAAATGCTATTTAATGATACAGTACAAAGACAAGAAATTGAATATTCAGACACTCATTCTGAACTTTGTTTTTTTTTAATGTGTTACACAGTGTCCTATCTTTTTTGGAATTGGGGTGTGAGTTGTTGTAGATCTTATTTATGACACAGATTTGGTGCTACATCTTAGAATTTCTGACTACTTGAAAATTAATAAAGATGGCCAAATTTCCTCCAAAACACCACATGAAGACACAGATATCTTGAACATCATTGAAGAATCAATGCATTGGATTGGTTTTACAATAACTTTTGACATTTTGGACATTCTGCAAGAATAAATCATTTTTCTGCAACCTGCTGGTGTGCCATTATGTTCTGTAAATCGTTTTTTTCCCCCTTGCTAAAATTGACCCTAATTTTGAAGTAATATTTCACCTCTTTCTGGACAAGACATCACAATTTGTTTCACATGATACTGATTTCACATGATCTTAAAACCTACTGCCTCTGAAAAAAAAGGTGTTAGTCTGGATTAAATTAATTCATTTCTAAAAAACTTTTTCCGACTAACTTGACGTACATTTCTGGATGATGATGTCCCTAGATATATATCATTAACATCATGTTGTAAGGAAGACTTGAAACAAGCGACAGAGACCATAAACTAATGATGAAAATGTTTACTGAGGTAATAAATCAAGTGAGAAGTAGGGTCAGTTTCTCATCGACTTCAATTCAATAGAACTTCTTTTTGCAACCAGTGGAGTCGCCCCCTGCTGGCCATTGGAAAGAATGCAGGTTTACGGGACTTCCCTATTTTGGCTTTTCAACTTTAGACCTAGAGGTTAAGTTCACTTCTTTCATACAGTAGTAGTAGAGATAATACAGTGTTGGTTTGGTAGTTTAATGGGATTTAGACTATAAAAATATATCTTAATGCGAGCATTATCATGTTATGGTCTGGGTCAAAGTAGCCAAGGTGGACTGATACCATGGATATTAATAAACAAAGTTTTTTTTCCATCTTGTGCTCCATGGTGGATTTACAGAACGCCAATGGAAAATTACAACACACTCACCCACAGAGTTCCTGTCCTAGGAATTGCAAAGATGGCGCGCATGTAATGGTCAAAGTAATGCAGTCCTTGTGAACCGTACCTAAAAAAAACAACAGAATTAAACAAGGAAACAAAGAAGAGACATGATGGAACATGTTGAAATCTCACAATGAGCCTCATGTTGACTCTTTCAGTGTCAAAGTCAAAGTTAATTTACTAACAAGGGGAATCTGCCTTACGCTGAGTAGGCATTCTCCTGGGCCAGCATGAGGCCAGGTGCATTCAGTGGCCAGTAGATCTCGTTGGTCAGGTAGCGTTTCTGAACAGTGATGGGATCATAGGGCCTCCTCAGGTCCCAGGTCTTCACGTAGCGGTCCTCTCCTGCCGTCACCAACAGGTGTCTGAGAGAAAGACACAAAGAGGTTGTTTGATTGTTGAGGATCATGTTTTTGGCTCGGTTTTGTTGTTGGTTTATCAACAGGATTATGGAAAAACTACCAGCCTGATTTTCATGAAACTTGGTGGAATTAAAGGGGCAGACACGTGATTTAATTTGGACTTTTTGTAACATTTCAAAATGCATTGGTTCTGCATTACTGTAGTGTAAGAATAATCGGAAAAATAAGTTACCAGTCAAGTTACCAGTCATATCCCGTGGCTATTCGTGTTCCAAGTCACGTGACTTTCAAGGTCCCGGCGGTCAGTTCTCTCATTTTTAGTGAAAAAAAATCAATATTTTGACTTAGTTTCTGCATAATAATGGATTTTGATCACATTTCTAACGAGAAATATATGTTTTATTTTCTAAATATTCACTCAGTGAATGTACATATTCACTTTGTATGTTGGAATAGCCACGGGATAAGATGTCATTAACTTGCATTGTAGCGAAATCCGTGTCAGTTTCACGGAAATTCGAGTGATTCCGTGGTTATTCCACGGATTTTGAGTTAAGCAAATCCGTGGCTATTTCACGGATTCCTGTGAGACCAGGTTGCTCTTTGTTACGCACATACTGGAAACTGCCATTTGTGTGTTGTTCAAACTTTCAGAGCAATAAAATACAACTATGTAATGGAGTAAAAAGTACAGTATTTGCCCTTTAAATGTAGTAAAGGAGAAGTATAAGTCTACATAAAATGGAAATACTCAAGTAAAGTACCTCAAAATTGTACTTAAATACAGTACTTGAGTAAATGTACTTAGTTACATTCCACCACTGGTTGTAGTGCTGTACACCCAGAGATAAACCTGCTGAAATAAACTTGTTTTGTGGACAAACTATAGAATGGTGAGGCTGTTTTTATGTCCTATATTCGCCTCCGATAACAATATATCTGCAACAAGCTAATATCTAGTGCAGTGAATCCGTGGATTTACTTGTAATGCAAAGCTTGAACACAGAATGCATCATTCCCGTTCCATTGATCAAAGCTGACAGAGTGTCTGCCATAAAACAGATGAAGACAGAGCAATCAATACAGCCACAGTTCATTGTGACAAAACAAAAGACAGCCGTGTGAGAATGTGGAGACAAAAGATGACAAACTGTTCAGGTGAGGAAAAAAGAAAATAAAAGTGGAGCAGAAAGAGAGGTGGTTTCATCTCTTTAAACATGGCTGTGTAATTAAAGAGCAGTGATCCACACCAGATAAGTGTCCCTCTGCAGGATTCATCTTCTTATTCACGTACGTGGTTCAGCTTTAGGTTAATGCATTTAACATCCGCCTTCACAGAAAATCAGCTAGTAAATAATAAATAAATAAATAAAGGACAGAAGAACATGACTGTTCATCATACTGGATCTGCCAAAACATGAACATTAGTTACATAGAGAGTTTATAAGCTTCAGGCATGAACGGTGAATATAAAACTGTGCATATCTGCAAGTGTTTGAGCCAGGTTTGGGGTCTAATGTGCCAATTAGTGTTTCTTAGAGGGTCACTGCTCAATCTAACAAGTATAATTAATGACACTGTGCATGCAGGGAGTGCTACAAAATAATATTTTTAATGATAATCAGTCAACTGTATGAATAAAATGAGATTTACACCAAAATTTAAAATCATCCAGATGAAAAATAGGATTTTTTAAATCAGAATTTTACATGAAACCAACATCAAAGTCTATTAATATTTAGGAAACAGGCCAAATTTAGTGTAATTAAAATAGCAATACATCGTAGTTCCGGTATTTTTCAGGAGTTTTGCAACTTTTAAGAGTTAAGTTCAAGCCAATTTCAAGAACTTTCAAGGTACCTAAGGACTCTCAAAGCCTTTATTATCACATCTAAATTGTTATTATAAGTACTATAAGTAAAGTTGAAATAAATCATAAATAAACTTATATAGTAAGGAATGCCCTGCTTAGCCTGCTGCCCCCGCGACCCGGCCGGAGGAAAATGGATGGTTGGATGGATATTCTTTCATTCAAATCAGTAAAGATTGTCTCCAAGTAGACATTTTCCACATTATATGTAGTTTAGAAGAACTGGAAGTTATTATTATGACCTTTTGGCAATTAGCCATTATAATAGCATTTATAATCATCAGTTTATTGAAATGTATTTTGAGTTAACAAGGTGCTTTGACGGACAACGCAAAGTAAAAGCAGAAAGAAAAAGTCAATATCAACAGAAAGTACAGCCGAACAAAAGAATCAGGGAAAATAATTCAGGAAGACAAAGACGCAAAACACAGCAGACAGAAGGCGGAAAGATTCATCAGAAAATATACATAAATGTGGAAAAATGTAAGTAAATAGTTTGCAGCAATACAGACGTTAAAAATAAAGGGAAACCAGGATCGGGATGATGTGATGTTGTCTGTTAAAACCAGTAAAGAGCTGAAAATTAGGTGCACAAAAGGAAGCTAACAGCATTTATGCTCTTGACTTTATTGGGGACAGAGAAGCTGTAATGACAGGACGTTTTATGTTGTTAACCCTTTGATGCCCAACATGGTCTAAAGTGACCCGATTAAGTTTTTATATTCTATATCTTTGCAATAAATTAATTTCATCATTCAGTATTGCAGGTTTTCCTCAAATGACTTGTTTTTGATCATCAAACATCCTAATTTTTTGTTTTCATTTCTTACTTTTTGAATAAAACCCCTTTTTTTATCACTACACTTCTAAAGCACAAGGTCATTTTTGACCCATGTTGTGCATTAGAAGGTGTTTATATGTTGTCATCAATTTAAAACCTGAAAAAAAGACACAAATATTAACTATCCTATTTTGTTAAATTGGTGTTTTTCCAATGGAAATTATTATTTGGTGGCTCTAATAAGTCTCAAATGTTAAAATATGTGATTTTCCAATGTAATCTGGTGGTTCTAACAACTCTTTTAAAGTTAAATCTTAAAAATAAGACAAACATAGTTAAACATATACTCAAATTGTTAATTCAGTGCATCACTTTTTGAATCACTTCTAATGCACAAGGTTATTTTTGACCCATGTGTTTAAACTTGATGTAATAATACAAAAAATATTTTTCTTCATAAAGTATGAAAGGAAAAATGGTTATAATGATCTGTTGTAATAAAAAAAAAAAAAGATATTCAAACACACAGCCAGCATGAAATAACATTAAGGAAATGAATGCAGGTCATTTTTGTGCATCAAAGGGTTAAAGGGTCATTTCTGCAGTATGGTGTTCAAACTTCAAAATAAGATTAAAGTGATGCTGAAAAGCCTCGGCAGACTTTTAAAGCTGATGATATTTCATATTTTGAGCCGATTGTCAATACATGTTTAAAAAAGTGTCCTCAAAAAAGTTTCTCAGCATTTCTCAGAGAGTTGTAATCTCAGCATTTCTCCAAAACTGTAATCATGTCCAGTCTGAAAGCATTTACATCATATTAGTTTTTTATCTTATTTTTTCGGTGGGTCGTCAGCACCTTTAAAGATGATACTGCAGATTTTTTCTATCTGTAGATGTTACAGATAACCATTTCAGGAGCAGTTTAGGTAAAAGAAATCCTTAATATCAGAGTTAGATGACACTCTAACTGCCTATTATCAGGTTTTTAATAAAAAGCCAATTTTGTGCTGACTCACGCAGCGTGTCAGTGGATCCTTGTGGCAGATATAGGTGATGTAAATGACCCCTCAATCTACACATACATCAGCTGAGCAATGGAGCAGAGAAACATTTAAGAGGGATGAAACCGCAGCTATCAGGGTTTCTGTGACTTTTATCACATATCAAATAAAGTTAAATCATAAAGAATTTAGGACGCACTCACACTCAGAAAGTTGCACTTAATCTGACGTTTATCTGAGTCAAAGTGGAATGTTTCTCCCTGGAGTTTGGTCGGCATTTGGTTAGCAAGAAGAATCATTTAGGGTCAAATAAATGCATAAGGGTGATTCTCATGAAGCCAGTCTAAGTTCTGTCTGTGAAGATTTTAAGGACATACTTTATTAAACTAAATATATTTCACTTTTAAATGAATGAACAATATAGCCGTAATTAGGCATAATTCATTGTTTTGTGTTAAAATAACATTTTCTATATTTTTAAACATATTTTTGATTCACAAATTCATTTCTGTAATGCGTCCAGATAAAAATCTCACGGTTTCCCCACACTTTAATAAACTTTCTAAAAAATAAATATATTTGTTTAAAAATGTATAATTTAACAGAATATAATCAACCATAATGGTTTTTAACCATTGAATAAAAATTGATGAGAAAAATTGGGTTAAATGTTACGGTAATGATAGAATCGTTTGCATTAAAATATGTGTATATTTTTATTTATTTATTATTATTATTATTTATTTTATTAATAAAACACATTTTGGTGATACCAGCTATCCTCAAGCATATCTAAGTGCTTGCCAAAGAAAAAAAAACTGTTGTTTTTTTTAAAAAATGTGTTACGGTAATGAATTTTGCTCACAGTGTCTCTAAAAATGTCAGAAAACACCTTAAAAATTTTTCAAATAGATAATAAATCCATATTGAATAGTGACTTTAGATTGTATAGGTTATAAAAGGGTCAAATAAAATATGTATTCAATGCTCTTGGATTTTTGCTATGAGCTGCACCATGTTGATGAGAATCACCCTTTGGAGTGATTTAGAGAAGATCTAACTCAGTGTCATGTGGCTCAGAAAGGCCTGAAGGTGAGAGGATGTTGATGAGTGAGGTTACCGTGTGTGAAAGGTGCCAGCTCAGAGAGGACATGGCAGCCTGCCCGGCCTTGTACCATACTTTTTAAATTAGTGCCTGAATACACTGGAACAAGGTCTTTTCTGCCAAACTTAAGCACCGTTTTCTGCTCTCCAGATTTATTGTGCTGCCTTTGGCTGTAAGAACCACAGCTGCCTAAAACCACCCACATTTTAATTGGCTGTTAATAAAAGTGCCAACCAAAGTAGGTGAAGAAAAAAACTAAAAAAAACGATAAAGCAGAAAATCCTGCATTTCAGTTCGTTCAGTGGTTCTTCCTAAAGTTTCCCATCCTAAAGTTTTCTTTGCCTGCATGAAGGAGTTTCATTCCTTTCCCTTTGAAACAGTTTTTATGATTATGGGTTACAGAAATTAACTTCATTTCCCCCATAACATGGCATGTGTGAACAACCACCTCAACACTTTGTGCTTGTGAATTAAAATCCATCTAAAGAAGCTGCAGTGGAAGTTAACCAACTTTTTCACTTCCTCTGTATTGAACTGACTGACATGTTCAGTCATACAAGTCATTACTGTCATTAGATCATCAATCCCAAATCCTATATTAAGCAGTGACATGTGGAGTATTTGCAAGATGAATGATTCAGATTCTGAAGTTGTAATATTTTATCTGCAGACTGACTGAAGCTTGCAGGGATTTCATTAATCTTTGTTGCTACTGCTTGGCAAATTAATGCATGAGTAAAAAGTCAAAGAAAAGTTAAAGAATGAACAAAGCTTTCTTGTACCAGACAGATAATAACACATGTAGTAGTCTACATAATCATATGTTGAAATAAGACATAGGGCCTTATTTCCCACGTGGTGCAAAGCTGCGCACAGTGCAGCGTTGATGCTACTTTTAGACCAACACAGTTGTAATTTTTTGGCCCAGTGCCCACATTGTGGGTGCAGCAAATATACTTGCACCCACGGGAGTGTTGGTGTTAAAACGAGGTGTGGTGAGGTGCATTGCTGTCTTGAGGCATCAGAAACTGATTGAGTCATTGACCAACAAAAACCTGGTCTAAAGTCAATGGTGCAGTCTTTTCCTGCTATTTTCACATAGTAAGATGCACCAACCTAGATGGGTTCCCAACACACCAACACTCCACTTGTCCCAAATTTTCACACACAACACCCCTCCTCCCTCCCTCCACTGGCTACCAGTGGCTGCTCGGATACGCTTCAAGACTCTAGCTCTGGCGTACTCTGCTGCTAACGGTTCAGGTCCTACTTACATCCAGGACCTTGTCAAACTCTACACCCCTGCTTGTCCTCTCCGCTCTGCATCAGCCAAACAGCTTGCGACTCCCACCCTGCGTGGGTCAACTCGCCTCAAAACCACTTCCAGACTTTTCTCTGTCTTGGCTCCCAAATGGTGGAACGAGCTCCCCACCGACATCAGGACCTCAGACAGCCTGTACATCTTCCGCCGCAGGCTGAAGACCTATCTCTTCCAACAATACCTCAGTTAAGTCATGGTCACCTAACAGATATATTTAAAAAAAAGAAAAAAGAAAAAAAAAAGCTCTTATTCTTTTCTCTTCTTTTCTTCTTTAACATATAGCACTCCTTTAGCAATGACAGTTAGCTCTTAAAGTTATGTACTTACTTGATTCCTATGGTCTATGTCTAGTACCATCAGGTTGAATGCACTTATTGTTAGTCGCTTTGGACAAAAGCATCTGCTAAATGACATGTAATGTAATGTAATGTCACACCCACAGGGACATGCAGCAGCACTCCTTCTCTTCAGTTAAATAGGTTATTGGTGAATTTGCTCAAATGCAGTCAAATGGAGTCATTGATGGGAGAGTTAGAAACCTGCTCGCTTCTCCAATTTGCAGAATCACCCATGTAAGCAGGTGCACCTGGCTTTTAAAGGGAATAGATGATAGAGAAAATAATGCTCCATGTGCCTTTATTTGCACCAAGATTATGTGGCTGATAACTAGCAGAAGTGTAGTTGGACAAGGTGAGAGCATACAGGTGAGATCAGGCTCTAAGGGCCTACCTGGAGGCGGGACAGAAGGACAGGGCCCGGACGCCGTGGTCGTGAGCCAGGAGGCATCGATATGGCAGCAGGCTGAGAGACCCGTCCGGCTCTCGTACTCGCAGCAGTGCAGACTTGGTGGACAGATCCCACAGACCCACGTTACCTGGAGAGAGAATAGAACACAGAATTATATTGTTTTCACTTGCAAAAGACACCAGAACACACATAAAGAGGAAATATCTGGAAAATTATTTTTGTAAAGCAACAGATAATGAGGAAACGGGTCAAACAAAGATGGAGGTAGCTGAAATTTGCAGTAAAAAATAAAATTTTCCCATCAGCTATTAAAAACAGAAAAGCATCCAGATGAGCCTGAGGGGATTTAGACTCTGCATTTGTTTGTTCCTTCAAACGCTGAACCAATTAATCAAGAACATCTCCCAAAAAAATCAATTCATACCATCATAAAATCCAATAGCCATTATATTGTGTGGTTTTTCAGGCAGCCAATCCATAGACAGCACTTGTCCACTGCGTTCATGGCGAGGGGCTTTGAAGGAGCCCAGCTTCAGTGTTAACACTCCGTTTGCCTGCACAAAGCAAACACACGTCACTGCAGCAACACTTTAAACAGCAGGGCTGCATAATAGATGTCAAATATTGTACATAAATATTCAGTTTTTATTAACCTTTAGAAGAAGGTAAACAGAAAAAGACACAAACAGTAACCTACCTTATATATGGGCAACTGTTGGCTGTCTTTTCCTGCGGAGAGAAACATAAATCACACTTGGTAAGTGTTTGTTTGGTAATGATAATGAAAACTCAGCAGAGGATGCAATAAGCATAACAATGAGCATTTCCTGAGAACAAAAAGTGGAAAATCTGCAGCAATCAAAGTAAACTAACTCTTCAAATGGCAGCTGCACAAACAACATAAAGTCAGTTTTATGTAATGACATCTCAAGAGTAGTATGAAAGCAGTGAGGTTGACAGGTAGTTTGTCAGCCTCTGGTGTATTTCTGCTCAGAATATGCTTCATCTTTCGTTCATAAGACGTGCTGTTGAGAAAACTAAACTGTTTACAGTTGTTATGAACAGCTGGAGAGGTGCACTCAGCTGTTCTCGTGGAAAAATGCTTAAATAATAGTGTAAAAAATGGAAAACAAAGGAGGTAGAAAGAGAAGTTCAAACCCTGGCACGTCTCGCCTCCACACAGCCAATCATGGTGTGAATTCTGTGCAATATTTGGCTTTTTTTGGTACATTTTGACCAAGATGTAAGAGCCAAGAGATGTCATATAAATCAAGAATACTCGGATTACTATTTTTAGAATATCTCTTGAATACTGCGGTCCAGATTCTAACTTTAAATGACTTCTTCTTTATCACTATTCTAGCTTTCAAACAAGTGCTCCGGTGTGATTGCTTCCCTTTCAGCAGCATTTATAAAGACTTTATATACCCAATAAATCCAATAATTAATGCCTTTTAATCAGTTTGGACCTGTTTATTGAGTTTGAGGTGTTTATACGGAGCATTTCTAATCTGTATTTGCTTTTAAGTCGATAATCGATTATTAGGCTCCATGTAAACATGAGCAGAAGTGTTGGACCAATGATCTCCGTCTCCAGCTCCTCCCCCGATGGGTTTAAAAATGCCTGGACGTTAAGAACCACTTTAGAAGTAATTCTGAAGTGCCTGCCTTGACAATCACTGTTGTGTTTAATAGATGTAAAATCCAATAACAAAAAAAGGTGTTGGACTGTTCCCCATCATTAGTTTCCTCTCCTCCTCCAGTTTATATTAGTGAGAGTTCAGATCAATAGTGTCCTCCTCACTCTTCAGCACCTTCCATCACCTCGCCTCCGCCTCACAAAAACACACACTCATACTTTTATACAAGGATCTTGAGTCCTAAATCAAGTCCTAATCTTTTACCTTTCACAGACTGACGTTAAGACCCGGGCTGAACCCAGATCTGCTGTCAGTGACGATACGTCAACTCATGTTATACAGCAAAACCTGGAGCTGAGTCTAGGCTGGGCTGGAACTGAGTCAACACTGGTTACTAAATGTTCTTTTCTTCTCAGCTAAAAACAAAGCTGCGTTTACTGCTTTTCATCATCATCACAATCCGTAGCCAAGTGGCTGTACTGCACTATGAGGTCTTTCCATTCTGCTCGATCTTCTGCAGTTCTTGTTACATTATATGGTGTCATATTTCAATTCCAACTTGCCATGCAATAGAGCAGTAGTTCTCAACCTTTTTGAGTCGCGACCCCGGATTTAACCTGCATGTTGTCCCCGTTGTCCCCCATTCACTGAACACAATCTCACAGTTCAGATCATACAAACTCAGTTGATACGACGAATTTTGGACAAATAATGAAGCAGAGAACAACTAAAACATCTCTCTGTCTGTGCATTTATATATTTTATTGTTACTTTTAATCTAAGTCCTTTACTATAAGTTTAAAGGTCCATTCTGACCTCCTGAGCTTCAAGCCAGAGACTCCTTGTAAAGTAATAACTTGCTACTTTGGGATTTGTCAGAAAGGACACAAAATTACCCAAAAAAGAATCAAATTGACCAAAAATTACATAAAATTTAGCAAAAAAGGACTCAAATTGACCACAATATTACACAAAATGACCAAAAAAGAAACAAAATGACCAAAAAAAAGACACAAAATGACTAAAAAAAGACACAAAATGACCAAAAAAAGACACAAAATGACAAAAAAAATACACAAAATTACCAAAAAAAGACACAGAATGACCAAAAAAAACACATGACACATTAACACATGAACACTTTAACACAGTGGAGACAGAGCTGACTTCCAAAATGATTTGGCGACCCCCAGAAATCATCTCGTGACCCCAAGATTGAGAATAGCTGCAATAGAGGACGTAGTCGTTGTTAACCAGGGCCACAACCAATCCGGTATGTGGTTGTCTGGTGTAATTATCAAGTATTTCAATAGACGAGATAATGTAGTGGTGTCCATATCCTCTCTAGATGTGGATGGGCGTTGACTCTTGATGAGCTCATCCGCCCTTTGACAGGTCTTACTTTACATCCTGCTGGGTGTCCATCCACCCTCCTCATCAAGTTAAACCTGATGGGGTTGACAGTTTAGTCACAGACAACTCGAAAAGCTAAGCAAGGCAAGGACGCCTAGTTCCTCCTTAGTTTTTATATACTTTTCTCCACTCCAGTCTCAGAACTGGACTTCAGTACTGTACTTGAGTAAATGTACCTCGTAACATCCCCTCATTGCAAACAAATAATCTAAATCTGTGGTTTAGCAGCGATATGTACATTCCTCTGGCTGCAGGACTGGGCCCTGTATGAGCTGTAATGAGGCGTATTTGCTCAGTCTGGTATAACTGATGATGGTAATTAGTCTGAATCATACACATAATTTTGTGTTAAAGAGGCAATAAATGAACATTAACACTTCTAATGGTTCGCTAATATAAAACAAGTGCTGTGTTTAACCGTGAACCCAACTTAACCAACCAAATATTAGATTTTTTAACCCTTATAGGAACATAATCTCAGCATTAAAAGCATAAACAAACTGGTTCCTGTGGTGAATAACACGCTGAGGCACTTTATCCTGGCCTCCCTGTGACCCCCCTCCACCTCCACCTCCACCTCCTGCCCCGCTGCAACCCGGAGTGAGTCCTCGATGATTGACAGAGTGGGGATACAAGAGGTGTCAGCTACTAGCCCTAAAATTCATAGCTTCCAACACTAACAACTGGCTCGGTGATGCATCTTCTTTGTCATTTCAATTATAGATCCTTGTCTGATGGGGAACGGGCGTTGTAAATTATGTGCGTCCACTACGCCGTCTCACATTCTCCCTTTTGTCTGTTTTCCCTCCTCCTCCTCCTCCTCCTTCTCCTCCTCCTCCTCCTCCAACAGCAGCTTTAACAGCCTCCTCTTCTCATTCACTTCCTCATTCATTCTGCGCACCGGACAGACAAAAGACATTTATAATTATCTGTCTCAAACAGAAAGAGAGCCGGGATACACACACACACACACACACACATATATATACACACACACATATATACACACACACATACACAAACACACACACACACACACATATATATACACACACACACACGACACACACACACACACACACACACACACACACACACACACACACACACACACGACACAGACATATATGACACACACAGACACACACACACATATACGACACACAGACACATAAACACAGACATATGACACACACAGACACACACAGACACACACACACGACAGAGACACACACACACACACACACATGACAGAGACACAGACACACACACAGACACACACAGACACACAACACACACACACACACACACACACACACACACACACACACACACACCCTTTAACCCTGTCCAAGCCAATTTCACCTCTAACCTCTGTCAGCTGATAGTGAATCTGATGGAAATCGTCTCCAGTGGTGCTCATGTTAGAGAGCTAATCTGCATTCAATTAGTGCTCATCATGGCAGGTGAGGAGAAGCTGTAGAGCAGTTCTCTGGTCATTTTTCACTTGGTTCAATGTACCTTTACCGTCTCCTCCCCCCGTCCTCTCTAGGGCCAGTTCAAAATTAATTTTCTCTCCTGCCCTGGAGGAGCGGTGGAGCTGATGAAGGGCAAAATAAACTCCAGGTCAGCAGCTCAAAATGACACACGACAGCAGAGTTATTGGTCAAAAGCCCACAGAAATACACATGAAACACCTGAAATCATCAAATGATTTGTAATTATTGTTAAACAAAATGTACATTCTACTCTTTTATAATTCCGCTTTTGGTTTTAATAGCGAATATTTTCTGTTTTTGTATTATCTATCATGAAATTCTGCAATAAATATTTGCTACCATGTGATTATTTGCACTAAAGACAAAGTACAGTTCAGGTTGATGCCATTATTTATAAAGGTTTTGTCCTTAAATTACTGGGAAAAATTGAAATTTTGACCTGATAGTGACACAAGAAGAAAAGTAAGTGAATCATTGAAATCTCTCAGTTTTAGGGAACATTTGTTGCCAGGTTTCCAACCAAATGTATTGCAAATTTTACCCAAATTTTGAAAAATAAAAAATCGCCAAAAGAAAACGCAAATCAATATTTATTTTCATTCATAGTTGTTTTTGGATAGTTTGTTTTTGATATTTTTATATACTTTTCAATATTTTGTATGGTGTGTAGGGCTGGGCGATGTGGACCAAAAGTCATATCCTGATATATTTAGGCAGAATATCGATATACGATGTATATCCCGACATTTTTAATCGCAAAGTGAGAGCAAATGTTCCATAAAGTGCACATTAAAATAAAAAATATCTTAAATAAAAACAGCTAAGAAATCAAATAGGCCAATCTTTTTCCGAAATAAATATATTCATGTGAGAAAAGAATAACAAACATTACAAAAGAACCAAATATGATAAACCCTGGTAATTGAACCAATGAAATATAAAAAATGTAAATAAACAAAAACATTTTAAAGGCTTTTTTTGGTCTCAAGACCTCAGTATTTCTAAAATCGTGGCTATGATCGTGTTCCAAAGCTAAATATTAGCCCAAGACTCTTTTATACACTGTGTGTGTGTGTGTGTGTGTGTGTGTGTGTGTGTGTGTGTGTGTGTGGCATCTTCAGATATGAGTGCTCTGCAACCTTTCCATCCAATAACTATAACCTATGGTGGAAGCAGGGGGCTGATGGAGCAGCTCTTTGGAAGCCGACCCAATGACCCGTGTCTGCAGAATCAAATGGGAAGCAGGCTCCATGAAGCAGCGGGGTAAGGCAGGGAAAAGAATGGAAATGTCAGCTTTTATATGGCCTTTTTATGTTCCACACTGCACTGGAAATGTTTCTTCATTGTAAAACCAAGTCAAGTGTAATACAGTGGAGTATACTGTGTTTAATTTCAATATTAACACTTGGATGACTCTGCATGAGCTCCTGTATAATGACGCCTTAAATCAAAGTAAGAGCAGTTTTGTTTGCACATTCAAACTCTTGGTAGAGTCATACAGTGAGTTATAGGGGGATGTTGGAGCTGAGGTTTGTGTTTGATCTAAATACATTTACATTTAGGCAAGTTAATGTAGAAAAAAATAATTTAAATTTAGGGGACATGTGTGGTGCTTTAACCCATTGATGCCTAAAACTTCCTGTAAAACCTCTGGGCGATTTTAAAATAACCCCCTAAAACCTGAAGTTTTTCTGGAAATTCAACAGAAGTGTCAACGCTACTAAATAATAGATTTTTCAGCCTCTGTAGCAGATAGAAATGAAATTCAAAAAGTATTTGAGCGCTTATACAAATACTACAAAATGACGTATCCGCTTTCCAGGCTTCAATGGGTTAAGATTGTTAGAAGAATACAATTCAGCAGGAAAAGTCTAGGAACTTGCAGTTATATTAACTTTCTGTTACTTGTTTTATATTAATTTGTTCGGGAAATATGGTCAAAACAGGTTAAATGCGTGATTTGTTTTGTGACAGTTAGCGAGAAGAATAATTCTGCTGAACTGGAAAAAAAAAATCCTCCAGTCTATTAAGCTTTAATGAATGATGTAATGAAACATTTGCAGTTAGAAAAAATAAAATTCACCCTGAGAGGTAAGATAAATACCTTTTACACAATATGGCAGCCATTTATGGACTATTATACTAAATATAACCCCATGAAAAATTAACAAATGTAAATTTTGGAAAACTTGACATCCTCCGAGTTGTATTATTAATATTTAAATCTCTTTTATTTGTAAACCTTATTTTTGTTTTGATATTTGATTTGACTCCACCTAGGTTTTTTTTGGTTTTTTTATTGCTTTTATTTTTCTACTATCATTCTGTTCTTTCGTGTTGATTTTAAGCATAAATAAACATGTATATTCTTTATTTTTGTATGTGAACGAAAGAAAAAAAAAACAATAAAGAGAAGTTTGAAAAAAAAAACTGGTTAAATGCAATACAGGACATTGTTAAATGCGTTTAAGGTTAGCCTAGTAACAAAAAAAATAAGCTTTTTGAAAATAGCTACTTTTTCACATTTCTGTTTCCAGTCACACCCACATTTTGAAGAAGTCACTTCTTGTCACAGTCAAACAGTCTTGCTAAGGGACTTCATGAGTTAAGGTGAAGCATAAAGTATAAAGCGGTATATGGGAGATTCTAGAACAAGTGTTTGTTACACACGTGTCACCATGGGTTCTTATGGGTTAAGGTATATTTTCAGAAATATTAGCATTCTCCACCTAAAGAAATGCCAGTCTCACCCTATAAACACAAATATCAGTCAACCTTCATGTTCCACTTTGCTCCACAGCAGATATGCCACATTTTACAATGACAAGACTTAATGGGATGTAAGAAGGTTGAGATATAATGGAACGTGCGGGAGCCAATTGCTATGATCTCAGACTGGTGCAGTGTTTAATCAGATTAGCCAGTACCGCTGGGCAGACAGATAAACACACACACACACACACACACACACACACGCAGACATAACCAGGTTTCTGTGTATGATGGATGTGGCAGATAAACTCTCCATTAATCTCATTCATACCGTCTTCTATCAGCGGCTCCAGAGGCGGCTGACGCACTGATCTGAGTGGACTCGGCCACAGGCTCCAGCATCTAGAATGTCAGCGTGGACTCACACTCCTGTGGAGCTTTATGTGTGTGTGTGTGTGTGTGTGTGTGTGTGTGTGTGTGTGTGTGTGTTCTTGTACTTCCTACATAGTGAGGACCAGCACACGTTTTTAACCAACAGAGTGAGGACATTTTTGCAAAGTGAGGACATTCTCTTCTTTAAAGGCTTTTTTGAGATTTCAGACTTTGTTTAAGGGTTAAAGGTTACATGATAATGATAATTAACTGAAACTGTATTGTGTGGTTAGAAAACTAACTAACTAACTATTATAGTGAAAATGTCCTTTGTTTTCGTCTTTGTCAACTTTTTTCATACATAATGAAGATGGATCAGACAAAGGAAATAAAGGCAAAATTTACTGTGACCTCTTTTAATCTCCCACCCAACAAATACCCCATTACAAAAAACTAAACTAAACTAAATCTAAAGCATTTCAAAAACATAAATACTGAACTAAAACTAGCAAACTCACTCTAAAAACTCATTGAAACTAACTGAATTTGAAATAAAAAAATCACAACAAAATTAAATCTAAAACTAATGAAAAATCCAAAACTATTATAACCTTGCAAGGGAATTCACTATTACAATGAGGGTCCTCACAAAGATAGAAGTACAAGAATGGGTGTGTGTGTGTGTGTGTGTGTGTGTGTGTGTGTGTGTGTGTGTGTGTGTGTGTGTGTTGTGTTTTCAAGTCTTTCAGAGGAGCTGTTAACAGTTTGATAGACCCCCGAGCACTAAATATGACTGAGGGTCTTCATGGATACTGTCCTGTCTCTGAATACGTCCAGTTAATGATGTCGGTGTCTGATATGATGGATGTGCTGCTGTGTGACTGATTACATACTGTTGAGTTCATTACGCCTGTAGCCCCAAATCATTCTAATGAGACTGGACCTAAGATCAACGGGAAATAAATCAGCAACTTTTTCAATAACCAGTGAGCCGTTTAAGTAATTTTTTTCTATTAATAATTCCAAATATTCAGGTATAAGTTGCTTAAAAACCAGCCATTTAGAGAAATCTTCCTATTAAATACCAAACACTGAATCAATTAATTCAGAAATCAGTCTGCTAGTACATGTATTACAAGAAAGTACCCTAAACCCTTAATGAGAAGATAGCCAGGTTTCCATCCAGATATATTACAAAATTTAGCCAAATTTCCAAAGAAAAATTGAGAAAAAGAAAATGTGAATGAATGCTTGTTTCACTGGACGACAGTCATGTGATTATAAGGAGCTGGTTCCTCGAGATAAGCAGGAAGTGATGCTTATTTTCAGTTGGAAAATCATAATACTTCTGCAAAGAAGAGGATTCAACAAAATGACGTAATTAAAAGAACTCTAAGTGGTGAAAAGCTGTTTAGAAAACTCCAAGCATAAATATCTTTCTGCAATATTCACTCTATATATTCAATATATAAACTTTTAATGCACAACTTCAAAAATATGCATAAAAGCAGGTGGATGGAAACACAGAAATTGCCTCTCTCTACAGTCGTTTGTTTGCTTATTCTACCTTCACAATCACTGACCTGGAATTGTATTTTCTTCCTGTATTTTGTTTCTGACATTGAGCTCTCACTGGTTGAATCTGAGGCCTCTGGTATGGCAACTCTGAATGTCTGAGTCAACAAATGGATCCACATTACAGCGAAACACTCGCAGGGATGGCATGATGCTTCATAGTTACTATGACGCCTGCTGAAAGCACCTTCTCTCAGCCTCTATTCTCACCTTCTAGTGGTCACAATACCAACAGGAGCTCTGGGTAAACTCAGACGATGATAGAATGGTACAGAGACAAATTAAGGCTACGTTTACATGATGACGGTCTGAACAGAAGACGCAAAAGTGGCGTTGCGTCTTCACTTTTTATTCCTCGTTTAAATGAGCATTTTCGGGAGGAAATCTGCTGCATACGGTGACACAAAAGTGTGTGAAATTGGATTGTATGCAGCCAGGCGGCATCACTTAAAGCCATAAGAGCATCTTTGGGCATGCAGAAGTTTTCACGCCACACATTTTCATCAGCTACTCCTTCCACAAAGTTATCCACCATCACTAGATCTCCCAGGTCTCGTTCACAGCCGTCTGGCTCGCCTCCAACGAATTGCTGCATCCAAATGTGATGGAGGTAATTCCAGATCCTTCTCTGTTCACTAATACTATCTCTACATATCCTGTACATTTGGTGGAAAGACTCCTGTAAGTTTATTAGAGCTGCCAGAGCAGCTTGAAGGTCCGACACATGGAAATAATCCCACATGTTTGTTTATTTCCTGTACTGGAGCATGTATGTGACGTAAACACATACGTGACGTGAGCAGATCTGAGCAGAGTTTAGCGTCTTGTCAGTGTAGACGACACGCTACGGCGGAACGGATTTAACTTTTCCACTTTGGAAGGTGGTTTCAGATTTTTGCGTCTTTAAGCCCCCAAAACGCCGTCACCGTCTAAACGAAAGGCACTTCCGATAAAATATTTTGTCGTTTTTACCTCGCGTATCCTCGTGTAAACGGGGCCAGAGTCAACAAATGGATCCACATTACAGCGAAACACTCGCAGGGATGGCATGATGCTTCAAAGTCACTATGGCGCCTGCTGAAAGCACCTTCTCTCAGACTCTATTCTCACCTTCTAGTGGTCACAATACCAACAGGAGCTCTGGGTAAACTCAGATGATGATAGAATGATACAGAGAGACATGAAGGGTGGATTTTTTGCGCCACGTTAAACGAAAATGTGTTGTGTGAGGGAGGTGTGCAACACTTTGCAGCAAAGCTAATGTAAAAAAACGGTGTTGGGTGGGGTTCAGCGAGACATGGACAAATCCATAGTCCAGCTGTTTATTCAAGCTGCCCTGATAAAAAAAAGAAACACCACTCAGGCAGAGCTGTACTGCAGTCCTGTTGCTCACAGGCTCCAGCAGGAAACAGGTCTCCAACATGCTGAGTGCAGGCTTTAGAAAGGCAACACTGCCCTCTGCTGGACACGGGACACACTTCACTTTCTGAGCATCTCAATCTGGTCGAGTCACGGTTGTGCATCGATCCAGAACTTGTGCATCAATTCAACAGTTTGGGAAAACCCTGATACCCTTATGTCACAGTTATAATACTTGTTAAAAAGGCATATTCAGAGTCTTACCAGAGTTAGTTTGCTTCTTGTTGGAGTGCAGTTGCAGAGCGTCTGGGTGAGGCAGGCTGTAGATGGTGACCACACCGGTGGAGGTGGCCACCGCCAGGAGACCCAGTCTGGGCAGGAAGGGAGCCTTAGAGGGTAGAGGGTTCAAAATGTTTTAATACGTTTATATACAAAGTGCGAGCTGCAGACAACCAAATATGATAGTACTGGCTGACAGAAGCCCCTTTCACATATGCACTGTAACCTGAATTTAGCTAGAAATCACTCAGAGAAACTGTGTGACAAACGCAATGGCCTAAATCAGTCGCACCGAACCTTAGACAGACATTATACAGCTGGTGTGAAACCAAATAAAACAAATATTCAAAGGTGAAGAAGAAGTGTAATTTACAAAAAGGCACCAACAAAATTGTCTAACTGGAGAGCTGAGGAGATTTGAGAACTTTTGTTGGTAAGAGCAAACAATAAATCATTAGAAAATTCAAGGAACAGCAACAGACTTGTTGGTTTATGAGTAAATTACAAATTAGCTCAGTGTTTATGTTGTAATGCATGTCATGTCATGCCTCCTGTACACTCTGCCTCAACCAAGAGGAGTGTTTCCAATAATAATAATAACAGTAATCATAATATATTACATTTTTATAGCGCTTTTAAAAAAGGTACTCAAAGTCATAACACAGACACAAACACAAAATGCAGAAGAAAACAGAACTAAACAGAGATGAGAGATAAGAGTTCAGGTCTTGTAAGCTTTTTTTAAAAGGTGGGTTTTGAGTTGATGTTTGAAGGCGTGGAGTGAGTCTGAATAGCGGATGTGAGTAGGGAGGGAGTTCCAGAAGTAGGTAAGTCAGCATCTGAAACCTCTCTTGTTGTGTGCTACATGTGTGAACGGACAACTCTAGACAACGACTCTCTGGACACTGTCCTGGATTCATGTGAGAAAATGTTTAAAAAGTGATGTTGGTGGAGCAGCTCACCTTCCTGCCAGAGGTGGGCAGCTCCCAGCCTCCTGCAGGACACCACTTCAGCTGCCAGATGAAGCCTTTGTCCTGGGCCAGGCCGTAGGCTAGAGCTGGCTGGGAGTCAGGTCTGCAGACAGAGAAATATAAGACAGGGAAAGAATAGCACATATGATTAAGAAAGATAGTTATGTATATAAAACTCTTGCAATGCATTCTAATGGTGGTGATATTTTAAAGCAGGGATGGGCAACTGGAGGCCCGGGGGCCGAATACGGCCGCACCCTCACTTGAAATGGCCCTCAGTACAACTGCATACATTTGAGCATGAAATCTTAAAAGTGCAGTGTAAAAATGCACAAAATGACTTCTTGCAATTAATGATGGTCTGCTGTTCTTGCACTGAAAAAAAAGAAATCACAGTAAGTGGTTATTTTTTATTTGCTTCAAACCTTTTGTATTCCTATTTATACTGTTATACATGCATTTGAGCATGAAATATGTTAAGTTACTGCACTGTAAACATGTTTAAAATTGCAGTTTCGTCATATCTGGTTAAGTGCACGCTCCTATATGTGGCCCTGTGGTAGTGTCGGTGAAAAACTGTGGCCCCCTGCAGCATTTAAGTTGCCCATCCCAGGTCTAAAGAATATCACCATCAGCCCTTAATAACCCTGCTGGTTCCCTTCAGTACCTGCTGTTGTACTCCAGCGTGCTCAGGTCCCACAGCTGCACCAGTCCAGCTCCGCTGTAGGTCTTGTTGGCGTAGTGCTGGTCGTCCATCCCTCGATGGCAGGCCAGAGCCACGTACTGAGAGGCCGGAGCACCGTCGGGGGTGGGACACCACTCCATGGACCAGATCGGTCCTCCTGTATACAGCAGCATGTCCCAGCGGTCCGGGTGGGCAGGCACTGCTGTGAACCTGCACGGTTACAGAAAGATTGTCTGATTTCTCAGTTTGAGGGTTGGTGGATTTATTTCAGATATTCCCCAAAGCGAACCAATGGAAACAATTATCAGCGGTTCCCAAACTTTTTTAGCTGCACACCCCCTTCTATGTCCCAACTGGGTTGACGCACCCCCAATCCCCCACACCTTCAAAAAAAAAATAAAAAAATGCAATAAGCTTTTTTTATAGCCATATTACAGGCGGTATGTTTAATCATGCTCAAATGACCAGAACACACATATAATAAAATAATCACCATCACAACAATGAGTCTCGCATTTGAATTCATCTGAAACACAGGTTCAATATAATGCAAGAAAGTTATGTGCAAGCTTCCACTTCTAAGAGCAAAGGGATGATGACAGGCTCAGGATCAGAGGCAGAAAGCACATAAGTTGGGAAAATGTTATCATATTTTGAGCCGGGTTGAACAAAAATTGCAGCAAGTTTAAATGAGCGTGGAGCTAAAAAACAAAACCCCGTCATCATAACACAGGCTGGAAAAATGGAAGAAGATAACTTCTTCTACGCTTCATTTTATGATGAATTGCATTCAGAAAAGCCTGCATTTATTCATTAATTAATATCACATTTTTTGATTTTACATTTTACAAAGGAAATGTTTATTTACACGTCTTTATTGTGTGGGGGAAAAAAATGTAATTGTGTAATTATCAGACCGCCAATACATTTTTCACCCCCTAGCGGCAGCCCGTGCACCCCTGGGGGTCCACGCACCACACTTTGGGAATCCCTGATGTAGATCATAGTTTTAATCAATGCTTTTAACAGCAACAGAGAAATAATGTACCTAAAAAAAAAACTTTTAGGGGAAAAAACCTGCACTTAAACCCAAATAGAACTGAATCAGGGCTGTAAATATATTTATTCTTTGGTGTGGTCACATGTAAAGTGTGAATAATGCTCCTTCTAACCTGCTGAGTCTCTGCAGAGGCGTCTCCTCCTTACTGAGGCCTTCTCTGGACACTCTGAAAGCTGCTGACTGAAGCTCCTGAGGCAGGTACTTCTCCAGATCGCTGCATAACACACAAGACACAGATAGAAACCTTTGATGATTCACTTATATGTATGAGAAGCTCAATGCTGGATCAGAACTCCCACATTCTCAGACAGGATAGACATTCATTACAATACACTGAAACATTGGTTTCAATATTTAAAGCAGGAAGGAAGGCACGTTATAAAGCTCTAATTTAAACTTCTTACATGTTTAAATATTCAGCAATATTAGTGGCTAATGAGAGTGTGACACAAGATATAAAAAACAGAATAAAGATTATAAAAATAAGACATACACATACAGTATAAACACATTAATCCTCTGGGGTCTATGATTTGTTTGATGTTCCGAGGTCGTGAAAAAAACAAAGAAATTGAGTTTAATTTGATAGTACAAAATTATTTATTATATAGGTATAAAAGTAGGATGGGACGAGGCAGGCGTGGCATTTTGCAAAAATGGAAAAAAAAGGGGTTTAATCATCTAACACTGTTCCTATAAATAAACATGTTTTTATGGTATTTTTTTGTGTATAGTTTCATATGTTCATATTTGCAACCTATGTTTACATTTTTTTGGTCTGAAACAGTTCATTGAGCATATTTTGGGTTTTTATTGTCTTAAATAGTTCAATTTTATTTCAGATTTCCTGATTTTTGTGTATTTCTGGGCTCAATATGTTAATAAAGTGAGTTAAAGTGAAAAAATACTTGTCTGATCATCTGGAAATTGTGCTGAAAAAATACCAAATACCAAATACGGGTATAGTAAATATTATGTGGTATATGAAGAGCAAATAGGCTCAGACCCCAGAGGGTTAAATACAAACATTGCTTAAAGGGCTGCCAGTTGTCATTTAATATAAATATATATTTTTTGTGTGTTTGTTTTCCTGAGAGTACTTTGCCTTTTACGGATATATGGATATATCTGTATGTATATGGAAATGTCCTAATTTTTGGTATAAGTTAGATCTTTAGAACGGGAGATTTTACCAACTGAAATTACAGTTAAACCAAAGTTTGTGTTCTTGGTGGAATATAAAACACAGAAAACTGATGTTTTTTCTATGTAGACATGTTTCTTCTACACGCCAACAAATCTATAGCAATCATAGTAAGGAAATGCTTATTAAAAATAAACCATTTAACCCTTTTCCTGAAGGAAAATGGATTATCTCATTATTTAAATGAACAAAGGGTTAAAGTTTAACTACCTCTGTGGGACGAGGGTCCAGGCGCTGGTGGAGGGGACCCACTCAGGGAACACCCAGCTGCTGTAGTGCTCCTCTCGGCTGGAAAACACACACACACACACACACAATACGTCACACACATACCAGTGCTAAAAATAACTAGCAGGTTAGTGAGCCAGTGCTTGTTTGTCAATGGTATGTTTTTCCAGTGTGGTAATGCATGTTGAAATAAGGTCATGGCAGAGAAAAAATATTTTTTAAGAGAGCAGATTTATGTGTGCTGCAGGGTTTTGTTTTTTTTAAGATAAGAATATATATTTATATTTGTCCCACAGTTGGGACATTTCCAGTGTTACAGCAGCCAAGTGTGCAGCAAAAATATAAAGAAGCATCAACAAAATAACAAGAAATAGAAACAATATTCACAAGAAATATACAAGGTTCGTACACTTTTTTAGTGGTCAAATTCAAGCACTTTTCAAGCACTTTCAATGTCCATTTTCAAGCTTTCCCAGGACCTTACAACAGTTGTAAGTTGCATGTTTTAGATGAGTACTTACATGCTAAAAGGGGTAATTTCACTCAACCATAACGACAGCGATGGTTTTACACTTTTAACAACCAAGATACAGTTTGCTAATCTCAATATTCAATTTATTATTTTTTTCATTGAACATATGATTATTTATAGTCAGATTGCAAGAGAAATGCAGTAAGATTTTCAAGCATTTTCAAGCACTTTATCCAAAATCTAAGCACTTTTTAAACCTTGAAAATACAACATTTAAATTCAAGCATTTTCAAGGATTTCAAGCACCCGTACGAACCCTGAATATAAAAGTATTAACAATTTAAGCAAGAAGAAATATATACAATATAGACCAGGGATGGGCAACTGGAGGCCCGGGGGCCGCATACGCCCGCACCCTCACTTGAAGTGGCCCTCAGTACAACTACATGCATTTGAGCATGAAATCTTAAAAGTGCAGTGTAAAAATGCAAAAAATGACTTTTTCAATTAATGTTGGTCTGCTGTTCTTGCACTGAAAAAAGAAATCACAGTAAGTGGTTATTTTTTATTTGCTTCAAACCTTTTGTATTCCTATTTATACTGTTATACATGCATTTGAGCATGAAATATGTTAAGTTACTGCACTGTAAACATATTTAAAATTGCAGTTTCATCATATCTGGTTAAGTGCACGGTCCTATATGTGGCCCTGTGGTAGTGTCCATGAAAAATTGTGGCCCCCTGCAGCATTTAAGTTGCCCATCCCTGGTGTAGACAGACTCAACATTTACAGCATATATCTAATGTAATGACTCTTTTGTCTGCACACATTTCCCAAAATTAAATCAACTTTGCACCATCTGTAGCATCAATCCTAAAGCAATAATATTCTCTGTTTAAACCACCACAACCACAGGATGGTAAACTTACAATTTCTTGGTGGTGTCAGTGGCTTCCCAAACCACTTTCATGACGCTGACGTTGAGCCCGTTGGGGGTCCTGACATGTGAGCCGGCCTGCTGCAGGACAAAAGAGGTTTAGTCAGTTTAGACGGATATGATCTCAGGGATTCAGATGATGAGGGAAAAGAATGTTTCTTTAAGATACTTACATATGTCCTGTTAACGTGAAAACTTGCTGGACCTCTTCCGCTCGTCTTAAGGTCGAAGTCCTCCTCCTCCCCCTCTTCTTCATCTTCCATCTCCTCCAGCTCCTCCTCCTCCTCAGCGTCTGGAACAAAGTCCTCGTCCTCTGCAGCATCACTGTCAGACTGGCAGCGTTTCCTTTTTCGCCCTTTATGTCCTACAGTAATGCAGAGGAGAAGATAAAAAGTATGTCTGGATTTTCACTGCTATTAGTGTAGAGTTACATAGGCTAATAATGTTTATAATTATGTTTTTTAACACTATATATAGAATTACGTATATACAGTGTACGTTAACTTTAACCCTCTGAACTGCAGCATTAAAACGTATGTTTTGTTGAAAAGGTCTCCAAAAATGTAGTTGCATTATTGTTGCAATTTCAACTTTCCAACCGTCCTTGAACTGATCAGAGGTTACAAAAGTATCGGTCAGAAAAAGTGACCACAAAAAAATAAAAAAATGTTGATGTTGCCATAATTAAACCGTTTTGAAGCGTTTTTTGATTTTTGAATTCACTGAAAATCTGTTTACACAGAGCTGAGAGGAGAGGACAGGAAAGGCTGGAAGTAGAGGTTGAAACATTGTAAATAGTTCAGTATGTATAGCATGTGGAGACCCATTTTTTTTGCCCCAATACTCATGACAAGTGAGCACTTGGAAAACCGTTGTATATATAAACAATAATTATATTACAATTTTACAAATATATATTTATCAGAGAAATTTTCCTTGCGTTGCTTTTTTAAATGACTTCTGTCATTCTAGCTAGCGAGTTATTCTGCACAAAAGACAATTTGAGTTGTTCCCACTTCTAGCCATGATTGTGTTTGTGATAGAGCTGCAGGACTTATAGATTTTATATGTATTTTATATTTTGCAGTGAAATAATAGGTCACAGTGAATCCCTTTTGTGTGGAATTTCCAAGTTTCCCCCGAATTAACCCGGTTTAGTTTTCTCTGAGTCCTCCAGTTTCCTCTCACAGTCCAAAGACATGCAGGTGTTAGGCTAATTGACTGTAAATTGATAGTTTATAAGTGACACATATATTAAAATGCAGGCTCTAGGCAGCCAATTGCAGCCTCCAGTTGAAGGAGTATTTTTAGTTTGTTAGTTAAGTTAAGTTAGTTAAGAAAGAGTCAGTGCTCAGCATCAGTCAGCTGTTGCGTGTTAAATAGCAGTTAAAGGTAAAAGGCTTCCAGCAGGGTTTCCACCGTACCTTTGCCTCCTTTGAGACTTTTCCGCTTTGTGACCGAGTCTCCGTCTGTGCGGCTGATCTCACTGTTGTCCTCTGCCTGGGAGCCCGACTCATCCCCGGCATGACTGAACACTTCTTTGGCCAAAATGTGGAGGTACTTCAACGCCCTGGAAACATTTGAACAGCATGTTTTAATACAGAATGACCACATTAACATGTGATAAATGCATGAACATCTGAAGATATCTAAATCTGCTGGCCGTGTTCTAAAATCAACTAAATACTCACACTTCGGACATGATTTTTGATTTTTGTCTCTGTTTATCTTTTCTCTCAGTGCATAACTTAGTCCTGGAAGACTGTTTTTTTATATAAATTATTTAAAAAATGGAAATTAAATGCTATTACATGTCTTTACATCGGACTGCCTTAGGCCTATATTACCTTCTGTATTTTTTCTATATTATTTATGTCATTTACCATTTATACTATACTGTGTATATCTCTGCATATATTTAAATATATTTATTCACTGATGTTCTACACTGTAAACAAAACAAACAATAGCTAGTCAATAAAATTGAGGCAACAGCTATTTATCAAATCTAACTACGTATCAAGTTGAGTTAATAAAAACTTAACAGGAAGTGTTAAGTGTCAATAAAAACGGCCTAATTCTATTGTGTTGGATTCATTCAAAATTCTCTTGATTTAGAATTACATAGACATAAAGATTATATTTAATGTGATTCTATCTCAAACATTTTATATTAAAGTTACTTAAACAACTGCGTCAAAATCAAGGACGCATTTATATTTAATACATTTAATAAAATATATTAAGTAAAATGAAACGACTACAGAATAATTTATTACAGTGTAATACTTTCAGGTAAACAAACAAACACAAATATATATATATTAATAATAAATGCCAAATAGCAGAAATGTATGTATATAATATGTATAGAATGTATGTATACGTCTTATTTTTTTATATTCTTTATTCTGATTTCCATATCTATGTGTCTGTATCTTGAGCTGCTGTGAGAACTAAATGTCCCCACTTTGGGATAAATAAAGTCTTATCTTATCTTATCTTATCATTAAGGAATAAACATAATGGTAAAAGATTTTGACGAAATTACACAGAAAAGTCTATGCATAGATCCTCTGCTTATCCGGGGCCGGGTCGCGGGGGCAGCAGGATAAGCCGGGCATTCCAGATGCTTTATTAACAGAATCTCAGACTTAATGTAACTTACGCTTTAGCAGCTCCTCTCCTGCGGCGCCCCCCCGGTGTCGTCTCCTCCTCGGGCTCAGCCGGAGCCTCCTCAGGTGGTTCTGGAACCGGTTCCTCTACCTTTAAAGGCCGCCTCCTCACATACTGTCTCTTCGGCTTTGGCGTCCCGTTTTCCTGCGTCACAGCAACTACAACGCCGTCCTCACCAGCTGGGAGCTCCCCGTCAGGTGTTGGAGTTTTCTTAGCGGGAGTCTTTTTGGCAGGAGTCTTTTTGGCAGGAGTCTTTTTGGCGGGAGTTTTTTTGGCGGGAGTCTTTCTGGCTGGAGTCCTTTTTGTCGGGGTCTTCTTGGCCCTCCCGGCCTTTTTAGGAGTTTCCTGTGCATCTTCGTCAGGTTCTTCTTCAGTCTTTTTAGAAGCGGCTCCTCTTCGACCGCTCCTTCTGCCTGGTTTTGGCTCCGAATTTTGCTCATCGAACATGCCGTCAGTTTCATAATTGAGATATTTTGGATTTTTCCTCCGCTGACGTCCTTTGGAGCGAGGTGATAAGTCACAACACTGATCTGACGGCTTCTCTTGCCCTGCAGAGACAGTGATGTTATTACTCCACAGGTGTACAGAACATAGTATGGATAGAAATCAGTTAAATTAATTGATTTTGACAATTTAACTTCACAAAAATGACCATATGCAAGCATTTTTCCATCATTGCAGCAGTTAAAAACTCACCAAATGTAAAGTCTGCATCCATACACATAAACACCATAATATATACAGGTTTATTACACCTTTTTTATAGGCAAAATTAAACTTTCAAGGTGCATTATCAAGCTTTTCAGGACTTAAAAGCTGTGATAAATGACATATTTATGTATGATACATGATGTATATACAGTATACTGATTATTTCACATCTCTATTACATTAAATCAGATATTAGGCAAAAAAAATTAGGCTCTCTCTGACTCATTTTAGTTCTTTATCAACATAAATCAAAAATATTCAGTCAGTTTAGGGTTATTATACTATACTATATTGAAAAATTCTAGCACTTTTCAAACCTTTTTCAACCTCAACAGTATTTTTAACATTTAAACAAATGTTTAAGCATCTTCCCAGATTGTTATTATTTATGGGCTGTCTATTTGCTGTTCATTTTGCACTGCTTTAGGACACACAGATATATGTGTTCACTAACTTAACTCAAAATACTTGAAAATAATTACACTAAAATTCATTTTTAACTTGGCAATTCCTCAAACTAACTCTAAAACTACTTATGTAATCTTAAAGTAATCAAAAGTAATCTGAAATCATAAAACAGCACAAGAGACTAAATAAAAGCAAATGTCATAAATGTAATAACTCTGGCTCAGAGTAGTCAACAGCCTGTAACTCCAGTTCCTATTGCACATAATTCAAAAGTATAAAATGATTGGTTTCCCCATGACACCTTTATAAGAGATAGTAACCTGAGTTATTTAAATGATAAAGTGTGTATAACCTTGTCCAGAGTCAATAGGATCCATAAGACCTGGGTTTCTTGTGCTGCGGTGGTCTTGTCAGAAGTTCCTCATGTATGGAGAGAGATCCCTCTCACTCTCTACTGGCTTTACTGCTGTCGACACAAGAAATCAAAATTAACACAAAATAACATCCATTATATATGTACTTCCACTCATTTCTTTTAAATCACTTCTTATAACCCACTTTTATAGACTTGCATTTATGTAATGCTATCTTACTACTCCTTTTACCTTTTATTTTCTGTGTATCTGAGAATGTCTGGCGATTGTTCTTATTGTTTTTCTTTTATGGTAAGAATACTTTTAAGCCTCATGGCATCATTCTCTGTGTACGTTAATTAACTGCTCTCTGTCAAAGAACTTTGTAAACTGCTGTTTTAAAAGATGCTGTATAAATAAAGTTATTATTATTATTATTATTATTATTATTAATAATAATAATAAAAAACATGGTACAAACAACTGAAAATTTATTTTTAGTAATACCTCAGTGTTTGCCCCTTTGGTGTGGAGTAATTGACACTAACTGACAGTATCTGACAGTAACAGATATTAACTGACAGTAACTGAAATTAACTGACAGTAACCGACAGTAACCGACAGTAACCGACAGTAACCGACAGTATCTGACAGTATCTGACAGTAACCGACATTAACCGACAGTAACTGACATTAACTGACAGTAACAGACATTAACTGATATTAACCAACAGTAATAGACATTAACTGACAGTATCTGACAGTAACTGACATTAACTGACAGTAACCAACAGTAACAGACATTAACTGACAGTATCTGACAGTAACTGACATTAACTGACAGTAACCAACAGTAACAGACATTAACTGACAGTAACTGACATTAACTGACAGTAACCGACATTAACTGACAGTAAGTGACTGTAAGTGAGATTGACAGTAACTGACATTAACTGACATTAACCAACAGTAACAGACATTAACTGACAGTATCTGACATTAACTGACAGTATCTGACAGTGACTGACATTAACTGACAGTAACCAACATTAACTGACATTAACTGACAGTAACTGACAGTAACTGACAGTAACTGACAGTAACCGACAGTAACAGACAGTAACAGACAGTAACTGACATTAACTGACAGTATCTGACAGTAAGTGACAGTAAGTGAGATTGACAGTAACTGACATTAACTGACAGTAACTGGCAGTACTGACAGTAACTACTTTTTTTGGCGTATTTACTGTATTTTACATAGCTTGACAACATGTTAAGCAGATAAAGTTGAACATATTTAAGTCAGTGGGGAGAAGTGTAGTAATTGAGGCAGAAACAATACCGATATCGCCTCGATATCTCCTGGTCTGAGACAGTTGAACCAAAGCTCATTAGCTATTATCATCATTTTATGCTATCTCTCGTACTCCCGAGCCCACATTGGTGACAGACATACAAATACATACCACTTCTTATTATTTTGAATCCCTCTTTAATTCGGCATATGTGTTAAGTATCATAAATACCAAGTAATAAGTTATTTAAGTGGAATACTTTTGTTACTCCATTCTTCCAGGCTTCTAGGCATGCTATTGAGCTAACACCAGCCGGCTAATGCTAACTGGCTTAAGTGGCTGTGTAGTGTTAGCACTTTTTACCTTACCGTTAAGTAAATGGAACACTCTTAAAATCGGCCGGTAACGGCCAAACATGACGAGTGACTCCACTACTACCGTTAAAAACTCACCCAGCGTTCAATCGGGGCTCCCTCCGCGGTGGCGAAGGCTGAAAAGCCTCGTACCGAATCCGGGAGGCTAGAATCTGGCCACTCGGGATCGAATCCCAAACTCTGCTACCGGGAACGACACCGAGAAATATCACCGGACCTATGGAGACATACCGGACGTATGGACCCGGTCGTTATTCTTTCTTCAGCGGGAAAATATATAATCATCACCCGCGTTGTTTCCACCGATTCCGGTTACTGAAACTCACATTCTGCTTACATCAGACCGCCATGTTACTGTACCAGCATGGTGAGCCACACCGCCCCCTACCACCACAGCGGGGAACTGCACCTATTTACTACTGTAGCGGTCGTGAGTTCAATCCTCCCTCTCACCGAATATCAGCTGCAGGTCATTAAGTACATTTAACCAGAGGTGGATGAAGGATTCAGACCTTTTACTTTACTTTACTTTTTACTTTTACTTCACCCTTGTATGATATCAGGGTCAATCTGACCCGTTTCAAAGTTTTACAAGAAGAAAAATGGTACAATTATCATATTTTTCTACCTAAAAATAAATGGCCTTAGCTTATTTTCTGTTATAAATATGTACAAACCAAAGGAAATAATTGAGCAGACGTGCTACTATACCCCACACATTTACATCCATCATATGGTCTTCATATGCTCACACACATATACACAGATACAAACAGAGATAGAGATAATGTTGCATTATTATAATCTAAGCACAAATAAACTGTTTGTTCTCACTTTCCCTGCAAAAAAACAACAACAAATCAAACTTCCAATACTAAATTGTTTGAAATTGAGTTAGAACAATATATGTTAAAGTGAAAGTCCTGCAAATAAAATGTTAAGTAAAAGTATGTAACTATAACCATTCAAGCATTAAAAGTAAAGCTAATCAATGCAGAACATTATTCCCTGTGATTGTTGTATTATTATATATTCATTTATAGAAGTTTAAGTTACTTGGATGGTGCCAATTAATAAACATTTCTGTAAAATGTGCCAGTTTAGATACAAAAAACCCCACATGAAATATGTTAAAACAGCAATGCAATACATATAGCAAATCACATTTCATGAAAACACAGATACTTTATGGCAAAGGCATCACTATTAAAACAAAGCAGATAATCTGAATAAATTGTACATTTTAAATGAACAGTATGTTGGCAGACTGTTCCACGTAAGCTTCTCTTACTAAAAAATGAGTCTGACACCAGCCCTTCTCATACTATATAATAATTATATATCCTTAGATTATATTACTAATGCATTAATGTAAAAGCTTAATTTTACTGTTATAGTTGGTTGAGGTGGAGCTCATCTGTACTAATAACGGATCCATTCATAGTGGATGCATCTGCTGATATTATTTTCTCTAAATGACACCTTGACAATGTTTGTTTTGTCCAACTCATTAGAAAAACAAAAAAATACCAAAAAAGAGAGAAATGGCAAATTTTAAACTTTAGTTGCCAATTATTTTTCTGCCAATTGACTCACCAGTAATTTATCTTATTTATCCAGCCGTACAAACTGTTTAGTTCATTTTTATAACAAAGCATAGTACAAATATTTTTAATATTTTTATGCTAAGATATAAACTAGAAAAGTTACTTCAGCTGTCAGATAATAATTGTAGTAAAGAGGACAATATTTGTAAGCAGAATATAAAACCTCCTATTTGACTATTATAAAATTTTAGAATATTATAAATCATTAAATATATATATTATGGTAACAATGATTTAAAAAAAATCTATAATCTATATTATTAAAAAATAAAACAAATACAGAAATATTTGTTTTTATTAGTTTAACTTATTTTAATATTCTGTTTTTAAATGATTAAATTCATAATAATTTATTAAATATATAAGTAAAGCCTATTTATGTGTCTAAAACATTACCCATAATGCCGTTCTTCTCTTACCTGAAGCTCTTTTTTCTCATCACTGTTACTGAAGACACAGAGCCCAAAAAATGACCATGAATTAAACTTTTAATCATCTGTGGTTATAACACTGCTGGTACTATGAAATAGCAGCACGTAACTTCTAAAAAACAAGTAATAACATATTAAATGTACAGATTTGTAACACAGGGTTGGCTGAGTAACCGTAACTAGTTTCACTTGAATATAAATTATGTCCCACAAAATGGAAAAAAAAAAAATTAAGTGCTTTCTTTGTGTGTTTACAAATGATACAAACTGAACCTTTATTGGCCTAGATTATATATACTGTATATTTTCTGTATGGATGGTGATGGTGATGGTGGGAAACAAGATATCTGAACAATTTCTCATTAATTTCAATCTTAATTAATTCTCAGAGCTCCTTTACTGCACAAAACTCAGCCCTCTATAGTGTGAAAATTAGTCACCTTTAGTAAAATTCAATTACATATAATGTAGCCGTTTTGGTTCTACTGCCTCTAGTAGGTGACAATTCCTCAGTTGGCACTAAAATATAAAAATTATAACAATATAGGCTTTCTATTTGGACTAAAAGAGAACTGTGCTCCAGCATTAAGAGGAAGAGATGCAAATAAAGTAACAGCAGGAAGACAGAAGGTGCAAATGACTGTGAAAACATGAAATATGAAGTTTCATTTTTTTGAGTTACTGGTGTGATTTTTGAGCCTCACTCAAATATTGGACATTTTTAAACTACTTGTTTAAGTCTCTTAATGCTGAGTAATGCTTTCCTTTGTGCCATCAAACTGTTCAAAGTGCATGCATGGTGATAAAGATTTGGTCACAAGCATAAGTGGACATGGGAAGTATTCCAACAACAAGCAAGCTTCAAGCCAACAAGATGTGGACAAATAAACAAATATTTCTGATTTCCATACACTTACAGGACGCATTAATTATACATTTTTTAGGGCTCTGGCTGACTTTGTTATGGCCCATATGCAACCACTCACATTGTGCTGCTAGTACATATTGCTTCACCTCAAGGGACTTCAAGACATAAAGATTGGAAACCACCGACCGAGGTGGAGAATAGTAATTAGAAGAACTATCTTATTATAATTATTATTTAGAAGGATTTGAAATTGGGCATGAGAAGCTACACAGACTTAGCCTGGCTAGTCAGACTATATCACAAATGGGATATAGTCTGGAAACCACCTATTGATTTTTCCTTTGAGGAGGCGGGGTTTATGATTGCCCAGAGCTGTTTATTGGGCGCTACGAATGTCTATCATAAGCGTCTGTACGTAGCTCTTAGCCAATCGTATCAGTTATACCAGATGATGTCTCGCTAAACCCCATTAGCTTAGCCACTAACGGGGCTAGTTGGTAGATTAGGCTTTTGCCAAATCCTGGAGTTTAAAGCCAAACGTTGTTCTTCTTTTAAAATAAACTTTGGCTCTAAACCATCTAGAACACTGTCTACAGCTAGTGAGTGTGTTCATTGATGATCAAAGATGGCGGCGCGTGTCAGTGCATCGGCTTCTCGAGCTCCCGGTGACAAGCCAGTTCTTACTTTTTGTGCGAACAATCGCTTCTTTTTACTTGTATGTTTGGCTTGACCGGGCCTCAGTACTTAATTTCGTGCCTCATCATGTGCATGCATGTGTTGTTGGTATGACAATAAAGAATTCTTAATCTTAATCTTCTTAATCTTAATGGAAGGAGAGCTTCGCGTTTGCTGCAGCCATGTTGGATCTGTAAGAAAACTACAAAACTACAAGCTTCCGTCTGTCCGGTAGTACGCGTCATCGTCTTGCCGTCGCTCCCCGCTCTGTGATTGGATACCAACAGCAGGGCTAAGAATCGGCCCTGGACACCAGGCCGCCTTGCAGTCCGAAACGAAATTGAGCATGCAAGGCAGCAGGCTAACACAGAATGTGGCTGAACAACGAAAAAAAAAACAGCAACTTATTCAAACTTCAGTGAAATAATGGAACGACTGGTTAGCACCAAAGATAGAGAGCAATGTAACCTGGTTTAATTAAAGGTTAAAGTAAAAATAAAACAAAAAGTAGAAGGGCACTTCAGAGTGTAGACCTCTGCCAAAGGCCAAATGCCCAAATATCTCGCAATGTGAGATTCAGTTCCGCTCAAAAAAATGTAATGGGTATTCTCTAGAACCAAGTTCAACCAAGTTTCATGAAAATCTGGCCAGTAGTTTTTCCACAATCCTGCTGAAAAACAGACAAACCAACAAACCAACTGAACCGAAAACAAAACTTCCTTGGCAAAGACAATTAGAGTTCTTAATGCACATCTGTCCATCAACTGAATTACAACAAAAAATTGGTTTTTCAACCATTGACAGTTCAGTCCTCACGTTATGTTGTTAAAATGCCAAATGCCCCATTTTGCAGTCTTGAAAGTGACAAATAATTAATGTATCTGCCCCACGATTTGGAAAGAATCCCAATTGTAATAGATTCTTCCTTGAACCATGCTACACCCTTTAACCAGGTTTAATGAAATTCAAACCAGTGGTTTTTATAAAATCCTGCTGAAAAACGGACAACCAAGCCATCAAACCGGACCCAAAACAAAACCTCCTTGACAAAGATAATTAGGTCAAAATTATCAACTGAATTACCATGAAAATTATACTTCTCAGTCGTTGACTGTTTAGGCCTTACAACTAGTTTAGTCTGAAACCAAAAAAGATGTTGGCCAAAGCCAAATGCCCCAATTTGCAGTCTTGAAAGTGAAAAATAATTCATGTTTCCACCAATCAATTTGAATCCACTCCAACATGTAATGGATTATTCCTTGGCCCGTGCTTCACCCTTACACCAAGTTTCATTAAAATCAGGTCAGTGGTTTTTCCATAATCCTGCTGAAAAACAGACCAAACCAAAACCTCTTTGGCGTAGACAGTAAAAGCTACAACAGATAGTTAGTGAGACAGATGGTTCTAACCCAGTTGGTGCTTGCAACCCTTATAAAAAAAGTCTTCCCATTACTTAACAAAGAGTAAAATGACTGAAACAATACAAACTTTTTGGAATACTTCCCATGTACTTGGAGGTTTTCTATTTCAAACTCTTCTAAAAGGCATCTGATGGAGGGCAATGACAGGTAAAGCACTTTAAACAGAATCAGATACAGTAAATATTTTTGACAGAATAATCATACATAGTTTTCTAAAGACAGATTAAAGGGACCTCCTCTTTGAAAGTTGCAAATCAATGCAAATGATAAATTATCCTTTTTCTTTAGGAAAAAACTCAACATAAGTGCACAACAGAGGGGAAACCAATAACCAAATACATTCATAAATGTTAAAAGATTGTAAAAAAAACATATAAAATAGTGTTAAAACGCCACAAACAGATGACTGACAACCATCCATAACCATACGTCACCATAGTAGATACAAAATGCAGAGTACATAAACATTAGGCTACATGCTATCGGTTAAATATTCTGTGAGACAAACAAAAACAAGTCTGTCTTTGAAGAATGAACAGAAAATAAAAGCAGCCACCCTCCGTGTTAAATGCTTGGTATGTTAGCTTTCCTTCATCACAGTTAACTCGTGTCAACGTGTCCAAGTCACCAGCAGTCTGTTAACTTCTTGAACAATACGTTGACTGTCACATGGTGGTTGTTTTACGAAGAGTATCTATGTTTCTAGGGTCTTAAGTACCCAACATCTTATGTTGCTACAGTTCTGAGTTTCTGGGGTTCTAATTTCCCAAGGTCCTACGTTCCCAGGGTCTTCAGTAGCCAAGGTCCTATGCTAAGTCCTCAAGGTTATAAGTACCCAAGATCTTATGGAACTACAGCTCTGAGTTACCAGGGTCCTTGTTTCCCAAGGCCCTAATTTGCCAGGATCCTAAGTCCCCAGGGTCTTAAGAACCCAAGGTCTTATTTTGCTACAGTTCTGATTTTCTAGGGTCCTATGTTCCCAAGGTCCTAAGTCCCAAAGTTTCTATATGCTCAGGGTTTTAAGTTCCCAAGGTCCTAAGTACCCACGGTCTCATGTTCCTAGGGTTCTAAGTTCCCAAGGTCCCATGTTCCTAGGATCCTAAGTACCCAAGGTCCCATGTCCCTAGGGCCCTAAGTTCCCAAGGTCCCATGTCCCTAGGGTCCTAAGTTCCCAAGGCCCCATGTTCCTAGGGTCCTAAGTTCCAAAGGTCCTAAGTACCCAACGTCCCATGTTCCTAGGGTCCTAAGTTCCCAAAGTCCCACGTTCCTGGGGCCCTAAGTCCCCAAAGTTCTATATTCTCAGGGTTCTAAGTTCCCAAGGTCCCATGCTCCTAGGGTCCTAAGTTCCCAAGGTCCTAAGTCCCCAAAGTTCTATATTCTCAGGGTTCTAAGTTCCCAAGGTCCCATGCTCCTAGGGTCCTAAGTTCCCAAGGTCCTAAGTCCCCAAAGTTCTATATTCTCAGGGTTCTAAGTTCCCAAGGTCCCATGTTCCCAGGGTCCTGAGTTCCCAAGGTCCCAAGTTCCTAGGGTCCTAAGTTCCCAAAGTTCTATATTCTCAGTGTTCTAAGTTCCCAAGGTCCTATGTTCCCAGGGTCTCAAGTTCCCTAGTTAAATTATCTGTAAACACACACCCTCATATAGAGTTTGGGTCACGAGATTTCATAACCCCTGTCATATTAAGTGAATTCTGCTGTGGAACATATTTTTAGGTTCCCATTATGTGCTATATAGAGATGGGGAACAAAGGACCCTGGGAAAGCACATCTTTAGAACTGGGAAACATAGGACCCTGGTCATATATCTATTATGTGCCATATATAGTTGAGGAACAAAGAACCCTGAGAACACAAGAATTACCCCTTTTTTTTGTGATCAGCCATTAACAACCAATCATATTTATGTGCTTTCTAATACTTTGTTTCCCTGCTGATAAAACTCCTGCATGGAATGTTAAAAACCGAATAAAAATGTTAAACTTAAATCTTAACATAGTGACAGAAATTTAATATGAAAACAACAACTAAAGGTCCACTGACTAGCTTTTCCTAGAGCCTTTAAACAGAACTTGATGTTACTTGATGACAACTTTCTGGACGCCAGTAAGTAGATGCTCAGTTTTCTTTTTTGTTAAGTTAAACTAAAAATAAAAAAAAGATTACTGATAATCAAAACTCCCCACATCTTGACAACAGGAACAGTTTGGCTTCAAACACTGCTGGAGTCAATCCTAAACTGTTTTCTGTTTCTTGGAAAGTGGATATTGACAGCATTAAGAGTACAATATCGTGAGGTAGGCTGACAGCAGCTGCTGATGCTGCTTCTAAAAGGAACAGTCCATCATTTTGAGACACAAACTGATTTGCTTCGTTTCACAGATTTAGAAGATCAATATCACTCTCATACCACTTAAAGTACAGAGCTGCACTGTGCTGCACCAGCTGTGTTTAAGTCCCAGTAACTAATAGTTTCTTACTTAATCATCTACTAAAATTGGTCACCCTTGGAGCATAACCTAACTAGATTGAACACATTAGCTTTCTGGCTGACATGGGGACACTGAAGTAAGCTGGATCAATACTAAAATACTAGATCAACAAATCTGTGTTGCAAAATGGCAGAAAAACTCCTGTTTTATGCATCTATATATCTTTTATGATTGACTTTTCTGATACTCTTTGTTATTGTTTTCCTCAGAGAAACCAAATCCAAATGAGTGAATGATCCCTGACAGCTCTATAATACACTAAAATAAAAGACATATTACTGAGTGTAAATACGTGACATTATATGACTTGCACCTACTCTAGGGGTATGTGCAACTATTTAGTTATTGCTTAAAATCTCTGTGGTGAAACTTAGTAGTCATATAAGTTAAAATTAGGATTTGTTTGCACTTACACAGCTGGTGAAGCTATCTTAGCATAAATACTAAAATCAGGAGGAAACAGCTTCCAAAAATACATCTTTTATCACATCTGAAGCCCCCAAATAACAGAATTTATCTTGTTTGTTTAATCCTACACTAATAGGAATGTAACTACAATTCATTGTTTTAGGGGGAGCTACATGCTTTACTAATAACTTCTGTTATTATATGTTGTGCTGTACTTAACAAGAGTGGTATTGATCTTCTCAAAGTTTTAGCAAGTTTGTGTGTTCAAATATGTTGAACTTAGGGCTGCACGGTTATGGCCAAAAATGATAATCACGATTATTTTGATCAATATTGTAATCACGATTATTAATCACGATTATTCATCATGTTAGAGAAAACATTTGTATTTTTATTGCACTACTTTTAAACAAACAATAGGAACAGGTTTTAGTGTCCGGTGCTTGTTGTAAACAAACAGAGATCGCTAAGTGAACACCTCCTGCAGCAGCAGCACATACACACTGTCCTGCTACAGAGCTAACTGTTAGCCTGTTAGCAATTTGCAGACTGGACGCTAAGGGATTAACATCCCCTCTGGCTCTGCAGCTGGGAAAGACTGCTGCAGGAGGACTGTGCCGATTCGACTCATTCTTACTCTTCTTAAAGAGCCGCTGGCCGCCGCGGCTTGTTAAAAAGAGCCACCGGCCCCCGCGGCTCGTTAAGAAGAGTAAGGAGTCTCCAACAACACCAGTAAAAGTTGCTGGATTTGTCGCCAGTCGCTTTTTTGAAAAATAGTCGCTAAGGGGGTCTGAAAAGTCGCTAAATATAGCAACAAAGTTGCTTTAGTTGGCAACACTGCTTCACCGGCTTTTATAAATGGTGTGAGTTGTTGTGGCGTCCAGTACTACGTCACATCCTGCTTAGCATTCTAACCAATCAGCAACCAGGCTTTTTTCAGGGGAGAAAAACGGCCCCGCCCCCTGGTGGTTGGTGGACTACTGGTGTGGAAAGTGCTTGATTAGATATGCAGGAGAGCCGCATTTTAAAATGGAAATATTGCCGATGATCAATTTAATTTAATTGTGGTGGCCAAAATCGTGATCACGATTAAAATTCGTTTAATTGTGCAGCCCTAATTGAACTGATACTTTTATGTGATAAAAAGACTTTAACCTTGTTGTTTTTTTGCCAGGGATTTCTCAAGGGTGGCAACTTGATGCCAGCCATGAACCAAGTTACACTGTCATAACGTAAATTTTAGTCAAAATGTCACAAATTAAATATGTTACAGGAAGAGACAGGGGGGAGGGGAATCCTTTTTCTACTGGATGTTACCAAAAAAAAAAAAGTGACACCTCCAACCTTATTTAGCCCAGCAAAGTGATGATGAGTCGTATGAAGTGATACAGATCATCCTGAAGAGGCACGAAATCTTTTAGGAGAAAGAGAGCGACTAGACGAGTCTAATAAAATACTATACTGCAGCAGCCTCTCTTAAACAAACTATTTCCCTTTAAGGTAAACATGAAAGACAGGAAGGGTTTATCAAACTTTTTTTTAAAAGAATAAGACACATTGAAAAGAATCTGTTACAGGTAAACACAGATAAACTACATGTCTCCAGGCTATACAATGACAACCACTCTGAAACAGAAGCCATGGCGAATCGTCTCACATCCGCGCCGACTCTGTTGGCTTCTTTTAAACGTTTCCGCCATCTTTTCACAACTCTTAGAACCGTTGCTCTGTCGTCAGCTGCCTTCTCGCCTCGTTTTCTTCTACGTCAAAGCTAATAAAGTAGGGACAGACACTCAGCGGTGTCTTCTTCTACTGTGTTAAACTCAGCTCTGATGCACCATGAGTGTAAGTGTAACTTTTAGGTGTGTTTTTAAGTGTTCCTCTGTGGCTTTCCAGCCTCGGGGTGGGGCTCCATGATGCCCGGCCGCTTCAGATTCCACTGGTCCATCTGTCTCTGCCGCTCCTGCTGCTCCACCTCCGACTCGCTGGATGAGCTGCCAGTATTACTGCTGCTACTGCTGCTGCTGCTGACGCCTCCACTGCCGCCACCACCTCCACCTCCACCTCCACCACCGCTACCTCCAAAAGCAAAACAATCCTTCCGCCTCCCATCCACCTTCCCCTTCTCCCCTGCTCTCTCCACCTTCTCTCTCCTCTTCTCCTCCACCATTTCTCCGTTGTCCTCTGCCGGTTTGTCAACTTCCGCCATCTCCATCTCGATGGGCGCCTGCTCCGCCCCCGGCACGGCCCCGCCCCGGTCCAGATCCACCCACATGGGAGCGGGAGGAGGCTCTAAAGGGGTGTAGTGCAGGATGGGCTGCTGAAGCTGGGCCTCCACCTGCGGAGGGAGGCTCTGGTGGTCCTGATGCAGGAGCTGGGTTTGGTGCTGCAGGTGGTGCAGCGGCTGCAGAGGGTGCTGCATGGGTTGGAGCTGGAGAAGCTGCTGCTGCTGCTGCTGCTGATGGGGGTGGTGGTGGTGGTGGTGGTGGTGCTGATGCTGCTGATGATGGTGCTGGAGGTGGTGGTGATGGTGGTGGTGGTAGTGATCCACGATCTGCTTGTCCACGTTCGTGACAAAATCCTTGGGCTGGCTTTTGAGGAACTTCTCAAACTTCTTGGAGGCCTTTTTGTTTGTCACGAACCAGTCCTGTGGAGAGAGGAGGAGGGAACATAGATTAGATTTGACTTTATTAATCCCACAGCGGGGAAATTTCTTTGTTACAGCCGACCACAAAATTTTCACACAAAATTATTTCCCTTTAACCCATTGACGCCTAAAACTTCCTGTAAAACCTCTGGGCGATTTTAAAATAAGCCCCTAAAACCTGAAGTTTTTCTGGAAATTCAACAGAAGTTTCAACGCTTCTACTAAATAATAGATTTTTCAGCCTCTGTAGCAGATAGAAATTACATTCAAAAAGTATTTGAGAGCTTATACAAATACAACAAAACGACGTATCCACTTTCCAGGCTTCAATGGGTTAAGATCAAGACAAAAAATAAACAATCTAAGAAAAAGACATTTAACAATATACTATATACAACTTAGTGCAAACATACAAGCCAGGAGGGGAAATCTTCTAATAACTCAACGTCTATTTATTGATATTAAAAGTCATATAAAATAAGATACAACCTCATTTCCAAAAGATTGGAAAGCTGTGTCAATGTGGAATGAGCTACCTACCTTTGCACATCAGACAAGCCTCATCACTGTCCATTTTAAAATTCATCTTAAAACCTATTTTTATTCCTCGGCTTTCAACCGTGCATGAGATTCTGCTCTTGTTTTAGTGTTTTATGGCTTGCTTTTATTTATTGTTTTTAATAGTTTTTAAAAAGCAATGCAACTATTTATTTTAGTGTGTATTCCTGTTTTATTTATTTTATTGTTTCTTGTTTGCTTGTTTATGTACAGCACTTTTTTGCTGCTGTGGTTGTTTTTAAAGTGCTCTACAAATAAAGTTGAGTTGAGTTAATAAAAACTGAATGAAAATAATAATAATAATAATAAAAACTGAATTCAGAGTGTCTTTGAACAGTTTTAAATTGAATAAATGTCACAAAAGATTAGCAAATTATGGCAGTCTGTTTTATTTACATTTTAAACAGCGTCTATTGGTATGTTTCTGCACCAACAGAGCCCCATCCCCATTATAGTATTACTGTAATAATCAATTTAATAATCAAACAGAATTAAATCTGTAAACACTGACATGTACATATGTGATAAAATGTGACATGTGACAAAAAAAGTGAGACTCAAAAAAATACAATAACAAATACAATTAGGAAAAAAAAACAAAAAAGCAACAAAAATAAACAATAAATTAGTTTAAAAAAATTAAATTAAATTGTAAACGTACAAATAAATAAATAAATAAGTAAACTATAAATAATATGGGGTCAGTTATAAAATCTACAATACAATATTAGTGGCTTCCAATTTTTCTGAATAAGAAAAAAATGGTTGCCATATTGCACAAAATTGTAGAAAAGCATATTTTTTCCATATTTGTCTTTAATCTGCTGCGTAAATTTTGAAAGAATAGGACGCAGGGTGAAAGATATTGGTTGTGAACCATGTTTACCTGTGAATGGACAGAGTTGATGTGGTATTTCACTCCGCTCTCAGAGTTAAACTCTTTGTTACAGATCAGACATCGGTACTTTCCAGCCTCAAAGTCGCCCTGAAATTAGATCAAGAGAATCAAAAGAGAAATGATTATGAAGCTGGAATACTCTGTGCTATTTATATACTTATTATATTATATCACTGCATCTGTTTTTTGTAGTAAGGAAAAGACAATGATATTAAAGATAATTTTGGAATTATCTGCGGTAAGATTTTCATGTGAAAACCAGTGAGAAAGACTTTTTTCCGATTAAATTTAAAGGCATTTTAGCAATATTTACATTTCTATGCTTGGTATCTTTACTTAGATAAGGAAAAAAGCTGACGTACCCTCGTGCAGAGTCCCAGATGAGCTTTCAGCCCAGACACACTGGTGTATGTGGAGCCACAACCCTGAGGAAGACACAAAATAATAATAAAATTAGCTACAAATACAGAGTAAGAAGGCCCAAACCTGACTTAAATACTGTCTGAAATAATTGACAATTGATAACAGAATGAACAATAAGTAAATAGAGCATAACTCGCCTCTTTTCAGAGTTTTTTTTAAAGCCGCAAAAACTTGAAGTAGAAGCATTGTGTCAAAGAGTCCTTGTACTGAACCCCTGAATCTGCTCGCTTATTGCTAGTAGTTAACTAAATAATTAGACATTTTGGGGAAAATACTTGATCGCTTTCTTGGAGAGTTAGATGAGATGATTGTTACCACTTAACCCATTGACGCCGGGAAAGCATTACCGCATTTCTACCATTAAAACTGGGAGAGATGTTGCGTCACTCTACCATTAAGGCCGGGACAGCGGATATGTCATTTTGTAGTATTTGTATTTTTTTCCACCTATTTTCGGTCTCTTGGCCAATGAAATGCATCAGAATACATGTGGGAGTGTCGCAATGCAACATTTGACTTTTCCAGAACTTATAAATCATGGAGGAAGACGACTATAGCGGAGGAGCTCAGCAGTAAGTGACGGAAGAGATCTGATGAAAACAGTGCCGATCATTTAATTGCTGATCCGACTTTGAACCCTCGGAACCAATCGACCGGCATTTATGGATGAGGAATATGTATTTAGACGACATATTTTCACCGAGGAACAGACAGATTTGTGGCCATATGGAGACAATAATATATTATTAATAATAATAATAATAATAATAATAATAGGCTAATTGATTGTGATGATGATATAAGAAATCATGACTGTTTGTCTTATATTACGTTATGCGTCGTTGAGTACCCTGAAAAGTGCAATATATAAAATGTATTATTATTATTTATTATTATTATTATTATGATAATTTTTTTTTTTTTATTACAGTAGGCTAATGAGAACTATGTCTATTTCTTCCAGTGGTCATATCATGTTTGCATCTTGCTAATGGGCATGTATTAGTATTATCCATAGGATTTTTTATTCAGTCAAATGTAACATTTGCTGAGTTTGTTGATTTTTTAAAAAACTTTATTGATGGTTTGGACAAATAAACTCAACTTCGTATGAAAGCCACGGGTATAAGCTCTCAAATACTTTTTGAATTTCATTTCTATCTGCTACAGAGGCTGAAAAATCTATTATTTAGTAGGTGTTGAATTTCCAGAAAAACTTCAGGTTTTAGGGGGTCATTTGAAAATCGCCCATAGGTTTTCCAGGCATTTTTTTCCAGGCATTTTTTCCAGGCACTTTAGGCCTTAATGGGTTAAATGCTAAATATTTACTGTACAGAGTGAGAGTTTTATCATCTAATTTTGGAAGAATATGTCACTGTGTTCCTTTAAGAGCCTCAGCTTGAACGCCTAAACGTACTGTCAATAAACAGTGGCTTCAGTAGAAATCACTGAGAAGTGGTAAAAGTTTTAAATAAAAAAAATAAAAAATTAGAAATAACTCAATAAATTGGCAAATTCATAATTTCTATTTAAGATTAAGATTTCCTTTATTAGTCCCACAACGGGGAAATTTCAAGTGTTACAGCAGCAAAATGGAGAGCAAATAACAATAAATAGTAAACAGCAGTATAAACAAGAAATATAAGCAAATAAACAAGTAAAATATGTAAAACATATATATGTAAACTATAATAAAGTGTTAACAATTCACTGTACTAATATAATTATATAAGTAGAAATATAAAAAGTATTAACAATTAAAATAAAATAACATTAGGAACATTATATACAATGTAGACTTTAGTACTTTACAGAATTATTTTTCCCCAGCAGGATATGTTATACCCTGTTATACACAGTCTTGTCACCCTGATCCACTAACCAGACAATATATAAATACATGAACTTCTATATAAAACTGTAAACTCAAATCACCAAAGCTGACAGGTTCATGTTGTTTCCTACCTGGTTGGGACAGTGGACTTTCCTCTGCAGCTTCACCTCGTTCTTCCACTTCCTCAGCACCTCCTGGCTGAAGGCGGGCAGGCCTGGTCGGGCATATTTTAACTGGAGAGGCCACATGAAGAGGAGGAGTTCAATTAAAATGTGAGAGACAAAAGAAAAGCTAGTTTAGTTCCTAAATCAAATAAATTCCTACTAGTTTTTGGATATACAGTAGTGTTCAAAATAATAGCAGTCCAATGTGACTAACCAGATTAATCCAGGTTTTTAGTATATTTTTTATTGCTACATGCCAAACAAGGTACCAGTAGGTGCAGTAGATTCTCAGAAAACCAACAAGACCCAGCACTCATGATATGCAGCTCTTAAGGCTGTGCAATTGGGCAATTAGTTGAAAGGGGTGTGTTAAAAAAAACAGCAGTGTGGCATTCAATCAGTGAGGTCATCAATTTAGTGAAAAAAAACAGGTGTGATTCAGGTGGCCGTTATTTAAGGATGAAGCCAGCACTTGTTGAACATGCATTTCTCTTTGAAAGCCTGAGGAGAATGGGTCATTCAAGACATTGTTCAGAAGAACAGCGTACTTTGATTAAAAAGGACATGCCATTGAAATGGGTGTTTCAACAAGACAATGAGCCCAAACACACTAGTAAACCAGCAAAATCTTGGTTCCAAACCAACAACATTGATGTTATGGAGTGGACCTTAATCCAATTGAGAACTTGTTGGGTGACGTCAAAAATGCTGTTTCTGAAGCAAAACCAAGAAATGTAAATGAATTGTGGAATGTTGTTAGAGAATCTTGGAGTGGAATAATAACAGCTGAAAGGTGCCACAAGTTGGTTGACTCCATGTCACACAGATTTTAGAAAAAAGAGTTATAAAAAAACTGTGGTCATACAACTAAATATTAGTTGATTCGTGATTCACAGGATTGCTAAATCCTAGAAACAAAAATGTTTGTACAAAATAGTTTTGAGTTTGTAAAGTGAACAGCAGACACTGCTATATTCTTGAACACACCCCTTTCAACTAATTGCCCAATTGCACAGCCTTAAGAGCTGCATATCACCAATGCTGGGTCTTGTTGGTTTTCTGAGAATCTACTGCACCTACTGGTGCCTTGTTTGCCATGTAGCAATAAAATATACTAAAAACCTGGATTAATCTGGTTAGTCACATTGGACTGCTATTATATTGAACACTACTGTACTACACAACACAGAAACCCTTATACAGAAAATTCTACATTTATACAAGTTTCTCTTGCCTTTTTGTCATCTGGCACCAGGTCAGACTGAAACTTCCTCTTGGGCCAGTCTTTGGGCAGCTCGTTGTTTGCGATCTCAGCCAGATGGAAGTTTGCCACCTGGGCGGAGGCTCGCTGCACCCTGCCGCTGGCCGTCCTCTCCGGGTTGGCCTCCCTGTGGGCCTTCAGGGCCTCGTCTTCCTCAGTCTTCTGGGGCGTCTGGGGAACAGGAGAGGAGAGAGATTTTAATTATAGTTGACTTTATTTGTGCACTAAATGTCCAAACTGATCTGTTTCCTTGGCCTGAATCATCTGATAGAACTATTAAGACTCACAGGAGCATGCTCTGATTTCAGGTGGTACTCCAGGCCGGCCTTGGACTTGTAGGTTTTCCCACAGTGAGAGCAGTTCAGCAGCATCTTCTCCAGCTCAGACTCCTCCTTCCCACATTTCTTCATGTGGTACACGTAGCCCATGATGCTGGTGAAGGCAGCGTTACAGCCCTGACAAGAAAAATAAATCATCATGCTTTTTTCTCTCTTATTTTAATAAATCTTTCATCTTAAATGAGTGTCATTTGTCACTTTACCTCTTTGGAGCATTTTAACTTGCCCAGCCTCTTCAGGATTTTACGCAGTTTCTCTTTGATGGCACGATCATCCAGGTCCTTGGCATCTTCTGCTGAAGGCTGAAAACAGAAAAAGAATCTGTCAATCTCACCATGATCTAACCCTGAAACCTCAAACTCCACTTAGTAAGAGGAAACTGAGGAAACTGGAAGAATCTGTTCAATTTCATACAATTACACGCTGAAAGATGATCAGGAATAGTTAAAGAAAAATGAGAAATAGCTGCTTACTGTGTGTCTGAGGAAATAACTAAATGTGGACAGTGTAAAAATGGCAGAAAGTAAAGACAGGAGGAGTAAAATAAAGGTACCAGATGGCTGTGGTCGGCCATGATGTGATACTTCATCCCTGTAGAAGACTTGAGCTGTTTGCCACAGTGCTGACAGGTGAAGGGTTGCTGCACACAACAGAATAAAGTTACATCATATTTGCAAATATAAAGAGTGTACAATTTATTCTGAAAAATTACAATTTTAAATTAGGGCAGGGACTTTAACGCGCTAATTAAGATTAATTAATTACACAAAAATTAACGCGTTAAAAAAATTGACGCATTTTAATCGCATTTATTTTTGCACTGCGGAATGTTTCTCACATTTTTTTAGTGCAACTGGCACTTCATTTTGAATTCTTTATTGTTTTGGCCAAGGTTATTGAGAGAGTTGGACTGAAATTAATTCGATTTTTTTAAACCAGCTGTTGGTAAATCAACAGTCTGTTATGGCCTCTGAAGCAACAGAAAGATGTTTTCAGGGTTTCCAATGTTCTGAATGTACTTGAAAGTATTGTGTTTTACTTAAAAAACCAAAGTATTATAGTTTACAGAAGGTCTACCTACCTATAGGCTACCTGAATTTATGAAATGTACTATATTTATAAATATGCTATTGCTACGCTTAATGGCAAAAATTGCACTGGTCTGTTGGACTTGAACAAAAATAAACAATATTTTTGTTGCTTAAGCTTATGTATTCAGTCATTATTCAATGGTATACTAAAAATCCATGTGAAAAAAAATACTTCTCACTGTTCTCAGGTCAAATATTTATATGCGATTAATTTAGATTAATTAATTACAAAGCCTCTAATTAATTAGATTTATTTTTTTAATCGAGTCCCGGCCCCATTATTATAATATTGCTTTTAATCCAGACTTAATGTTCAAACCGTGAGTTCTCACCAGTCTGCAGTTCTCCATGTGCTTCTTCAGCCCCTCCACAGTCTTCCTGCTCACACTTTTACATTTGGGACAGGTGACTCTGCCTTTGGCCACAATCTGAAGCTGCCAGCGCTCCTCTTGACTTCCTGGTGGGTGTCGACAAATAAAGATTTTATTCTACACAGCTGAAATGCTTCAAACGTTAACCGTCTAACATTAAGTCTTTATATTGCTGCAGAATCATAAATGCCAATTGAGATAATGCCAAGTGTAATTGGATATTTCTTTTAATTATTAGAATTTCAATGAAGAATTAAAAACTCAACCTTATGCTATAATACAATTAAATAATATCTCTTTTTTTCACCTGGGAAACACTTTTTTTTGGTAATTAGAGACAAAACTACTCTTCCACATTAACATGCTGGAGATTGATGTTTTAAATTAGTAAAAGGCTGAACTAAAGCCAGCTTTGTTACAATTTCTTTTGATACTATATTTTATATTTTCATTTGCCATTTTCATTTCTGCAGCGCAACTGCTTACAAAGATTTAAAGGACTGGTAACAACAACAACAAAAAAATAGAAAATTAAATAAATAATAAAAATGAATTAAGCATATTTAAAGAAACAACCAAATAAAAAAACAATAATAATAACAATAATAATTATAATAATGATAAATAATAATACTAATAAACAAACAAAATTAAAACAGGTTGGATATAGACAGGTAGTTCTTACAAACAGGTTGAATCCTGCACATAGTTACCAACATTATAGCCATGGCTTTGATCTTTTTTGGTAACACTTTACAATAACCAACTAAGTAGTGTTTATAGATGGTTTATAAACCAGTTATTAACCATTTTACAAAGTGCTATACAAATGTAATCTTTAAATATTTTCAACCAATTTCTCAAAGGTATATGAATCATTTCAAAATCATTAACATACTTAATATGGTGTTTGAAATGTTAAAATGAGTGCAACCAAAACTATTGATAAACTATTAATTATAATTTAATAGTTTGTTAATGGTAAAGTAACTATAAACTTACATTAATAAACCATTAAACAAATTATTTGTCATTTATAAATTATGAAGTTAGGTAAACATTAATAAATGATATATTTACCATTCTAAATGGCCTATATACGGTTTATAAATGATGCTTAAACATTAATAAACTATCTGTTTACCATTTATAAATGATGGTTATTGTAAAATGTTACCTCTTTTTTTATACTTTTGAGGAGTAATTTTAGTCAGGACAGTAGGGAAAGATAACAGAAACTGTATAATGTAAATATATTTCTTAGTGCTGTGGTGAGTGTGTCTCACCTGGAGGGTAGGTAGGAGGCTCCTTCTTGGTGGGGAGGACGACAGGTTTCTGTTCCTCGCTGGGTTGGGCCGTCGAAGACTCACCAACACTTGCTGCATCTGAACCTGAAATATTTACATCAGACAGTCAGATTTGATCTAAACCCAGGATAGATTTTGACAGTCATTTACTGCTTTTTATGTTCTTTATGCTATCATTTGTCTGAGCAAAGTGTTTGAACTGGACAAGAAAAAAGTACAACCGTTGTGTCTCTGGTCCACATTAAACCCTGTATTAATCAGGCTCATTATGCTCTATATCAGTGGTTCCCAAACTTTTTTAGCCGTGCACCTTCTATGTCCCAACCGGGTTGACGCACCCCCAATCCCCCACACCTTCAAAAAAACAAAATGCAATAAGCTTATTTATAGCCATATTAAAGGCAGCATGTTTAATCATGCTCAAATGACCAGAACACACATATAATAAAATAATCACCATCACACAGTTTCAATATAATGCAAGTAATGCGCAAGCTTCCACTTTTAAGAGCAAAGAGGATGATGACAGGCTCAGGATCAGAGGCAGGAAGCAGATAAGTTGGGAAAATGTTATAATATTTTGAGCCGTGTTGAACAAAAATTGCAGCAAGTTTAAATGACCGTGGAGCTAAAAAACAACCCCGTCATCATAACACAGGTTGGAAAAATAGAAGATGATAACTTCTACGCTTTATTTTAAGATGAAGTGCATTTTGAATAGCCTGCATTTATTTATTAATTAATATTACAGTTTTTGATTTTACATTTTACAAAGGAAATGTTTATTTACATGTCTTTATTGAGTGGGGGAAAAAATGTAATTGTGTAATTATCAGACATTACATTTTTCATCTCGCGCACCCCCTGGTGGTCCACGCACCACACTTTGGGAATCCCTGCTCTATACAGTCATGGCCAAAAATATTGGCACCCCTGCACTTCTGTCAGATAATGCACCATTTCTCCCAGAAAATTGTTGCAATTGCAAATGCTTTGTTATTCACATGTTTATTTCTTTTGTTTGCATTGGAACAACACAAGAAAAGCAGAGAAAAAAAAGCCAAATCTGATCATTCCATACAGAACTTCAAAAATGGACTGGACAAAATTATTGGCACCCTCATCTTAATATTTGGTAGCACATCCTTTGGAAAAAATAACTGAAATCAATCATTTCCTGTAACCATCAATGAGTTTCTTACACCTTTCTACTGGAATTTTGGACCACTCTTCTTTTGCCAACTGCTCCAGGTCTCAGATTTGAAGGGTGCCTTCTCCCTCTTCTGCTGTTTTAAGATCTCTCCACAGGTCTTCTATGAGATTTAGATCTGGACTCATTGCTGGACACTTCAGAACCCTCCAGTGCTTATCTTCAACCATTTCTGGGTGCTTTTGAAGTGTGCTTTGTGTCATTGTCCTGCTGGAAGAGCCATGACCTCTGATGGAGACCCAGCTTTCTGACACTGGGCCCTACATTGCACCCCAAAATTCTCTGGTAGTCTTCAGATTTCATGATGCCATGCACACAGTCAAGGCATCCAGTGCCAGAAGCAGCAAAGCAACCCCAAAACATCTGTGAACCTCCACCATGTTTGACCGTAGGGACCGTGTTCTTTTCTTTGAAGGCCTCATCTTTTCATTTTCTGTAAACAGTACAATGATGTGCTTTACCAAAAAGCTCTACTTTGGTCTTATCTGTCCACAGGACGTTCTCCCAGAATGACAAACAAAAGCAATAAACATGTGAACACCAAAGCATTTGTAATTGCAACAATTGTCTGGGAGAAGCGGTGCATTATCTGGCAGAAGTGCAGGGGTGCCAATATTTTTGGCCATGACTGTATGTTAATAGATGACTGAACTCTTTTCCAGGAAACAATCAGACAAGTAATATGTGAGTCACTCTCAAGCCAGTAAATATGAACTTACAGGAGTCTCTGCCCTCTGGTGGCTGTGTGAAGTTATGAATCAGTGGGCTTCGCTCCATCTCCACTCTCAGGACCTTCTTCATGTTCAACTCTTCAAATGTAACACATGCAACACAAAGTCAATCTCAGAAATAACCCCAAAACATCACCTCACCCTACATGCAGAAACAGATTTTTATCATATGCATACAAGAATTAAAAATGTTTCAATAATATTATATACTGTTTCTATACATGCACATACAATATCAGAACAGACCACTTAGCAGCATTTTAACAGTTGGAACCCCAGAAACCTGATAGCAGGTTTTAAAGGCATGTTTTCTTTAAAGAAATAAATAAAATACACCATTCCTTAGAGCCAGACATTGTGAAAAAAATAAATCAGATTTTAAAATACTTCTCATGATACGACTGAGACCAACAGTCATGTGACAAAAAAAAAAATCAGTGAAACTATGCGCAGAGCCGAGAGGAGAGGTCAAGAAAAAGTGTAAGTACAGGTTGTTAAATGTAAATGGTTCAATATGTATGTTATGTGACCCAATTTCCCCCTAATATCTGCAACACTTAAAAAAATATTGAAAACATTGATTCCATTGTGTTTCCATTTTTTTTTTTTTTTTTTTTTTTTTTTTTTTTTTGGGCATTTTTCATGCTTTATTGAAAGTGACAGATAGAAAGGGGAAGACATGCGGCAAAGGGACCTCAGGCCGGATCGAACCCAGGTCCGCCTTAATGGTACGTGCTCTACCAGCGTGAGCCACCGGGACACCCCTTGTTTCCATTTTTGTAAAAATAAATTGCAAAGAAATTTAAATGGAATTTTAAAAAATGAAAAGAAATAGTAAGAGAAGAAAAAAAGACAAGGAAGAAAGATTTCCTTTTCTGTAACAATTTATTTCATTATAACTGTATTATTCTGCACAAGACTTTTTTGCATTCTTCCCACTTCTAGCCATGATTGTGCCGTTTCACTAGAGGTGCAGGACTTATAGATTTTAGATATTGTAGTGAAAATCAAGGCCGCAGTGAGTAACAGGAGACAGGAGAAACGACAAAAACAAGATTCCCTGAAACTGCTCGGGGATCAGAGGGTTAAAGCAAAGGAGCTGTTGCAGTCAGCCAATCAGAGTCCATCTTTTAATCTTCAGATTCATTCAACCAAGTGTTAACTCTGTATTACTAATATCCTGACTTGCTATCAAGTTAAATGGGATCTTTAAGATGCAAACTCCTTACCAGGTCTCCAGACGTGTCCTCTGTCCCTGCTCGTGCTGCTCCAGCCCTGGTCCTGGTTTCGTCCAGGTCCCCACACCTGTTCTGGCCCTGAAGAGGCCCGGTCTCTCCCCGGATCTCTGCCTGCGTTCCAGGCCTGATCCTGGCCCCGGTCTCTGTCGGCCGCCCAGCCCTGCTCAGGACCCCGGTCCCGGCCCGTCATCCAAGCCTGGTCCGGTCCGGTATGGGCCCTGTCCCTGCCTGGAATCCATGTCTGGTCTTGACTGGAGTGTCCCGCCCGGTCTCTGCCAGAGCTCCAGACCTGCTCCTGGGGCCGGTCTCGGCCCGGGGCCCAGGCGTCGGGGCCCCGGTCCCTGTTCCAGCCGTGGTCCTGAGGCTGGGGCGGCTCCCTGCCGGCCTCGGGGCCTTGGGGCCAAACGTCCTTCGCCACCAGTCTGGGAGGCAGCCTGGCAGTGGGCGGGGCCATGGACCCTGGGTCCGCCCCATTGGCCAGGCCACCTGATGACATCACAGAGCAGCTGGTGGTTGGATAATCCACTGTTCCTATGGCAACGCTCTGGAGGTCCTCATACCTGATGAAATATATCTGCACTTAAAACTTCAGATAAAAACAGATGAAACACAATTTAACAGATTATTTAACAGTGAGTTTATTATTTATCTTTCTAAGTAACTTAACTCTTTTTTTTTTTACAGTATAACTAAACTATATTAAAAAAAAATTATTGAATAGGAAGTTCTTGAAGAGTTAAGGATGTTTAGGCTGGTGCAGAAAATAATAATATCTAAATATAAATAATAATAATGTCTAAATATTTTAAGGCTATGCTGTGATAAAAAAAATCATATTTTCTACTAAAATCTAAATTTTCATTTTCTCTAAAATAACATAATTGTTTGATTTAACCCTTAAATCATAACAGTGTGACCATTCTAGTAAATTTATCTGAATTTAGAGATTGTATATGACATTTGCAAGGGCTTTTATTTTGAAATTCCACATCAGAACGTCCTGATATTGTCCGAATGACACTGTGGTGTCTTCTTTCATTTTGAAGTGGAATTAATCTTTGGAAACAGGAAGTTTCTCAGTGACACTCTGACATGTTGTACTGTCATTCTGAAGTCAAATTGGTCTTTGGAAATATACTCTTTATTATTAAATTTGAGTAATAATTCACACAATTGCAATTAAAATTTTCTCTGAAATTGCCGTTTGCAGGCCGTCACTATTTTGTTAAAATGAGTTATTATCAAATATTTATCCATTTATTTATTATTGTGAAGGAAAATAGTTGCAGAGTTCTTACAAGCTCTTACCGTAATGTTTAGTATACACGTGCACTGCAAAAATAACAAGTTTGGCGGATATTTTCAAGGAACTTGGCTGCAGTATTTTGGCGTTTTAAGTGATGGAACAGATTTTTTTTTAACCTTTCACAGCAATCATTTTGTGGCATATTTTGCAGAGGATAGTAGTCTTTTTTACATCTGCTCTCCTTAAACCAAACCAAAACCAAACCACATACAGACAAATAAATTCTTCTTTACTTGGCTTCTTTCTGGGATCTTCCTTCAATCTGAATTAACATAAACTCCAGACAACAATTGACAATAATATTCATTATTATGTTAGTAAATTCCCTGCACATAAACACTGTCGTCTTTTAATGCATAAATAAATTACATATACAGAAATATTCAATAAATAATCAGCCCCTAAACTGCTTTTTTGAAAAAAGAAGAACGCGTACTTCAAGGCCATTATTTACCAGAAATTGTGTATTATTAACAGGGTTGTCACGATACTAAGATTTTCAACTCGATAGCGATACTCAGGAAAATATTTGATACTCGATACCATTTTCGATACCACAAGGATAAAAACAAAGACCCCAAAATATTTTTAACAACAAGGAAAATACAACAGAACCACAGGTTAAATATTTATAATAAAAACAGTTGTGCAAAAAGAAACTGCAACTATGATAACAAGCTTCAGGTCTGAGGTAGTGTAAAAATAAATAAATACAATAAACAATAACAATTAGAACAATATTTTGTATGCTGTGCACAATATTAGGCAAACTTGATAAGTCGACTTTTCTCTGCTTCGTTCTGGGACTTCAAGAGAGAAAAAAACTCTTTTCTTCGATACTTTTGAAAATGAGTATCGTTACTTTTGACAAGCCTAATTATTAACTGCATGTATTGGTTTAGTAGTGATGTTTGTAATGTAAAGAGATCCATTCAGTATAATGCTGAGTTCGCAGTATCTTTCATGTAAATCTACAATCTACAAAGCAACAGGTTGATGAGTCTCTTACCTTTTTCTACCGTAAGTTCTCTTCATCTTCAGAGCATCTTGGGCTTCACACTCGTCATTCTGAAACATTCAGGTAGAGAACTGTGAAGTACAGATCCATCAGATGACACATAGCAGAAACAGTAACAGTTCATTCTCACCTTGGGATATCCAGCTGAATTTAATTCACAGGTTCTTTCTGGTAATCGCTGAACAACTGTCAGAGACGGGAAATCACAAAAACACAGACAATGAAAGGTGAAATTACCTCATTTTCAGTGCCAAAAAGGAACACAGTGTTATCATAATGATTTTAATTTACGGGTTTTCTTTTACCGGGACATGGCACTCCACTTTTAGGTTGTGACTGGACACACTTTCTCTTTCTTGGCACGTACAAAGGTGACATATCCCCTCCAACGTGTGCAGGGTCCATTCTAGGAGCGCCAACACCCCCGAAGAAATCACCACTGAAAACACAGAAGACAGAACATCTTATTTTACTACGATGCTTCCAACTTGGTTACTTAACTCATTAAAGCCGGGAAAGCGGATACGTCGTTTTGTAGTATTTGTATTTTTTTCGGTCTCTTGGCCAATGAAATGCATCAGAATACATGTGGGAGTGTCGCAATCCAACATGGGACTTTTCCTGGACTTTGAAATCATGACCAAAAAAAAGACACAAAATGACCAAAAAGGACACAGAATTACCAAAAAAAGGACACAAAATTATTTAAAAAAGACACAGAATTACCAAAAAAAGACACAAAATTCTCAAAAAACACACAGAATTACCAAAAAAAGACAAAGAATTACCAAAAAAGACACAGAATTACCAAAAAAAGACACATAATTACCGAAAAAGACACAAAATTACCAAAAAACGACACAGAATTACCAAAAAAAGACACAGAATTACCAAAAAAAGACAAAGAATTACCAAAAAAACACACAGAATTACCAAAAAAAGACAAAGAATTACCAAAAAAAGACACAGAATTACCAAAAAAAGACACAGAATTACCAAAAAAAGACACAGAATTACCAAAAAAAGACACAGAATTACCAAAAAAAGACACAAAATTACCAAAAAACATCACAGAATTACCAAAGACACAAAATTACCAAAAAAAGACACAGAATTACCGAAAAAGACACAAAATTACCAAAAAACGACACAGAATTACCAAAAAAACGACACAAAATTATTAAAAAAAGGCACAGAATTACCAAAAAAAGACACAAAATTCTCAAAAAAAGACACAGAATTACCAAAAAAAGACAAAGAATTACCAAAAAAAGACACAGAATTACCAAAAAAAGACACAGAATTACCAAAAAAAGACACAAAATTACCGAAAAAGACACAAAATTACCAAAAAACGACACAAAATTACCAAAAAAAGACACAGAATTACCGAAAAAACGACACAAAATTATTAAAAAAAAGGCACAGAATTACCAAAAAAAGACACAAAATTCTCAAAAAAACACACAGAATTACCAAAAAAAGACAAAGAATTACCAAAAAAAGACACAGAATTACAAAAAGACACAAAATTACCAAAAAACAACACAGAATTACCAAAAAAAGACATACAATTTACTAAAAAAACCTTCAGGTTTTAGGGGCTTATTTTAAAATCGCCCAAAGGTTTACAGGCATTTTTTCCATGCGTTTTAGGCTTAAATGGGTTCATTCATAATGAGCTGCATTTCTGTGTGTGTGTGCATACACGATAAAACACTGATATACAGACAGATACAGGTACGGTGGAAGCAGAGCAGAGTCTTATTTTAATGGTCCTGAAAAACCAACCGGAGATTAATATTTTATGTATGAAGTCGATTGATACAAACTGTCAAGTACTGATGTACTGCTAAATTTCTCCAACACAGTGATAACATTTTTCTAATATTATATAATATTCCTCAGTAGAAAATTAAGGACAACTCGTAGTTATTAGTTTCCCCATTAATTTCCCTGAATATATTCAAGCTTTCTTGGGAATTTCTCCATATTTGAGTAACACTTTATAATCGTCATCATTAATAAATGGTGTGCTAAAAGTAATTTTACAGTTAACAAACAATGAAATACTAATTTATAATGTTTACTCATTAGAAGTAATCCTATGATGTTCTTTATTGTTGCCAACATTGACATTTTACATACAATTTTAATATTTTTTAAATATTTATTGAATTTTATTGCTTAAATATGCCTAGGTCGTTCTTTTTATCTGTGTTGTTATTGTCTCTGTGTGTAAGGCTGCTGCTACACTGTAATTTCACAGCTTGGTATAAATAAAGTATATCTATCTATCTATCTATCTATAATGACAATAACTAAATAATAAAAATAATAATTATTGAAAAATAAATAACACTTTATTAATCATTTATTAATAATTGTTTTTACTGAAAATATATTTGAAAAAAAAACCTGCATTAAAAGCTGCTTTCTCCAGTTTTTTTTTGTTTGACATTCAGAGGTCAAGTAAAACCAAAGATATGATTGTTTTAATTTGATAGTACATAAATATTTATTCAAGTGTAAAAGTAGGATGGGACGAGGCAGGCATGGCATTTTGTAAAAATGGTAAAAAAAAATAAAAATTTAAAAGGGGGGTCTGTTCATCTAACACTGTTCCTATAAATAAACATGTTTTTATGGTATTTTTGTTCATATTTGCAACCTATGTTTACATTTTCAGGTCTTAAACAGTTCATTGAGCATGTTTGTGGTTTTTATTGTCATAAATAGTATAATTTTATTTCAGATTTCATGATTTTTTATGTATTTTTGGGCTCAATGTGTTAATAAAGTGGGTTAAAGTGAAAAAAATAATTGTCAGATCATGTTGAAGTTGTGCTGAGAAAATACCAAATACCAAACATGAGTATAGTAAATATTATGTGGTATGTAAAGGGCAAATAGGCTCAGAGCCCAGAGGGTCAAAGTCTCAGTAATGGTGCTGTTGCTGCTGCTGCAGCCCCTGTTGTGTTTACAGTATTCATGCTTTTATATGGACACCTCCGCACGTTGAGGGCTGATTTAACGGTTTAAACACTGAACCAAGCTACAAAACAAGGGCAGAAAATCTGCAACCAACTGTTAGTTGAAGTGAATGATGATTTTTTTCCTTTCTCGGTCCAGTAAACCCATTAAAAACAGCCACCCTCCGGTACCGAGGCACAGATAATGACTTTTTTCTTCTTCTTTTTTTACGACGACGCCGGGGAGGAAAACGGCTAACGGGCCGTTTGGTCTCCTAGGAGACACCTTCACCTGTCCTGTCCGCCTCTCATTGTGTCTTTACGGGGTAAATAACGGGAGCCTACCGTCCTACAGCTCACTCCCCGCTAGCCTCCATGTCTTCCAGCCCGGCCTCCTCCTCTGTCGGCAGCGGCACCGCCAGGAGGGCGAACATCCAGGGAGGCCCGGTGCGGGAGGGAAACCAACTCTTCAGATGAAATTAAACTCAGAGTTGACAGCATCTAATGATGTAGCACGTACAGCGGCATAATTCACCGCTGTGTGTTTGTGTGTTCTTCAGCGGAACGCCCTCCTGCCTCTGCTTCTTCTTCTTCTTCTTTTGGGCTTTTAACGGCGGTTGGCACCGCAGCGCATCAGGCGCTTTACCGCCACCTGGTGTCACAGATCAGCCGCTGCACTCTATAGGAGGACCACTGACTGTAGTACAATAGTACTTGCTCTCTGCTGCACTTTTTAATCATGATTTCATGACATTTTTCACTTTTTTGATCGTATCCTAACCATTTTATGTATTTGTTTTACACGTTTAAGATAATATAAGACTTTATCCATCCCGCATGACATTTTTTTTCCACTTTTTAATACTGATGTCATGGCATTTTTCACTTTTTAATACTGATTTCATTACATGAATCATACTGATTTGTGTGACATTTTTCACTTTAGTACTGATTTTATGACATTTCTCATATCTCATCTCGTATTTCTCATATTTCTCATATTTATTTGTTTTACATTTTTAAGATAAGACTTTTTAATACTGAGTTCATTACATTTTTCATGTTTTAATAATCTCTGCTGCACTTTTTAATAATGATTTCATGACATTTTTCACTTTTTTGATCGTATCCTAACCATTTTATGTATTTGTTTTACACGTTTAAGATAATATAAGACTTTATTTATCCCGCATGACATTTTTTTTCCACTTTTTAATACTGATGTCATGACATTTTTCACTTTTTAATACTGATTTCATTACATATTTTACTTTAAGTACTGATTTGTGTGACATTTTTCACTTTTAGTACTGATTTCATGACATTTCTCATATCTCATCTCGTATTTCTCATATTTATTTGTTTTACATTTTTAAGATAAGACTTTTTAATACTGAGTTCATTACATTTTTCATGTTTTAATAATCTCTGCTGCACTTTTTAATATTGATTTTATGACTTTTTCCCTTTTAATATTGATTTTCTGACATTTTTCACTTTTTAAAACTGATTAGATGACATTTTTCACTTTTAGTGCTGATTTTTCTGACGTTTTTCACTTTTAGTACTGATTATATGACATTTCTCATCTCATATTTCTCATATTCATTTGTTTTACAATTTTAAGATAAGACTTTTTAATACTGAGTTCATTAAATTTTTCATGTTTTAATAACCTCTGCTGCACTTTTTAATATTGATTTTATGACTTTTTCCCTTTTAATACTGATTTTATGACATTTTTCACTTTTAAATACTGATTAGATGACATTTTTCACTTTTAGTGCCGATTTTTCTGACTTTTTTCACTTTTAGTACTGATTTTTCTGAGATGTTTCACTTTTAGTACTGATTTTCTGACATTTTTCACTTTTAGTACTGGTTTTATGACATTTCTCATATCTCACCTCATATTTCTCATATTTATTTGTTTTACATTTTTAAGATAAGACTTTTTAATACTGAGTTCATTACATTTTTCATGTTTTAATAATCTCTGCTGCACTTTTTAATAATGATTTCATGACATTTTTTCACTTTTTAATACTGATTTCATGACATTTTTCCCATTTTAATAATGATTTCATGACATTTTTTCACTTTTTAATACTGATTTCATGACATTTTTCACTTTTAGTACTGATTTTATGACATTTTTCACTTTTAGTACTGATTTTATGACATTTCTCATATCTCATCTCATATTTCTCATATTTATTTGTTTTACAATTTTAAGATAAGACTTTTTAATACTGAGTTCATTACATTTTTCATGTTTTAATAATCTCTGCTGCACTTTTTAATATTGATTTTATCACATTTTTCACCTTAAGTTCTGATTATCTTTTAGTACAGATTTTTATGACATTTTTCACTTTTAATACTGATTTCATGATATTTTTCCCTTTTAGTACTGATTTCATGACATTTTTCACTTTTTAGTAGAGTTTGCAATTTTTTTCACTTTTTTATATTCTCTGCTGCACTTTTAGTATTAAAAAGTGCAGAGATTTCATGACATTTTTCACTTTTAGTGCTGATTATATGACATATTCCCTTGTAGTACTAAATTTTATGATTTTTTTCACTTTTAGTACTGATTTCATGTCTTTTTCCCTTTTAATACTGATTTTATGACATTTTTCACTTTTTTATATTCACTGCTACACTTTTTAATTCTGATTTCATGACATTTTCACTTTTACTTCTGATTTTATCACATTTTTCACTTTTACTTCTGATTTTATCACATTTTTCTCTTTTTAATAGTGAGCTCATGAAAATTTTCACTTTTTCAATATCCTCTGCTGCACTTTTTAACGCTGATTTCATGACATTTTTTTTACTTTTAGTACTGATTTAATGTTTCACTCTTCAATACTGAGTTCATGACATTTTTCACTTTTTAATTCTGTCCATACTAATTCATACTAAATATTAAACAAAAAAGGCGCTCATATGTTATATATGTAATCTCTTGCTGCCCACTGACACAGCGACATGTCTTATCTCTGCACTGGCCCTTTAATGGTCAGCTTGAGAACACGTTGCATGTCAAAAACAAAAGTGAAAGTGTTGCAGTCACAAGGAGGGATCGCGTATTTTTCTGCAAGACGGACATGTCTGAGGCTTTGTCTCCAAATAATCCATCGAATTCGTAAGTAACCGTTAACTGTGTCCGTCTCAAAGCTTGTACACAGCGGCTGTGACACGAGATTCTGTGACGTATAAACTTGGATCTTGTTTAGCTCCATTTTCATTTCTTGACTTTTTTTTTCTCATTTCCTCCACAGCGACATGGAACAAGAAGCGAAGACAAGTGAGACAAGTAAGGTTTTTTCATGAATAAGATTTCTAAGAAAAAATGTGTTGCTCAGTGTATATTTGTAGTAAATATCCAAGTAAGTTGTATTTGTCGTCGATTAAGAACAAAAAATCACTGAGTCACTGATGCTCAAAGTGTCACAATTATCCTTTGTTTTTATGCAACTTCATACTTCAACCTTACTGCACCTCAGAGGGAAACATTGTACTGTTCGACTACATTTGTCTGACAGCTTTAGTTAATATGCAAATTATATATTTTTTCCATGGTGCCAGTAAAACTATGTAACCACTCTGCATTTAACTGCTGAACACAAGTGTAACAGTTATATTAATACAGAAATACATATATGATATTAATACACTGGCAGAGGCAGTCTTACTGCTCACTGAATACTTTCACTTTACTTTAAGTGTATTAAATTTACACGCTTTCACTTTCATATAAGGTTTGTCAGGAAAAAACTTCTTCGTCCACCTGGCGGAAGAGAATGTATTTTGTATTTCATATCCACATGCGTATATTTGTAGTAGATACCCAAGTTAGCTGAGTCACTGATGTTCAAAGTGTCACAATTATCCTTTGTTTTTACGCAACTTCATACTTCAACCTTACTGCAATTTGCAAATGAAATATATTTTTCCATTGTGCCAGTAAAACTATGTAACCACTCTGCATTTAACTGCTGAATACAAGTGTAACAGTTATATTAATACAGAAATACATATATGATATTAAAACTTTAATTGCGTAACTGATGCATGTGTGATGTAAGTGTGATCTAACTTATATAATGTTGTATCTTAATTGTAAATTCTGAGACAGATTCACCCACAGACACAGCCATGGACCTGGAGTCTGATGAGGGGACATCTACCTCTGCAGACAAATCAGGTGTGTGTGTGTGTGTCTGTGTGTGTGTGTGTGTGTGTGTGTGTGTGTGTGTGTGGGTGGGGTGGGGTGGGATGGGGTGGGGGGTATGTATGTGTGTGTTTTTGCATCTTTTTTTACTTTTGTTAACGCTATAAATGCTGCGAATAACATGTATAACTGGTATATAAACTTTTCTCTGTTCTTGTTACCTTTTTGTATTTAAGATTACATATAATAAAACAATACAGATAATATAATATATTGCTGTGTCGGTGGCAGGGTTTGAATATAAAACATATACATATAAAACTATGTAACCACTCTGCATTTAACTGCTGAACACAAGTGTTACAGTTATATTAATACAGAAATACATATATGATATTAAAACTTTAATTGGGTAACTGATGCATGTGTGATGTAAGTGTGATCTAACTTACATAATGTTGTATCTTAGTTGTAAATTCAGATGCACCCACTGGCCAGAATGAGGAGTCAGATTCACCCACAGACATGGACCTGGAGTCTGATGAGGGGACATCTACCTCTGCAGACACATCAGGTGTGTGTGTGTGTGTGGGGGGGGGGGTATGTGTGTGTTTTTGCATATTTTTTTACTTTTGTTAACGATATAAATGCTGCGGATAACATGTATAACTGGTATATAAACTTTTCTCTGTTCTTGTGACCTTTTTGTATTTAAGATTACATATAATAAAACAATACAGATAATATAATATATTGCTGTGCCGGTGGCAGGGTTTGAATATAAAACATATACATATAAAACTATGTAGCCACTATGCATTTAACTGCTGAACACAAGTGTAACAGTTATATTAATACAGAAATACATATATGATATTAAAACTTTAATTGGGTAACTGATGCATGTGTGATGTAAGTGTGATCTAACTTATATAATGTTGTATCTTAATTGTAAATTCAGGAGCACCCACTGGCCAGAATGAGGAGTCAAATTCTTCAACAGCACCCAAAGACACAGTGGGTGCCTTGCAGGACTCCTCAGGTGTGTGTGTGTGTGTGCGTGCGTGTGCATGAGTGTGTATGGGGTAGTGTATGTGTGTGTTTTTGCATATTTTTTTTACTTTAGTTAACGCTATAAATGCTGTGAATAACATGTATAACTGGTATATAAACTGGTGTGTTGTCATAACAGGAACTGTTCAGATGGAGGGAAAGAATAATGATGAAAACCAGGAAGAGAGCGACTGGGAGATACTTCCCTCTCCCAACGATTCACGAGTTGGAACGGACCACAGAAAGGCCTTGGACAACCTTCCAGAGAGTAAACACCCAAGATTTCTAAGATAAAATGTGTCGTCATTGGTGGATAATTATTCAGTGAATTTACTCAAGTACACCTACTACTCTTTGTATTTCATATCCACATGCGTATATTTGTAGTAGACACCCAAGTTAGTTTTATTTGTCATGGATAAAGAACTAGAACAAAAAAAAAAACAAACACTGACACTGATGCTCAAAGTGTCTCAATCATCCTTTGTTTTTATGCAGCTTCATACTTCTCCCTTACTGCATCTCAGAGGGAAACATTATTCTGTTTGCTTGACTATATTTTGTCGAACAGCTTTAGTTACTTTGCAATAAATATATTTTTCCATTGTGCCAGTAAAACTATGTAACCACTCTGCATTTAACTGCTGAATGCAAGTGCAACAGTTATATTAATACAGAAATACATATATAATATTAAAACACTGGCAGACACAGTCTTACTGCTCACTGAGTACTTTCACTTCACTTTAAGTGCATTAAACTTACACACTTTCACTTTCATATAATGTTTGTCAGGAAAAAACTTCTACGTCCACCTGGCGGGAAAGACTAATGATGCACATCAAGACATTGTCAGAATGTTTACCAACATCAGACAAAACCAGGTGTCCTCTCCTGGAGCGAGCGACTACCTGCTGGTTTTCTGTCCCATCGCTTCAAAAGTTGGAACGGACATCAGCGAGGCCTTGGACAACCTTCCAGATAGTAAACACCTTTATCCATCCTTTGGCTAGTTCCATCACTAATGACCAATGAGTTCCATATTATGCAATTAAAACCTCTGTGTTATCTCGACTCTTACAGGGAATAAACAGGTGATGCTGGTGGTGATGCATCACACCTTCCAACCAGAGCATGTTGTAATTCCAAGCAGTCAACAGGTGGACAACCCCAACGTCTTCCTGACTGTGGACGTTCTGTTCTACAACCATGAACTCCTGAAGTGTCCTCGCAATGACAATGCATGGTCTGAGATCCAGAAGGCTCTGGCATATTCCCCTCCAGAGGTAATCAGGATTAAACACAATGACCCTCATTTATGTCAGAAAAGTGGCCACATACGGGCATTTCTACGCAGGGCTCAGCATTTATCAATTTGGACGTGATCGGAGGTTACGATCAATTCTGACGTCTCGTCTCAGCTCGAGTACGCAAGTTTGAGTCAGCATGGACCACTGGTGTTTTAATCAATGGCACACAGTACAATAACAAACAACAACTGTACAAGAGTTTTTTTGCCCTCTCATCTGCATGCCAAATGAGCTCTCAGATAAGGATGGCAGCATTCTTGTATAGTGCTCATATTTCTGTTTGCTTCCCTTTATTCTCCCTTTTTGACATTTGCTGCTATTGCCACATTTTTTAGATGAGGGAATGTTAAATTGTTAATGTTTAAAGTGGTTGTAAAGTAGGCAAAAAAAAGTACAATTATTTTTTAAGTTCATTCCTGATAGACAAGATTGCTGGAAGGTTGGTAGGGTTAATAATTTAAACTCTGATATGATGTTTTTTAAAAGTACCAGATGGACTTATTACCTGGTACTTTCTTGGTCAAAATGCAGCTTCAGGGTCAAAGCCCTCTAGACCCCTGTGAAGCTTTGGAGACCCCTAGTGGAGGTTTGGACCCCCAGGTTGGGAACCAGTGGCCTGTATGGGTGGAATAAACAAGCTAAATAAAACAACAGATCCATTGGAGATTTAAATTTTGATGTAGTGTCATAATTAAACTTAATGTTAACCTGTAGAGTGGTGAGGTTGCTGACCCCTAGTAATTATTATTACAGATCTTTCTTTCTTTCTTTCCTTCTTTCTTTCTTTCTTTCTTTCTTTCTTTCTTTCTTTCAGGTCCCCGGTGGCTCCGGCAGCTCTCGTAAGTGTGACTGTAATCATGAACTACAGTTTCCTTTAAATCATTCTTTAAACACATGCACATTAAAGGAGTTTTGCTCTGTGTAATCTGCTGGCCAAAGTAGTTGATCAAAGTAGTAGATTGGATACAAAATCCACAGTTATCAAAGCAGAAGCTAATACGAGACTTTAGCTGTCTCATTTAGCCAAATCAGGAGTGTTTTTTTCTTTTTAATACCTTATTGTGTCATAGTATCCAAAACATATTTACTTGATGAGCTGCAGTTAAGGGGAGAGTAACATGACAGTGTGAAGCGTACTGCTGACTTTTATATTTATAGAGAAAGATTTTCTAAGATTTCTAAAATAAAATGTGTCGGCATTGGTGGATTATTATTCAGTGAATTTTCTCAAGTAGGTCTACTACTCTTTGTATTTCATATCCACATGTGTATATTTGTAGTAGATATCAAAGTTCAGGGCCGGTTTTTGCTCTGGGCATTTTGGGCGACCACCCAGGGCCAGATTAACACTTTGCTGTACCCTGGGCAACAATATTCAAGGGCCCCAGAATCACCATAATCTGGCAAAATACAGAATAAATTACAGTAATATACAGTTAATACACTCAATACAAAATGCACCACTATGTCCTCTCGTCAAGCCACTCACTCACATATGATGTTATGAAAACAAAACACATCAGCACCAGTATAATCTTGCAACATTGACCCACTACATACATAATAATAATATTAATATTAATCATAATAATACATTTTATTTGGAAGGCGCCTTTCTTGGCACTCAAGGACACCGTGCAAAAGATTTGAATGAAGTGTCGTCAATTTTCACAAAAAAATAAGCAACCACTTTCAAAGCGTCCAATATTTATTTAACAACAACTATTCCCAGCACAAATGTATTGAATTGATAGAGGCATCACTGAGGAAGACAAGACACAAACAAAAATCAAGAATCTACAATCAAGTAGCATTTTGGTCCTCAGCACATTTTAAACAGAAATCACCCTGTCACCTCAAAATTCATTTCTGAGCAACGACTCCGATGGACAGTTTAAAATATAAGCGAGACATAAGCAGATATTTGGCTTGTGCCCACACTGCCCTGGGCCCTTTAGAGGGCATGGGCCTCTGGGCAATTGCCCAGTTGCCCATATGGTTAACCCGGCCTTGCGCAGGGCGCAATCTATGTGAGGGCGCATGAGCACCCTCAAAAAAAATTAAAATAAAAATAAAAACTCAAAACAAAACTCGCCAGTTTTCTAGACAACTGCTCATTTCCATGTCAAGTCGTGGAGTGGGCGAACCCCCTCACTTTCAGTTGGTAGGGAGGATTGCCCACCGATCGGAGGGTTGGTGGTTCGATCCCTGACTGTCGCAGCCTACATGTCGAAGTATCCTTGAGCAAGATACTGAACCCCAAATTGCTCCCGATGCTGCGTTCATCGGTGAATGAATGAATTCCCAAATGGTGGCAATGGGTAGCCTCTGCCACCAGTATGAATGTGTGTGAATGAGCGCAGTCTGGAGTGTAAAGCGCTTTGAATAGTCGCAAAGTGACTAGAAAAGCGCTATGTAAGTGCAGGTCCATTTACCATCCATTTACCATTTACTGTCAGTACTGTTAGTTTTCACGTCAAGTTGCTGCTGCCAAGTTGCAGGTTGTGTGTGTCCGAAGAGGCGGGGGGACAGACTGATCATCCCATGTGCAGTCATCTACGTGAATTTGTTGTTGTTTACGTCACGTGACTCCAGTTGATTGATGGGCAAACGGTGTTGCAAAAGGTAATGATGTTGACTCTTCATCTTCATCACAGATCAAAGTAAAAAACCAAATAAGCCATCAGGTGCCAAGTCAGAAAAAGGAAGTAAAGAAGAAAAGGAGAAACGGGCCAAATATAAAGGTATGCAGATTTCTATGAGTGACGTGAGTGACGGTAGGTTGCTAATATGTTGCTATTAGCCACAGAAGACGACTGTCTTTGGTTTTTAATTTTTCATGAACTAGAATAAGAATTGAGGCATCATGTCATGCAACTAATCTCCTCCATAGGAAAACATGTCGAGTTTGTGTTTGCAACACAACAAGTGCACATTCACACAGACGTCCTGACTGTGGAATTTTTTTTATTGCTATAAGCTATATGCTATCTTAAATAACTTCTTATATACATTGACATGGCATTTTGTAAGTTACATGTGATATAGCTTTTTAAATAAATTGTAGTGTGTTATGCTTAGTGGATAGGATGTTAACAAATGTTAATACAATGTGCATTATGGTCATTTTAATTGGGTAACTGATGCATGTGTGATGTAAGTGTGATCTAACTTACATAATGTTGTATATTAATTGTAAATTCAGGAGCACCCTCCCAGATAGATATCCAAGTTACTTTTATTTGTCATGGATAAAGATCTAGAACAAAAAAAAACACTGAGTCACTGATGCTCAAAGTGTCACAATTATCGCTTGTTTTTATGCAACTTTAACGCAACTTCATACTTCAACCTTACTGCACCTCAGAGGGAAACATTGTACTGTTTGCTCGATGACATTTGTCTGACAGCTTTAGGTACTTTGTAAATTATATATTTTTTCCATTCTGCCAGTAAAACTATGTAACCACTCTGCATTTAACTGCTGAATGCAAGTGTAACAGTTATATTAATACAGAAATACATATATATTATTAAAACACTGGCAGACACAGTCTTACTGCTCACTGAGTACTTTCACTTCACTTTAAGTGCATTAAACTTACACACTTTCACTTTCATATAATGTTTGTCAGGTAAGAAATTCTACGTCCACCTGGCGGGAAAGACTAATGATGCGCATCAAGACATTGTCGGAATGTTTACCAACATCGGACATAACCAGGTGTCCTCTCCTGGAGCGAGTGACTACCTGCTGGTTTTCTGTCCCATCGCTTCACTAGTTGGAACGGACATCAGCGAGGCCTTGGACAACCTTCCAGATAGTAAACACCTTTATCCAGGGGCGTTCCCGGTGGCGCACCTGGTAGAGCGCGTACCACAGAGGCCCAGTCCTCGTGAGCGGGCGGCCCGGGTTCGAATCCGGCTCGGCGCCCTTTCCCGCATGTCTTCCCCTCTGTCTCCCCCTTTCACTCTCTGTACTCTCAATAAAAGCTACAAATGCCCAAAAAATATCTAACAACTCAAACATTTTTCCCTGTCTTTAGTTTCAGGTAAGAACTTCTTCGTCCACCTGGCGGGAAACACTAATGATGCGCATCGAGACATTGTCAGAATGCTTGTGGACATCGGACAAAACCAGGTGTCCTCTCCTGGAGCGAGCGACTACCTGCTGGTTTTCTGTCCCATCGCTTCACGAGTTGGAACGGACATCAGCGAGGCCTTGGACAACCTTCCATATAGTAAACACCTTTATCCATCCTTTGGCTAGTTCCACCACTAATGACCAATGAGTTCCATATTATGCAATTAAAACCTCTGTGTTATCTCGACTCTTACAGAGAATAAACGGGTGATGCTGGTGGTGATGCATCACACCTTCCAACCAGAGCATGTTGTAATTCCAAGCAGTCGACAGGTGGACAACCCCAACGTCTTCCTGACTGTGGACGTTCTGTTCTACAACCGTGACCTCCTGAAAAGCACTCGCAATGAGATCGCATGGTCTGAGATCCAGAAGGCTCTGGGATATTCCCCTCCAGAGGTAATCAGGATTAAACACAATGACCCTCATTTATGTCAGAAAAGTGGCCACATACGGTCATTTCTACGCAGGGCTCAGCATTTATCAATTTGGACGTGATCGGAGGTTACGATCAATTCTGACGTCTCGTCTCAGCTCGAGTACGCAAGTTTGAGTCAGCGTGGACCACTGGTGTTTTAATCAATGGCACACAGTACAATAACAAACAATAACTGTACAAGAGTTTTTTGCCCTCTCATCTGCATGCCAAATGAGCTCTCAGATAAGGATGGCAGCATTCTTGTATAATGCTCATATTTCTGTTTGCTTCCCTTTATTCTCCCTTTTTGACATTTGCTGCTATTGCCACATTTTGTAAATGAGGGAATGTTATTTAAAGTGGTTGTAAAGTAGGTAAAAAAAGGTACAATAAGTTTAAACTTGATGAACAAGATTGCTGGAAGGTTGGTAGGGTTAATACCAGATGGACTTATTACCTGGTACTTTCTTGGTGAAAATGCAGCTTCAAGCCTGATTTCCACCGGGCGCGTTACAGCCGCGGAACATAGCCGTTGCAAATAGCTGCCACTCTAATCAATGAGAGCATTTCCACCGGGCGCGCTGCGGAACGTCTCAGCAGCGTCTCTCCGCGAGCATTAGGTAGGACTTCTATTTTCTCCGCGAGCCGCTGCTAAACCGTGTATATCTCAACAGAGCAGATCGCACCAGACAGGAAGTCCAACTCAGAATCAACGTAAAACACTTCCGCCCCCTTTCAAAATGAAACACAATAGGCAGTTCATGCAGCCTAAAACTACTTCACATCAACATTATGTTATGACCGGGGCACCAGATCAGCAATCAATCAATCAAAGGGTCTCAGAGGATCGGCGACATGGACGACAAGAGACTGATTGTTGAAGTGGAACATCATACAATCATTTATGACATAACATATTGTTTTTACAAGGATAGATGGTCAGATCAACAGATCTTCCACGTCAGAGAAGCAAAGTAAGCTGTTGGTTGTTGTTGTTGTTTACTTTATACACACACTTTATCACAGGATCTAGACCACACATAGGGTATAAGGTGCTTCTCTTTATATTATTCTGGGGCTTCTGAAAATACGTTTTTAAAGTGTATGAGAGTGCGTTCACATTTTTTATTTGACGTCAACTCTAAAGTTTCGATATAACATTTTAATTCTCTTGTGAAAACGTTAAAGTTAGGGAGGGATTTGGAAAACTTCACCTTGTGGATGTGAAACTTTCCCATCAGAAGCATAAGATTTGTTATAAAGGATACTGTTTTGTCATTAGATTCAAATTTTGAGATAATATCTTTAGGTTCAAAAATGATGGTCGGTCCAGTCTTATCAAGTATGAAGTTTTCCATATCCCTCCAAAATATAGATGACAATGGGCAAGTATAAAATAAATGTAAAGTTGTCTCTAGCTGATCTCCACAGAAAGTGCACATTTCACTTATATCAGCAAACCTGGAAATTGATCTATTACATGGGTAAATATTATGCAAAATTTTAAAATGAACCTCTCTGATTTTATTTGAGAGACAGAATGTGAAGGGACACAACCATGCTCTACGCCAGTTTATTCCATTCAATTGTGAATCCCAAGAGAACTTTCCTCTGGGGGAAATCTTATTTTGCCTCTGTAAAATTGCATTTTTTTATCCATTACATCAATCCCACCAATTTTTAGAGAAGGTATTTGAACAGTAACATTTTGATAATTTAAGTGACATTTTATTAACTCAATCATACCAGTTGGGATGGCCTTTACAATAGAAACAAACTATCTGTATTTGACTGGAAAGGCTTTAGCTTCTAGGAAGTTTCCGTAGCTATAAAGACTTCCCTTATCGTCAAATAAGTCTGTCACAAAGATTATGTCCCTCTCAATCCAGCCCTCTTTATATAGACTTTTGTTTTTAATAGTAATTTGTCCATTGTTCCAAAGTAATTCCTTGTGTGGAGAAAAGTTGTGAACATAATTTCCAAGAGAGTAAAGCTTTCTGATAATACTTTGAGAGTTTCAGTGGCAATTTAGAAACTGTGAAGTTGCAGCTCATTAGAAATCTTAAGCCTCCTATTTTTTAAAATACATTGTGTGGAATAAAATTCCATAGTGACTCTGGTAGTTCCAAACATTTTTAAGCCATTTAACCTTAAAGGTAGAAAAAATCAAAACCTCCAAACCCCCTCCTGCTCTCTCTGAACCAAGAATTTCTTTCTTAAGATGGTGGTGTCTGTTTTTCCAGACAAAATTGATAAACGATCTATTGATTTCCTTACAGAGTGCATCATTAACAAAAAGTGACATAGCCGGATAAACAAACCTTGACACACCTTCAGCTTTTGATAGTAACACTCTTGCCTCACTGGGAGTTTGATTGTTCACTGCTACTTCCTGTGATGTCACTTTTTAGGCTTCCAAACAAAACCCAGGACGTCCCGGAGAAACACAACTTTTGATGACAGAAACTCTCGGGGTGAGGCCTCTAAACCGAGCACATATTCAGGCGTGATTTTTATTAATTTGATTTGATAAATAAAGTCCAATAAGTGCAGAATTAACTGATATTATGACTTTACGGGATAAAGGATCATTAATATGGTCCATCTCTGATGTTATGCAGTGTCATTATTAGTAATTATTATCACTGATATTTCTTTTTTTCTTTCTTTCTTTCAGGTCCCGGGTGGCGGCAGTCATTGTAAGTGTGACTGTAATCATGAACTACAGTATCTTTTAAATCATTCTTTAAACAAATGCAAACACATAAACATCCAAAGTTAGGGTGATCATGTGACTCCTAGAGAGATGTCCACCATGCTTAAATAGAAAATATTAAAAATAACGCTGACAGAATGGAGTGAGGGATGGCAAAGCTATAAAAATAAAACCCAATAGTGGTCTTTTGTTTCCTTTGCATTCAGGAATAATGGTGTTCACATTATTATTCTAATATGTTAATTACAAAATGTAATATTGTTCATGATACCAGATGACTCACTGCTCTGTTTTTCTTTCTTTTAGTGTGGAATAGCTTGAAGACATCAGTCTCGTCGTTTATTACAAGGTAAAAGTGATAAGATCCTTGAGGGCTGTCAGTGTCAGCATTACTGCATTTTACAGTATTATCACTAAATGATTCTTGAAGGGATGAGTAAATGTGCTCTGTATTGCATGTTCAACAATATAACTGAAGGATGGGTTTATTGTTATTTCTGTTGTATTTTTGTGAATGATTTTGGGCTGAAGCTTTTGATCTTTACTTTTTAGTACTTTATTGTGTCATAGTATCCTAAAAGTCCATATTTCCTTGATGAGCTGCAGTTAAAGGGAGAGTAACATGACAGTCTGAAGCTTACTGCTGACTTCTATATTCATAGGAAACTTTGCCTCATTTCATAGTTGTAGCCACTAGAAAAATGATCATGTGACTCCTCGAGAGATGTTCACCACGCCTAAATAAAAAAAATATTAAAAATAACGCTGACAGAATGAAGTGAAGGATGGCAAAAACTATGAAAATAAAACCCAGTAATTGTCTTTTGTTTCCTTTGCATTCAGGAATAATGGCGTTCACATTATTATTCTAATATGTTAATTACAACGTTTTAAGATTATACACTATACCAGATGTCTTACAGCACTGTTTTCCTTTTTTTTTTTTATTCTTCAATGCTTACCCGAATTTTAGGTCTGGGGCCTGGGTCGAGGACAGGTTGGGAACATCCAACCACCAGACAGAAGAGATGCAGGCCAGAGTCGAACCGGCAACCCTCCCGTGCGGCCAGAGTGCTAACCATTACACCACCATGTAGCCCTCAAGAGGTGCATGAAGGTGATTATTATAGTTTTTATTGGTGGGAATGTTCATCATCATCAGTGTGGTCATGATATTGGTGTTCAATCGAAAAAGTGAGAAGATCCTTGAGGGCTGTCTCTGTCAGTGTTATTGCATTTTACAGTATCATCACATTAAATGCTTCTTGAAGAGACCAGTTAATGTGCTATATATTGCATGTTCAACAATATAATGATAACAGAAGGATGGGTTTATTGTCATTTCTGTTGTATTGTTGTGAATGTTTTTGGACTGAAGCTCTTCATCATAATATTTTATTTAAAGCATAACAGGTTTAACTATAATATAAAAAGTATAACTATTTTGCTCATCTTATATTATCCTATATTGTGATTGTTTTTGTGATTGTTTTGAAACTTTGGACTAATCTGGAACCAGAATTTCCTTTAGGGATTAATAAAGATAAATTCTATCTTATCTTAAGTGATCAGATATGGAAAAAAGATGGTGAAAAAGATTTACAGCTTGAAAATGACATAAAAGTGTTTGAATGTGTGTGTAGAGTGGTTTGTGGTCAAATGTAATGTTATGCAAATAAATAAAAAAAAGTAAAATAATGATTGTTGCTGCTTTGTGCTCATTAAGATATCATCATATTAATTAAGAATAAAACAATGTATCAAAGTGTCCTCATTCATCCATTAATCATCAGTCTCTCATTGCTCATAAACAAATGTCAAAATGGGGCGAAAGTTTCATAAAAAATATGATTTAGTTGCTATTTTGCTCATCTATCTTTTGATTTGAATATGCAAAAGTTTAACTTCAGGGTCGAGCTTTTATCTGGAAAACAGACACAGTGTCAATGCTCTTTGCAGGCAGTTTTAGATTGTTGTTGTTTTCCTAAATGTATTTTGTATGTCAGAGAATTTGCACATTACAGAAAACTAGATTGTAGCATGTTAAATAGGTTGTTGTAAGATGTAATTTATGGCAAATTGCTTGCATTATGATTTTAAAATACAGTTTACTTTGCAGTTGGTGGGGTTAGGGTAAATAAATAAATTGAGTGTTTAACACTTCATTTCCTGCATTCTGGTGATTTTTTTTTTCTTTTTTTACTTCCTTCTTTCAACGTGCACAGTTCTTTCTTCTTTCTGTTTTATGACAGTTTGCATCCACTAACTTTACGGCTGAACACTGTCACCACCTAATGGTGTGTTTCCCACACAGTTACATTTAATTTGTTCAACATGTTTGCATATAAATTACACAAAGTAAAATAAATGCGCTGCTGCGTCTCTGAGCGATGCAGCTGTCTCTCGCTCTCTCTTTCCGTCAGTCAACACTCGATGTCCCACCCACAGCGCGATCTGATTGGTTAAACGTCACGAGCAACAGCCAATCAACACCACTGAAGGCTACAGCGCATCTGACAGCCACATTTCTGACTTACTAAAGTTACAATAAACATCACAATCATTCACTCTGAAGTTGCAAAACACCCAATATTTGCCTGCCAAAAATATTGATAAGAATAAATAAATACAAGGAAAATAGTAACGACAGTATCCTACTGGATGTTACACTTCTGTCCATACTAATTCATACTAAATATTAAACAAAAAAGGCGCTCATATGTTATATTTGTTATCTCTTGCTGCCCACTGACACAGCGACATGTCTTATCTCTGCACTGCCCCTTTAATGGTCAGCTTGAGAACACGTTGCATGTCAAAAACAAAAGTGAAAGTGTTGCAGTCACAAGGAGGGGTCGCGTATTTTTCTGCAAGACGGACATGTCTGAGGCTTTGTCTCCAAATTATCAATCGATTTCGTAAGTAAGCCTGTAGAAAACCGATTTCAAATAATCCGTGCGAGGCTGTGAACTGCTGAATCTCTACCATGTCTCGGAGTTATGATTATAGATATTTAAGGTAACGTTAACTGTGTCCGTCTCGAAGCTCGTGCACAGCGGCTGCGACTCGACATTCTGTGACAGATATAAACTTGGATCTTGTTAAGCGCCATTTTAATTTCTTGACTAAAAGTTTTTTGCATCTCCTCCTCAGAGACATGGACCCAGCACCAAGGCCATGTAAGAAAATACATTTTGTTGTTGTTGTTTTTATAAATGTGTTGCTCAGTGGTGGATTATTATTAAGTAAATTTACTCAAGTACGCTTACTACTCTCTGTATTTCATATCCATATGAAATGGTCACGTGGGTATCTGTTAAAAATATACACAATATTTGTAGTAGATATCCACGTAACTTGTATTTGTCGTCGATAAAGATCTAGAACAAAAAAACACTGAGTCACTGATGCTCAGTGTCTCAATCATCCTTTGTATTTATGCAATTTCTACGCAGCTTGTATGCAACTTCTCTCTGTTTGCTCGACTGTGTTTGTCTGACAGCTCTGGTGACTTTGCAAATTATATATTTTTTCCCATTCTGATAGTAAAACTATTTAACCACTATGCATTTAACTGCTGAACACACATTTTAAGTGTTAGTGTAACAGCTATATATATATAATAGTTAAACACCGACAGAGACAGTTTTACTGCTCTCTGAATACTTTCACTTCATTTTAATCACATTAAACTTACATACTTTCATATACTTTCATATAAGGTTTAGAATGCTGGACCTTCACTTCAAAGCCCATTTGAGCTCAGTTCACAGTGTGGAAGAACTCGCTCCTTGACATTGAAGCATGTAATTACAAAAATAAGTAGTAAAAGATACAAAAAAAAGTTCTAATAATGGCTATTAAGTCACTATTTTTCACCTAATATAATGAGGTAACTCAGTAGTGATTGAAACATATGGCCCACTGATGAAACCTCTTGCATTTGCAGTAAATACAGGATGTTTGTGGCAACAATTGCAGGAAAAATCACAAGCAAAGGACATTTAGTAAGTGTTTTCCTTCAACCAGAGCTCCACAGTAGACTCATTCTTTACTCACTCTGTAAGTAAGAAGTTACTATAGCTGAACAAACAAACAAAAAAGACTAAACCCATTGATGATGACTCTTCAGAAAGCAGTGAAAGTAAAAGTGAGATCCAAAAACACACCTGCAATACCACACATCACCACATGTGTCGCCAATGAGAACAAAACTGAGGTTGTACATTTAAGAATGAGAATACTTCTTCCACCACTGTTGTTTCTCCATCAGAACTGTAATATTTCAATATTATGGAGAATAAACTACATGTAGTAATTGCATTAGGTGACATTTAAGGCTGAATTTATCAATATTTTCATAGTATAAATGGATCAACTGACAATATGTCATGTGAGAGGCATTGTTCTTAATAATAAACTGCAGAGACAACAACAGCCAGAGGCAACTGGACCTAATGTGTCATTAATAAGGAATGAGGGGTAGAAACATGACAGCAATTAGGCATTATGGACAATAATATTATGGTACAGAAGCACAACACACACAGACACTTCCACTTCCACAGGCTAGAGAACCACGTCACGTATATGTCTCCGCCCTCTCGGCAAGTATAATAACAACAACGGCAGACTACATTATCTCTTTACAAATGTTGCTCCTGGCTTTGCGAGCCTACATTGGCACCCAAACATGACATGTACACATCTGTGCTGCTCATCTTGAATACTAAACATAAGATGTAAATGTTGGACTTTGTTGTATGCTAGCCCGCTAGCAACAGTCAGCTAGCATGCTAGCTAGCCCATATCAATCCAGGGTTCGTACACTTTAGCAGTGGTCAAATTCAAGCATTTTTCAAGGACTTTCTAGGTAAATTTCCAAGCTTTTCCAGTATCTTACACCTGTTGTAAATTGAATGTTTTAGATGAGTACTTGCATACTAAAAGGTGGAGATTTCACTGAACCATACCAACAGTGATGGTATTACACTTTTAGGAGGAACGGCCTTCATTTCAGATAGGTTATCATTATTTTTACATTGAACATGTGATTATCTATTGTCTATAGATGGATATAGTCAGATTGCAAGCGAATTGCAGTAAGAATTTCAAGCATTTACAAGCACTTTATCCAAAATCCAAGCACTTTTTAAACCTTGAAAATACAACATTTAAATTCAAGCATTTTCAAGCACCCGTACGAACCATGCCAATCACATTGCAGTTAAACAAATAAAATAAATGAATGATACATATTTTAGTTGGTCTCTCTCAACGGCACCCAGTTGGTCTTGTTGGTCAGATAACCCCGCCCCCAGCCGATGACGTAAGCATTTTGCGGTTCAAGACCAGCAAAGAGTTGGTGCCACTGTGGAACCAGTTTTCCTGGCTGAGAGCCGGTTCTCTGGCTGTTGAAAACCAAAGAACCAGTTCGCGATTGGGCACCGGCCGGGAACCGGCTTGGTCAAAAGGAGTATATCTGGGTCTCTCATCTCAATAACAACTCAAACATTTTTCCCTGTCTTTAGTTTCAGGTAAGAACTTCTTCGTCCACCTGGCGGGAAACACTAATGATGCGCATCGAGACATTGTCAGAATGCTTGTGGACATCGGACAAAACCAGGTGTCCTCTCCTGGAGCGAGCGACTACCTGCTGGTTTTCTGTCCCATCGCTTCACGAGTTGGAACGGACATCAGCGAGGCCTTGGACAACCTTCCAGATAGTAAACACCTTTATCCATCCTTTGGCTAGTTCCACCACTAATGACCAATGAGTTCCATATTATGCAATTAAAACCTCTGTGTTATCTCGACTCTTACAGAGAATAAACCGGTGATGCTGGTGGTGATGCATCACACCTTCCAACCAGAGCATGTTGTAATTCCAAGCAGTCGACAGGTGGACAACCCCAACGTCTTCCTGACTGTGGACGTTCTGTTCTACAACCGTGACCTCCTGAAAAGCACTCGCAATGAGATCGCATGGTCTGAGATCCAGAAGGCTCTGGGATATTCCCCTTCACAGGTAATCAGGATTAAACACAATGACCCTCATTTATGTCAGAAAAGTGGCCACATACGGTCATTTCTACGCAGGGCTCAGCATTTATCAATTTGGACGTGATCGGAGGTTACGATCAATTCTGACGCCTCAGCTCAGCTCAGCTCGAGTACGCAACTTTGAGTCAGCGTGGACCACTGGTGTTTTAATCAATGGCACACATTACAATAACAAACAATAACTGTACAAGAGTTTTTTTTGCCCTCTCATCTGCATGCCAAATGAGCTCTCAGATAAGGATGGCAGCATTCTTGTATAGTGTTCATATTTCTGTTTGCTTCCCTTTATTCTCCCTTTTTGACATTTGCTGCTATTGCCACATTTTGCAGATGAGGGAAAGTCATTTTAAGTGGTTGTAAAGTCGGTTAAAAAAAGTCAAATTATTTGTTAAGTTTATTCCTGATGAACAAGATTACTGGAAGGTTGGTAGGGTTAATTATTTCAACTCTTATATGATGTTTTTCATAAGTACCAGATGTATTACCTGGTACTTTCTTGGTCAAAATGCAGCTTCAGGGTCAAAGCCCTCTTGACCCCTGTGAAGCTTTGACGACCCCTAGTGGAGGTTTGGACCCCCAGGTTGGGAACCAGTGGCAGTTGGCGGGTACCAGATCCGTTGGAGATTTAAATTTTGATGTAGTGTCATAATTAAACTTAAAGTTAACCTGTAGAATGGTGAGGTTGCTGACCCCTGGGCTGTACATATCATATGAAATATTCCAGCCTCACTGGGAGTTTGATGGTCCACTGCTACTTCCTGTGATGTCACTTTTTAGGCTTCCAAACAAAACCCAGGACGTCCCGGAGAAACACATCTTTTGATGTCAGAAACTCTCGGGGTGAGGCCTCTAAACCGAGCACATATTCAGGCGTGATTTTTATTAATTTGATCTGATAAATGAAGTCCAATAAGTACAGAATGAACTGATATTATGACTTTACAGGATAAAGGATCATTAATGAGGTCCATCTCTGACGTTATGCAGTGTCATTATTAATAATTCTTATTACTGATATTTCTTTTTTCTTTCTTTCTTTCAGGTCCCCGGTGGCTTCGACAGCTCTTGTAAGTGTGACTGTAATCATGAACTACAGTTTCCTTTAAAACATTCTTTAAACACATGCACATTAAAGGAGTTTTGCTCTGTGTAATCTGCTGGCCAAAGTAGTTGATCAAAGTAGTAGATTGGATACAAAATCCACAGTTATCAAAGCAGAAGCTAATACGAGACTCTAGCTGTCTCATTTAGCCAAATCAGGAGTGTATTTTCTTTTTAATACCTTATTGTATCATAGTATCCTAAAATTCCATATTTGCCTGATGAGCTGCAGTTAAAGAGAGAGTAACAGGACAGTCTGAAGCTTACTGCTGACTTTTATATTAATGGGGAAATTTTGCCTCATCTCATAGTTGTAGCCACTAGAAAAATTATAATTTGACTCCTAGAGAGATGTCCACCACACTTAAATAAAAAAGTATTAAAAATAACGCTGACAGAATGGAGTGAGGGATGGCAAAAATTATGAAAATAAAACCCAATAGTGGTCTTTTGGCATTAGCATTATTATTCTAATATGTGAGTTACAACATTTTAAGATTTTAGATATTACCAGATGACTAAGTGCTCTGTTTTTCTTTCTTTTAGGGTTCAAGAGGAACATGAAGGTTACTATCATAGTCGGTGGTGGTTTAATTCTCGTGGGGGTCATCATCATTGTGAGCGTGATAGCGGGTGTTCAATCGCAAAAGTAAGATCTGTGAGGGCTGTCACTGTCACGCATTACAAAACAAAAGAAATGTAATTGCAATTTACAGTATTATCACTAAATGATTCTTGAAGAGACGAGTAAATGTGCTCTGTATTGCATGTTTAACAATATAATGATAACTGAAGGATGGGTTTCTTGTTATTTCTGTTGTATTGTTGTGAATGTTTTGGGCCTAAGCTTTTGATTATTAATATTGTATTTAAAGCATTATGGGGCGAAATGATTGGAGCTGCAGATATAGGCAGTAAGTAAGTGATTAGATGTGGGGAAAAAGATGTTAAAGAAAGAGTTACAGTATGAAAAATTCAATAAAAGTGTTTCAATGTGTGTGTAAAGCGGTGTGTGTCTCATGTTAGGCAAAAAAAAAAGTAAAATAATGATTGTTGCTGCTTTGTGCTCATTTAAAGATCAACATCATATTAATTATGAATAAACCAAAATGAATCAAAGTGTCCTCATTCATCCATTAATCATCAGTCTCTCATTGCTAATAAACAAATGTGAGTGATTCTTATCAAAAATGAGGTAAAAGTCTCATAAAGTATATGATTTAGTTGCTATTTTGCTCATCTATCTTTTTATTTGAATGTGCAAAAGTTTAACTTCAGGGTCGAGCTTTTATCTGGACAACACCACCTGAATGGTGAAGAACCATGGTGGCAGGATCACGTTCTGTGAATGCTTTCAGCATGGCGGTTTTAGGTTGAATTTGAGCGGTTTAGATTTAAAATTGTAACTGATTTGATTCAGTTTGCAACACAACATGTAGGAAAGGTGAATGAGTGTTACACACCTGCAACTTTAAATGATATGAATGGAATTTGTTACAAGAATAAACCTTCTCAGCTCAGTATTTTATCAGATGTAAGTCTGCAAACATCCACTTGAGAATGTAACCAACCCCGTCAGGTATGTGCCAGATTAATATCTGCAAATGTTTGGATACATTCACTAGCAGCCTCAATTTACTGATGCTAACCAGTCTGGCATTGCAAGAAAATATTAACACTAGGCTTTGTAGACACAGTGGGGAACAAAGCATGGGTCAGCAACTGTACTCTGCATTCGCTTCAGGTTAAAGTTTTGGTTCATAACATAAATTGTACAAAAGAAGTGAACGGTGAATGACATTTTCGCTCGTCATCTTGGTGTTTTGGAGCCAGAAGTGACCATATTTGGACAAGAGGGTGGAGCTGGGGAGGAGGACATTGAGTTATGAAGCGCTTGCTAGCTTGGTTAGCAAGGTTCATTCATAATTAAAATGCTTCATGCTTTTGTTACAGTTGCTACTGAAATAGAAATAAGTATGTTAATAAAATGAAGATAAAAAAGTGTGCTATATTAAATATACAACATCAATATAAGATATAAATGCAACAAGCCTTAAAGAAAAGTAGAGATATATACAAATATAAATAAATAGAGATATGTACATACAAATATGAATATATGTAACAACAGGGTAAGTGACGAATTGAATTGCACGATTTCTATGGAAAACCCTTATTGCACAGATTAATTATTATTAAAGTGTCTGTTAGTGCAACTGAAAGTTGAAAGTTGGCATTACAATTATTAGCATATTATTCATGAACTGAAAACACCCTGTAAAGAGTGAAAATAAAAAAACAAACAAAGGTTGCTAAAGCATACTCAGCTTAATCGTCTATTTTACTTTAAATTGGACCATAATTTACAAAATAAACATCATGTTGTGTTGAAGAAAACTTGGAACTTGCGAATGAGACCATAAACTCAATATGAGAATGTTAAGGTACTGAATCAAGTAAGAAGCTTGGTCGATTTCTCATAGACTTCTATACAATCTGTCTTCCTTTTGCAGCCTTGCTCGGCATTAGAAAGAATGAATGTTTAAGACACATTTCAAAAGCCCAAAAAGTCCCAAAGTGACAATTATCAAAAGACCAATTGATCCTCCCCCTAATGCTCCTAGTCCAATCATATCTTAGCAACTGTTAATAAGAAAAGAAGGTCCCTCAAACAACTTTGCGCTCTGAGTAACATGGTGAAACTTGTGCATACAGGATTTTGTAAATCTGAAGCCAAGTACCCTCAGAGTTTAGCAGTAGGAGTCGTTTTTTCCCCTTTTCCAAAATTCAGAAAGTAAGAGGAGATGCTGGCTGACGATTTAAACAGTGTGGGAGACCCCACTCCCAACTTAGTATCTTGAAGATCAACAGACACACATATGTCTGCTCCTATTTTATACAGCATAGTATGACGTCATATTTGAGCCATAAGTCGCGCGTGCAGCAAGGTTATAATAGTTTTGGATTTTTCATTAGTTTTAGTTTTAATTTCGTTGTGAATTTTTGTTTTCAAATTCAGTTAGTTTTAGTTAGTTTTTAGAGTGAGTTTTCTAGTTTTAGTTTAGTTTTGTTTTTTTTGAAAATGCTTAGTTTTAGTTTAGTTTTTATTAGTTTTAGTGTTAGTTTTAGTTTTTTTGTAATGGGCTATATGTTGGTGCCAGATTCAAAGAGGTCATAATAAATGTTTCATTTATTTCCTTTGGTTTATCATCTCAGCCCCAATAAGGTTATTAACTCTTACAGTTCTGGGTGTTTTTAATTTTGGTTCTAGTGTAAACATCCCAGTCTCAGTAAACATATTCACCATGTGTTGCATGTTCAAATAAATACACTGAATTATGAATGAAAAAAGTTGACAAAAACGAAAACTGAGGACATTTTCACTATAATTTTAGTTAGTTTTGTAACCACACAATACAGTTTCAGTTAGTTATCGTTTTTGTAAAAACTCCAGTTTTTATTTTTATTTCAGTTAACGAAAATGTTTTTTCAATTCTAGTTTTCGTTATTTCGTTAGTTTTCGTTAACTATAATAACCTTGGCGTGCAGATGTGTTTCCCGCTTTGCTCAGATGTGTTATCGCTCGCGCGACTTATGACTCAAATACGACGTCATAGTATGGTCTGCTCCAAGTTCAGCTGCTAGCTAGCAAACATGAGCTAACTAACGATTAATTAAATATTCCCGGTCCGGTTCCGTATATATTCAGTCCTTCACAATAAGTCACAGTACAGTAAAAATGCTATGGCACCAGTGACATCTTATTTTACATGTTTTCTAGAATGTAGCCTACAAATGAGGTGTTCGTAACTATAGTTACATATAGCTACTATAGCTACATAACTAGCAACCTCTGTGACACCAGTGCTATAAGCAGAAACAGTTACTGTGCAGCCCTGCAATGTAAATATCAATGTTGAACATAACGTCCCAACAGGCCATTATGAACCTAATTTATTTTATTCTTTATAACATTTTGTGAATGGGCAGCCTACCTTGCCGAGGTATTACTCCAACAGCGCCGGTCCGCTCCATGGCTGCCGACCGTTCTAGAAGCTTGTTGGACATAGCAACAGTAACTAAGGGGGCGGAGCTTTTGCAAACAGTCAATTTCAGAATAAAGGTCTTCAGACGCTCCAAAGAAGAGCCGGTGTTGTGCCGTATTAAGCACCCCTGCCGTGAAAAGCACCCCCTCGTCGCGGGAACGCGCATGTGGAGAGGACGCTATAAACTACTACCAAACGGACATATATTACCCACAGATCTCTTATTCACGAGTAAATGTCAAAAAGGACTAAATGCTCATGTTTAATTTACTACAAATGACAACGTACACACAATGACAAAAATTATATTCTCATTCCATGTCACGTTCTGTTTAGCGTCCAGTTTTGTGTTAATGATTCATGTTTAAATGCGCTCATGGATTCCACAATAGTCATACTTTCCCACAATCACAGTCACAGATAACAAAAATCGGGTAAATGGTTATTGATGTCATTAATTAATAGCCTGCTTACTGTGTTGTCTTCCATAATATTTGTAAATATATATAATATAAACTCCTAAGTATGTGTTTGTGTGAGTGTATATATATATATTCAATATATATATATATATATATATATATGTGTATATTGAAGTGTCAGTTTGTCATATATATATATATATATATATATATATATATATATCCAGGATACTTACTCACTCCACTTATCAACACCTGTCCTATGACTATACTCTCAAAAGTATTTGATGCTGGGACCACCAGAAAGGGCTTTTTTGGGGGGGTGCATTTCCTGGCAGACTGACCTGCCAGGAAATGCACCACCTGCTATCTCCCACCAGGAAAGTGTCACATCCATGAAACACATCACTTTCATGAGAGTATTATCAACATTAGTTAATGCATTTTGTTTTACACTGAATTGCATCAGCATCTCTGTATAAGAAGTAAATTATTTGTGTCGATATTAATCTATATAGCTCCGTTACAGACCGTTACGTCAGAAGTGCCTGGCTCTTGGCAAATGGCGCTACTGTACTAGCTTAGGTGGCATAGTATGTGGAAATTGTATGAATTTGAATGTTAATAAACCTGTGAACTACATTAAGAAATTGTCGGAGCCTGAGTGAGACACTGTTCACCAGTTAAAACACCCCTTACGGTGGGAGTTATTAAATTATGGGGTAGATAGTTTAATAAAACCGTACAATAGTGTTACTGAATGTCCTTGCATGATTTAAGGCAATTGTATTGCAATGTATTTTAACAGTCATTGTTGAAATATTAGCAATTAGGGATTGGAAAGGAGTGATTTCATACAATAATGAGAAAATTATACCTCATTCTCCAGCTCTTTGTTGGGACCAGTGTTCTCAATATCCCAATAGAACATTTTGTATGGCCCCACTTTGGATAGAAGAACATGTATGTCCTTCCCTGCCCATGCCTCCTGTACATCTGAAAAAAATGTAATACTATGTTATATGACATTATTACCATCTTATACTACACAATTTACTGCATTTTGTAAAAATGACTATTCAAACAAAAAAGGTATACAATAAACTACCTACATTTTTCAAGTGAAGTGTGTGTGTACATTGGAGCTGGTGAGGTAACTGCTGGGGCTGCTGTAGAGGCTGCGGCGGCTGGTGCTGCTGGTGCTGATGGAGAGGCTGAGGTTGCTGGTGCTGAAGGTGAGGCTAGGGCAGCTGGTGAAGCTAGTGAGGATGGGATTGATGATGCTGATGGTGAGACGGGGGCTGCTGCTGAGGCTACGTCAGCAGGCACTGCTGGTGAAGCTGGCGCTGAAGGTGAGGCTGGGGCTGATGGGGCTGATGGTGCTGATGGTGCGGCTGGGGCTGATGGAGAGGCTGGGGCTGCTGGTGAAGCTGGTGAGGATGGGGCTGATGGAGAGGCTGGGGCTGCTGGTGAAGCTGGTGAGGATGGGGCTGCTGGTGAAGCTGGTGAGGCTGGGGCTGATGGTGCTGAAGGTGAAGCTGGTACTGTGGCTGATTTTTTAATTTTGTGAGGGATGCGAGGCACCCCCTTTTTCGCAATTTTTAAATGATCTATGTTTACTTTTTTAAACACTGTACCGTCTTCTGCCAGAAGATCCACACTTTTCCCCTGTAATGCCATTACAGTAAAAGGGCCAAGGAAGTTTGCCTCGAGTTTGCCACCTTTCCTCTGCTGGTTCCTTACATTTTGTCTCCGCACCTTATCCCCTATTTTGAAGCCCGGTTTAGCAGCACCCTGCTTCTTCATAGTCTTCTCCTGCTGTTTGGTGACATTGTTATGCACAATATCCATAATCTCATCCAAGCGCTTTACCTCGTCTGAGACAGCCTCTTCAGCCACAACATCCTCAACACTGCTGTCTACCTGTGAACAAATGTTTTTACATTCTTTCAGTCTATGTTTTCAACACTGCATCTATCAACCTTAAAATTTATTGTGACATGTGTTTACCAACCATGAAGTCTTCTGGCACCTCTGTTGGATACCGAGCCTCGCGGCCAAACATCAAGAAAAATGGGGAGAACTTGGTGGTTATCTGTGTTTTTGTCCTCAACCCAAACATTACCGCATCCAAATACTCGTCCCAGTTTTCTAGTTTTTTGGCCACCAGCTTGCTGAGAGCTCTAAAATAATAACAGAACTTTAACTGACAATAGGCATCTCCCAAAACAATATATTTATGGTCCAACTGGCATTGCTGCTGTAAGTTGAAGACTCTATGGTACACATGATGATAATGTACATAAAGTATATAATGATTTTTTGTAAATTAACCAATTGCCTCACCTTTGTATGGTGCCATTCATCCTCTCTACCAGCCCGTTTGTTTGAGGGTGGTAAGGAGAACAAAGACTCCTTTTTATCCCCAACTTTGCAAATACGTTCTTGTTTATCTGTTAAAATAAAGAACTTATTGTTTATAGATCAAAACACAATAAAAATATTTCAGCAACATTTTTTAAATGTATTTTCAAAATTACCTCATTCACAAACTCTCTTCCTTGATCATTAAGTATCCTTTTTGGAGCCTCAAACTGATGGAAGAACTTTACTATGCATTCAGTCACCTCAGCTGCGGTTTTATTATGGAGAGGATAGGCCTGTGGCCACTTTGTCAGGTAGTCCACAATGACACAGATGTACTGATGGCCTGTTTTGGTGGTTTTTAGTTTTCCAATCAGGTCCATACCGATAAGTTCGAATGGATGTTTTACCTGAAAAAGCAGCACAAAATAAATATATACATTTCATTCTGGATAAAATGTTTGTGAGCATGGTGACATTTAAGGAAAATAGTTCAGCTTCAGTCAGTCAGAGCTTAATTCCTTTCCACATGCTCTGCTGAAGATATGTTCAAATTATGTAAAAATTTATATCAGTAAGGTAAATATGCTTTGTGAAAAAAAAAACAGACACTGATTATGAGAATGTGTCAACAGTTACCTTTATGGGGGTATACTCCACCTCCTGTTTTATTATATGAGCAGCTGACTGGCACACTGCACATTCTGACACCTGTTTAAAACACATATACATGAGGAAGTTAACTATCTGCTGGCATTTGTCTGTCACTTCATATTAAATTCAACCATGTACAAACACATTTTAAAGTTTCTATAATTAAATGAAAATATACATATTCCTCCATGCAAGTAATTATGTAATCTGCTGAAACTCACTAAAAAGCAAAGTGCTCAATTGTTCCTCAATTGCAGTGCTTACTTACCCATTTATCTATGTCAGCAGACATACCAGGCCAGAAAAACCTTTTAGAAATGGCATCTCTGGTCTTCTTTTGACCGGTGTGAGCACCTGTGGGGCTGTCGTGGAAGTCCCTAAAAATGGCGTTGGCCTCCTCCGTGCCTCTTACCACTTTAGTTTTGGTGACCTTACCAGGACCTTTCGAATAATACAGTGCTCCATCTAGGAGATAAATTGAAACGTCCATTAACATCAAATATATTATACAGCAAATACATTAAACATTACAGTGTCGGCATGTACACGAGTAAAAAAACATAAACGCGTGAAGTCTATATATAAAACAGAAATTCTTAACTCACCTTCGACGACAAACTTTGAGGCCTTTCGTCGAACTTCATTTTTCTCTGCTTTGGAAATATTTGCAGGATACTGGCCTTTAGTTTTATAAACCAGAATAGTGTGATATAAGACTGTATCCATGTTGCTGTCAATACACCTGTCGCTCTCGATTTCTGGGTCCTTAAAGGGGCCCCCACAAATTTGGGGTGGCGCAGTGGTGTAACGTCATTTGCATGATTGATTATTATTATTATATGATTATTGCAAAATTGGAAAATAGAGCTACACTAAACGCATTTAGCATCACATGCTGTTTGTATGTATATAATTTATAATAAAATGGCTTGATCTAATATTTAAACATGTAGTCTTGATCATATTCAGTTACACTAAAAGTTGGGACAAATGCAGTTAATATACATCTCCATTTACTTCTTATACAGAGATGCTGATGCAATTCAGTGTAAAACAAAATGCATTAACTAATGTTGATAATACTCTCATGAAAGTGATGTGTTTCATGGATGTGACACTTTCCTGGTGGGAGATAGCAGGTGGTGCATTTCCTGGCAGGTCAGTCTGCCAGGAAATGCACCCCCCCCCCAAAAAAGCCCTTTCTGGTGGTCCCAGCATCAAATACTTTTGAGAGTATAGTCATAGGACAGGTGTTGATAAGTGGAGTGAGTAAGTATCCTGGATATATATATATATATATATATATATATATATATATATACACACTCACACAAACACATACTTAGGAGTTTATATTATATATATTTACAAATATTATGGAAGACAACACAGTAAGCAGGCTATTAATTAATGACATCAATAACCATTTACCCGATTTTTGTTATCTGTGACTGTGATTGTGGGAAAGTATGACTATTGTGGAATCCATGAGCGCATTTAAACATGAATCATTAACACAAAACTGGACGCTAAACAGAACGTGACATGGAATGAGAATATAATTTTTGTCATTGTGTGTACGTTGTCATTTGTAGTAAATTAAACATGAGCATTTAGTCCTTTTTGACATTTACTCGTGAATAAGAGATCTGTGGGTAATATATGTCCGTTTGGTAGTAGTTTATAGCGTCCTCTCCACATGCGCGTTCCCGCGACGAGGGGGTGCTTTTCACGGCAGGGGTGCTTAATACGGCACAACACCGGCATTCTGGTGATTTTTTTTACTTCCTTCTTTCAACGTGCACAGTTCTTTCTTCTTTCTGTTTTATGACAGTTTGCATCCACTAACTTTACGGCTGAACACTGTCACCACCTAATGCTGTGTTTCCCACACAGTTACATTTAATTTGTTCCACATGTTTGCATATAAAATAAACAAAGTAAAATAAATGCGCTGCTGCGTCTCTGAGCGATGCAGCTGTCTCTCGCTATCTCTTTCTGTCAGTCAACACTCGATGTCCCGCCCACAGCGCGATCTGATTGGTTAAACGTCACGTGCAACAGCCAATCAACACCACTGAAGGCTACCGTGCATCTGACAGCCACATTTCTGACTTACTAAAGTTGCAATAAACATCACAATCCTTTACTCTGAAGTTGCAAAACGCCTCATATTTGCCTGGCAAAAATATTGATAAGAACAAATAAATACAAGGAAAATAGTAACGACAGTATCCTACTGGATGTTACACTTCTGTCCATACTAATTCATACTAAATATTAAACAAAAAAGGCGCTCATATGTTATATTTGTTATCTCTTGCTGCCCACTGACACAGCGACATGTCTTATCTCTGCACTGCCCCTTTAATGGTCAGCTTGAGAACACGTTGCATGTCAAAAACAAAAGTGAAAGTGTTGCAGTCACAAGGAGGGGTCGCGTATTTTTCTGCAAGACGAACATGTCTGAGGCTTTGTCTCCAAATTATCAATCGATTTCGTAAGTAAGCCTGTAGAAAACCGATTTCAAATAATCCGTGCGAGGCTGTGAACTGCTGAATCTCTACCATGTCTCGGAGTTATGATTATAGATATTTAAGGTAACGTTAACTGTGTCCGTCTCGAAGCTCGTGCACAGCGGCTGCGACTCGACATTCTGTGACAGATATAAACTTGGATCTTGTTAAGCATTTTAATTTCTTGACTAAAAGTTTTTTTTGCATCTCCTCCTCAGAGACATGGACCCTGAACCGAGGACATGTAAGAAAATACATTTTGTTGTTGTTGTTGTTTTTATAAATGTGTTGCTCAGTGGTGGATTATTATTATTAAGTAAATTTACTCAAGTACGCTTACTACTCTCTGTATTTCATATCCATATGAAATGGTCACGTGGGTATCTATTAAAAATATACGCAATATTTGTAGTAGATATCCACGTAACTTGTATTTGTCGTCGATAAAGATCTAGAACAAAAAAACACTGAGTCACTGATGCTCAGTGTCTCAATCATCCTTTGTTTTTATGCAATTTTTACGCAGCTTGTATGCAACTTCTCTCTGTTTGCTCGCCTGTATTTGTCTGACAGCTCTGGTGACTTTGCAAATTATATATTTCTTCCCATTCTGATAGTAAAACTATGTAACCACTATGCATTTAACTGCTGAACACACGTTTTAAGTGTTAGTGTAACAGCTATATTCATACAGAAATACATATATAATAGTTAAACACCGGCAGAGACAGTTTTACTGCTCTCTGAATACTTTCACTTCATTTCAATCACATTAAACTTACATACTTTCATATACTTTCATATAAGGTTTAGAATGCTGGACCTTCACTTCAAAGCCCATTTGAGCTCTGTTCACAGTGTGGAAGAACTCGCTCCTTGATATTGAAGCATGTAATTACAAAAATAACAGTAAAAGATACAAAAAAAGTTCTAATAATTGCTATTAAGTCACTATTTTTCACCTAATATAATGAGGTAACTCAGTAGTGATTGAAACATATGGCCCACTGATGAAACCTTTTGCATTTGCAGTAAATACAGGATGTTTGTGGCAACAATTGCAGGAAAAATCACAAGCAGAGGACATTTAGTAAGTGTTTTCCTTCAACCAGAGCTCCACAGTAGACTCATTCTTTACTCACTCTGTAGGTAAGAAGTTACTATAGCTGAACAAACAAACAAACAAAAAAGACGAAACCCATTGATGATGACTCTTCAGAAAGCAGTGAAAGTAAAAGTGAGATCCAAAAACACACCTGCAATAACACACATCACCACATGTGTCGCCAACGAGAACAAAACTGAGGTTGTACATTTAAGAATGAGAATACTTCTTCCACCACTGTTGTTTCTCCATCAGAACTGTAATATTTCAATATTATGGAGAATAAACTACATGCATTAGGTGACATTTAAGGCTGAATTTATCAATATTTTCATAGTATAAATGGATCAACTGACAACATGTCATGTGAGAGGCATTGTTCTTAATAATAAACTGCAGAGACAACAACAGCCAGAGGCAACTGGACCTAATGTGTCATTAATAAGGAATGAGGGGTAGAAACATGACAGCAATTAGGCATTATGGACAATAATATTATGGTACAGAAGCACAACACACACAGACACTTCCACTTCCACAGGCTAGAGAACCACGTCACGTATATGTCTCCGCCCTCTCGGCAAGTATAATAACAACAACGGCAGACTACATTATCTCTTTACAAATGTTGCTCCTGGCTTTGCGAGCCTACATTGGCATCCAAACATGACATATACACATCTGTGCTGCTCATCTTGAATACTAAACATAAGATGTAAATGTTGGACTTTGTTGTATGCTAGCCCGCTAGCAACAGTCAGCTAGCATGCTAGCTAGCCCATATCAATCCAGGGTTCGTACACTTTAGCAGTGGTCAAATTCAAGCATTTTTCAAGGACTTTCTAGGTAAATTTCCAAGCTTTTCCAGTATCTTACACCTGTTGTAAATTGAATGTTTTAGATGAGTACTTGCATACTAAAAGGTGAAGATTTCACTTAACCATACCAACAGTGATGGTATTACACTTTTAGGAGGAACGGCCTTCATTTCAGATAGGTTATCATTATTTTTACATTGAACATTTGATTATCTATTGTCTATAGATGGATATAGTCAGATTGCAAGCGAATTACAGTAAGAATTTCAAGCATTTAGCTTGAAATTCTTGGCTGAGAGCTGGTTCTCTGGCTGTTGAAAACCAAAGAACCAGTTTGCGATTGGGCACCGGCCGGGAACCAGCTTGGTCAAAAGGGGTATATCTGGGTCTCTCATCTCAATAACAACTAATTTTTCCCTGTCTTTAGTTTCAGGTAAGAACTTCTTCGTCCACCTGGCGGGAAACACTAATGATGCGCATCGAGACATTGTCAGAATGCTTGACAACAAAGGAGAAAACCAGGTGTCCTCTCCTGGAGCGAGCGACTACCTGCTGGTTTTCTGTCCCATCGCTTCACGAGTTGGAACGGACATCAGCGAGGCCTTGGACAACCTTCCAGATAGTAAACACCTTTATCCATCCTTTGGCTAGTTCCACCACTAATGACCAGTGAGTTCCATATTATGCAATTAAAACCTCTGTGTTATCTCGACTCTTACAGGGAATAAACAGGTGATGCTGGTGGTGATGCATCACACCTTCCAACCAGAGCATGTTGTAATTCCAAGCAGTCGACAGGTGGACAACCCCAACGTCTTCCTGACTGTGGACGTTCTGTTCTACAACCGTGACCTCCTGAACAGCACTCGCAATGAGATCGCATGGTCTGAGATCCAGAAGGCTCTGGGATATTCCCCTCCAGAGGTAATCAGGATTAAACACAATGACCCTCATTTATGTCAGAAAAGTGGCCACATACGGTCATTTCTATGCAGGGCTCAGCATTTATCAATTTGGACGTGATCGGAGGTTACGATCAATTCTGACGTCTCGTCTCAGCTCGAGTACGCAAGTTTGATTCAGCGTGGACCACTGGTGTTTTAATCATTGGCACACAGTACAATAACATTTTTTTGCCCTCTCATCTGCATGCCAAATGAGCTCTCAGATAAGGATGGCATCATTCTTGTATAATGCTCATATTTCTGTTTGCTTCCCTTTATTCTCCCTTTTTGACATTTGCTGCTATTGCCACATTTTGTAAAGTGGTTGTAAAGTACGTAAATTATTTGTTAAGTTTATTCCCGATGAACAAGATTACTGGAAGGTTGGTAGGGTTAATAATTTAAACTCTGATATGATGTTTTTCATAAGTACCAGATGGACTTATTACCTGGTACTTTCTTGGTCAAAATGCAGCTTCAGGGTCAAAGCCCTCTTGACCCCTGTGAAGCTTTGGCGACCCCTAGTGGATGCTTGGACCCCCAGGTTGGGAACCAGTGGCAGTTGGCGGGTACCAGATCCGTTGGAGATTTAGATTTTGATGTAGTGTCAAAATTAAACTTAAAGTTAACCTGTAGAGTGGTGAGGTTGCTGACCCCTGGGCTGTACATATCATATGAAATATTCCAGCCTCACTGGGAGTTTGATGGTCCACTGCTACTTCCTTTGATGTCACTTTTTAGGCTTCCAAACAAAACCCAGGACGTCCCGGAGAAACACATCCCAGGGTGAGGCCTCTAAACCGAGCACATATTCAGGCGTGATTTTTATTAATTTGATTTGATAAATGAAGTCCAATAAGTACAGAATGAACTGATATTATGACTTTACAGGATAAAGGATCATTAATGAGGTCCATCTCTGACGTTATGCAGTGTCATTATTAGTAATTATTATTACTGATATTTCTTTATTCTTTCTTTCTTTCTTTCAGGTCCCCGGTGGCTTCGACAGCTCTTGTAAGTGTGACTGTAATCATGAACTACAGTTTCCTTTAAAACATTCTTTAAACACATGCACATTAAAGGAGTTTTGCTCTGTGTAATCTGCTGGCCAAAGTAGTTGATCAAAGTAGTAGATTGGATACAAAATCCACAGTTATCAAAGCAGAAGCTAATACGAGACTTTAGCTGTCTCATTTAGCCAAATTAGGAGTGTATTTTCTTTAATACCTTATTGTATCATAGTATCCTAAAATTCCATATTTACCTGATGAGCTGCAGTTAAAGAGAGAGTAACAGGACAGTTTGAAGCTTACTGCTGACTTTTATATTAATAGGAAAATTTTGCCTCATCTCATAGTTGTAGCCACTAGAAAAATGATCATGTGACTCCTAGAGAGATGTCCACCATGCTTAAATACAAAAGTATTAAAAATAACGCTGACAGAATGGAGTGAGGGATGGCAAAAACTATGAAAATAAAACCCAATAGTGGTCTTTTGTTTACTTTGCATTCAGTAATAATGGCATTAGCATTATTATTCTAATATGTTAATAACACCATTTTAAGATTGTACATGATACCAGACGACTCACTGCTCTGTTTTTCTTTCTTTTAGGTAGTGTCTCAGCAGGTGACTCTGAAGAACAATAGAAACAGGTTTTTTCATGTGGCAGCTTCAGAAAGTGTTGAACACCGCCCGCTGCATCCACCCGATGTCCGACTGCACCACACTGTGACACTCGATTCACCCACCGGTGTCAGTGGAGCACCACACATTGCTACCTGGTCTGTGGGAAACACTGTAGTCTATAGATGGATATAGTCAGATTGCAAGCGAAATACAGTAAGAATTTCAAGCATTTACAAGCACTTTATCCAAAATCCAAGCACTTTTTAAACCTTGAAAATACAACATTTAAATTCAAGCATTTTCAAGCACCCGTACGAACCATGCCAATCACATTGCAGTTAAATAAATAAAATAAATGAATGATACATATTTTAGTTGGTCTCTCTCAACGGCACCCAGTTGGTCTTGTTGGTCAGATAACCCCGCCCCCAGCCGATGACGTAAGCATTTTGCGGTTCAAGACCAGTGCTGTGTTCCAATACCCATACTTCCATGAGTACACTTAAATGCAGTACACTATCCGCACTCACAAAGTACACAGAGCAGGTGAGTGTTGTTCCAAATCTAATACTCCGTGATGCACTTACCGGAAATGACGCTCGCGACGGCCGCCGCGGCTCATCACCCGCGAAAAACTTCCGGCTTTAAACGGCGAAAAAATTATCCTTTGTGTTTTTTAACCTTTACTTCTACAATCCGGCAATATGGCTCCATTAACGCAGCAAATGTGGAGAATGCGCCGGCGTCGTCGGCCGCCATTACAAACATTTTTTTCCGAGCTGAGCGGCTCTGCCTGGCTCCGCCTCTTCCGCTACGTAGACAAGATGGCGGCCGCTGAGTGCGTATAGTGTACATCGTTCAACACTCAGCGTTTTGACCGTTATGAGTGCAACATCCTTTAGGTACACTTCTTTTCACCGCGATCGGAATCCGAACACCCTGCGTACTCAAACTAAGTACAGTGAGTACGGGAAGTATGGGTATTGGAACACAGCACAGCAAAGAGTTGGTGCCGCTGTGGAACTAGTTTTCCTGGCTGAGAGCTGGTTCTCTGGCTGTTGAAAACCAAAGAACCAGTTTGCGATTGGGCACCGGCCGGGAACCGGCTTGGTCAAAAGGGGTATATCTGGGTCTCCCATCTCAATAACAACTCAAACGTTTTTCCCTGTCTTTAGTTTCAGGTAAGAACTTCTTCGTCCACCTGGCGGGAAACACTAATGATGCGCATCGAGACATTGTCGGAATGTTTACCAAAATCGGACATAACCAGGTGTCCTCTCCTGGAGCGAGCGACTACCTGCTGGTTTTCTGTCCCATCGCTTCACGAGTTGGAACGGACATCAGCGAGGCCTTGGACAACCTTCCAGATAGTAAACACCTTTATCCATCCTTTGGCTAGTTCCACCACTAATGACCAATGAGTTCCATATTATGCAATTAAAACCTCTGTGTTATCTCGACTCCTACAGAGAATAAACAGGTGATGCTGGTGGTGATGCATCACACCTTCAACAATGAGCATGTTGTAATTCCAAGCAGTCGACAGGTGGACAACCCCAACGTCTTCCTGACTGTGGACGTTCTGTTCTACAACCGTGACCTCCTGAAAAGCACTCGCAATGAGATCGCATGGTCTGAGATCCAGAAGGCTCTGGGATATTCCCCTTCACCGGTAATTAGGATTAAACACAATGACCCTCATTTATGTCAGAAAAGTGGCCACATACGGTCATTTCTATGCAGGGCTCAGCATTTATCAATTTGGACGTGATCAGAGGTTACGATCAATTCTGACGTCTCGTCTCAGCTCGAGTACGCAAGTTTGATTCAGCGTGGACCACTGGTGTTTTAATCATTGGCACACAGTACAATAACATTTTTTTGCCCTCTCATCTGCATGCCAATGAGCTCTCAGATAATGATGGCATCATTCTTGTATAATGCTCATATTTCTGTTTGCTTCCCTTTATTCTCCCTTTTTGACATTTGCTGCTATTGCCACATTTTGTAAAGTGGTTGTAAAGTACGTAAATTATTTGTTAAGTTTATTCCCAATGAACAAGATTACTGGAAGGTTGGTAGGGTTCATGATATAAACTCTGACATGATGTTTTTCATAAGTACCAGATGGACTTATTACCTGGTACTTTCTTGGTCAAAATGCAGCTTCAGGGTCAAAGCCCTCTTGACCCCTGTGAAGCTTTGGCGACCCCTAGTGGATGCTTGGACCCCCAGGTTGGGAACCAGTGGCAGTTGGCGGGTACCAGATCCGTTGGAGATTTAGATTTTGATGTAGTGTCAAAATTAAACTTAAAGTTAACCTGTAGAGTGGTGAGGTTGCTGACCCCTGGGCTGTACATATCATATGAAATATTCCAGCCTCACTGGGAGTTTGATTGTCCACTGCTACTTCCTTTGATGTCACTTTTTAGGCTTCCAAACAAAACCCAGGACGTCCCGGAGAAACACATCCCAGGGTTAGGCCTCTAAACCGAGCACATATTCAGGCGTGATTTTTATTAATTTGATTTGATAAATGAAGTCCAATAAGTACAGAATGAACTGATATTATGACTTTACAGGTTAAAGGATCATTAATGTGGTCCATCTCTGACGTTATGCAGTGTCATTATTAGTAATTATTATTACTGATATTTCTTTTTTCTTTCTTTCTTTCAGGTCCCCGGTGGCTTCGACAGCTCTTGTAAGTGTGACTGTAATCATGAACTACAGTTTCCTTTAAAACATTCTTTAAACACATGCACATTAAAGGAATTTTGCTCTGTGTAATCTGCTGGCCAAAGTAGTTGATCAAAGTAGTAGATTGGATACAAAATCCACAGTTATCAAAGCAGAAGCTAATACGAGACTTTAGCTGTCTCATTTAGCCAAATTAGGAGTGTATTTTCTTTAATACCTTATTGTATCATAGTATCCTAAAATTCCATATTTACCTGATGAGCTGCAGTTAAAGAGAGAGTAACAGGACAGTTTGAAGCTTACTGCTGACTTTTATATTAATAGGAAAATTTTGCCTCATCTCATAGTTGTAGCCACCAGAAAAATGATCATGTGACTCCTAGAGAGATGTCCACCATGCTTAAATACAAAAGTATTAAAAATAACGCTGACAGAATGGAGTGAGGGATGGCAAAAACTATGAAAATAAAACCCAATAGTGGTCTTTTGTTTACTTTGCATTCAGTAATAATGGCATTAGCATTATTATTCTAATATGTTAATAACACCATTTTAAGATTGTACATGATACCAGACGACTCACTGCTCTGTTTTTCTTTCTTTTAGGGTTGAAGAGGAACAGGAATACTATTATTATAGTTGTTTCGGTAATTTCGGTGTGCATCATTGTGGCCGTGATAGTGGCTAAGCAATTGCAAAAGTAAGATCTGTGAGGGCTGTCACTGTCACGCATTACAAAACAAAAGAAATGTAATTGCAATTTACAGTATTATCACTAAATGATTCTTGAAGAGACGAGTAAATGTGCTCTGTATTGCATGTTTAACAATATAATGATAACTGAAGGATGGGTTTCTTGTTATTTCTGTTGTATTGTTGTGAATGTTTTGGGCCTAAGCTTTTGATTATTAATATTGTATTTAAAGCATTATGGGGCGAAATGATTGGAGCTGCAGATATAGGCAGTAAGTAAGTGATTAGATGTGGGGAAAAAGATGTTAAAGAAAGAGTTACAGTATGAAAAATTCAATAAAAGTGTTTCAATGTGTGTGTAAAGCGGTGTGTGTCTCATGTTAGGCAAAAAAAAAAGTAAAATAATGATTGTTGCTGCTTTGTGCTCATTAAAAGATCAACATCATATTAATTATGAATAAACCAAAATGAATCAAAGTGTCCTCATTCATCCATTAATCATCAGTCTCTCATTGCTAATAAACAAATGTGAGTGATTCTTATCAAAAATGAGGTAAAAGTCTCATAAAATATATGATTTAGTTGCTATTTTGCTCATCTATCTTTTTATTTGAATGTGCAAAAGTTTAACTTCAGGGTCGAGCTTTTATCTGGACAACACCACCTGAATGGTGAAGAACCGTGGTTGCAGGATCACGTTCTGTGAATGCTTTCAGCATGGCGGTTTTAGGTTGAATTTGAGCGGATTTAGATTTAAAATTGTAACTGATTTGATTCAGTTTGCAACACAACATGTAGGAAAGGTGAATGAGTGTTACACACCTGCAACTTTAAATGATATGAATGGAATTTGTTACAAGAATAAACCTTCTCAGCTCAGTATTTTATCAGATGTAAGTCTGCAAACATCCACTTGAGAATGTAACCAACCCCGTCAGGTATGTGCCAGATTAATATCTGCAAATGTTTTGGATACATTCACTTGCAGCTTCAACTTACTGATGCTAACCAGTCTGGCATTGCAAGAAAATATTAACACTGGGCTTTGTAGACACAGTGGGGAACAAAGCATGGGTCAGCAACTGTACTCCTCATTCGCTTCAGATTAAAGTTTTGGTTCATAACATAAATTGTACAAAAGAAGTGAACGGTGAATGACATTTTCGCTCATCATCTTGGTGTTTTGGAGCCAGAAGTGACCATATTTGGACAAGAGGGTGGAGCTGGGGAGGAGGACATTGAGTTATGAAGCGCTTGCTAGCTTGGTTAGCAAGGTTCATTCATAATTAAAATGCTTCATGCTTTTGTTACAGTTGCTACTGAAATAGAAATGAGTATGTTAATAAAATGAAGATAAAAAAGTGTGCTATATTAAATATACAACATCAATATAAGATATAAATGCAACAAACCTTAAAGAAAAGTAGAGATATATACAAATATAAATAAATAGAGATATGTACGTACAAATATGAATATATGTAACAACAGGGTAAGTGACGAATTGAATTGCACGATTTCTATGGAAAACCCTTATTGCACAGATTAATTATTATTAAAGTGTCTGTTAGTGCAACTGAAAGTTGAAAGTTGACATTACAATTATTAGCATATTATTCATGAACTGAAAACACCCTGTAAAGAGTGAAAATAAAAAAACAAAGGTTGCTAAAGCATACTCAGCTTAATCGTCTATTTTACTTTAAATTGGACCATAATTTACAAAATAAACATCATGCTGTGTTGAAGAAAACTTGGAACTTGCGAATGAGACCATAAACTCAATATGAGAATGTTAAGGTACTGAATCAAGTAAGAAGCTTGGTCGATTTCTCATTGACTTCTATACAATCTGTCTTCCTTTTGCAGCCTTGCTCGGCATGAGAAAGAATGAATGTTTAAGACACATTTCAAAAGCCCAAAAAGTCCCAAAGTGACAATTATCAAAAGGCTGATTACCAATTGATCCTCCCCCTAATGCTCCTAGTCCAATCATATCTTAGCAACTGTTAATAAGAAAAGAAGGTCCGTCAAACAACTTTGCGCTCTGAGTAACATGGTGAAACTTGTGCATACAGGATTTTGTAAATCTGAAGCCAAGTACCCTCAGAGTTTAGCAGGAGGAGTCGTTTTTTCCCCTTTTCCAAAATTCAAAAAGTAAGAGGAGCGATGCTGGCTGACGATTTAAACAGTGTGGGAGACCCCACTCCCAACTTAGTATCTTGAAGATCAAGAGACACACATATGTCTGCTCCTATTTTATACAGCATAGTATGACGTTCAATCTGAGCCATAAGTCGCGCGTGCAGCAAGGTTATAATAGTTTTGGATTTTTCATTAGTTTTAGTTTTAATTCCGTTGTGAATTTTTGTTTTCAAATTCAGTTATTTTTAGTTAGTTTTTAGAGTGAGTTTTCTAGTTTTAGTTTAGTTTTTTTTTTTTTGAAAATGCTTAGTTTTAGTTTAGTTTTTATTAGTTTTAGTGTTAGTTTTAGTTTTTTTGTAATGGGCTATATGTTGGTGCCAGATTCAAAGAGGTCATGATAAATGTTTCATTTATTTCCTTTGGTTTATCATCTCAGCCCCAATAAGGTTATTAACTCTTACAGTTCTGGGTGTTTTTAATTTTGGTTCTAGTGTAAACATCCCAGTCTCAGTCAACATATTTACCATGTGTTGCATGTTCAAATAAATACACTTATGAATTATGAATGAAAAAAGTTGACAAAAACGAAAACTGAGGACATTTTCACTATAATTTTAGTTAGTTTTGTAACCACACAATACAGTTTCAGTTAGTTATTGTTTTTGTAAAAACTCCAGTTTTTATTTTTATTTCAGTTAACGAAAATGTTTTTTCAATTCTTATTATTATTATTATTTCGTTAGTTTTCGTTAACTATAATAACCTTGGCGTGCAGATGTGTTTCCCGCTTTGCTCAGATGTGTTATCGCTCGCGCGACTTATGACTCAAATACGACGTCATAGTATGGTCTGCTCCAAGTTCAGCTGCTAGCTAGCAAACATGAGCTAACTAACGATTAATTAAATATTCCCGGTCCGGTTCCGTATATATTCAGTCCTTCACAATAAGTCACAGTACAGTAAAAATGCTATGGCACCAGTGACATCTTATTTGACATGTTTTCTAGAATGTAGCCTACAAATGAGGTGTTCGTAACTATAGTTCCGAGCAAATGACAGAGATTTTGAGGATTGTGCTACATAACTAGCAACCTCTGTGACACCAGTGCTATAAGCAGAAACAGTTACTGTGCAGCCCTGCAATGTAAATATCACTGTTGAACATAACGTCCCAACAGGCCATTATGAACCTAATTTATTTTATTCTTTATAACATTTTGTGAATGGGCAGCCTACCTTGCCGAGGTATTACTCCAACAGCGCCGGTCCGCTCCATGGCTGCCGACCGTTCTAGAAGCTTGTTGGACATAGCAACAGTAACTAAGGGGGCGGAGCTTTTGCAAACGGTCAATTTCAGAATAAAGGTCTTCAGACGCTCCAAAGAAGAGCCGGCTTATTCGGCTCCCAAATGGCTCTTTATTTGACCACTTATACCTTTTATAATTCAGCCAAATTTTGTGCTGTTTTGACTTGTGATTTGTATTTGACCACATATATCACTTACATTTCAATTTTGTTATTTAAATTGCTGTAGCCAATTGCATTTACAGTTGTAAAATCCCTTGTAACTCTCTAACTTGCTTGAAGAACACAAAGCAGATAGAAATGCCTATAAAAACCTAAGTATAGAAAATAAAAGTACAGCTATTGACATTTACATTTTTTTTTAAATTTAAACACACCTAACAAAACAAGTAAAGTACTGAAAAAATAAAAATAAAATTCAGCAATCAAGTAAATGTGCTTTGTTAATGCCAACTACTGACATCTGGACAAAAATGTTAAAATGTTTTGGTATAGAGTAAAAATAATTAAAGAAAATAAGCAACATTATAAAATGAAATATAATACAATGTGCAAAACAGCAGCATCCAACAGTTTTAGGTGTCTCTATGAACTAACCACCATCATCTATCTAACAGTAACTTTTTATTATTTTTTTTCAGGGCAGATTGGCATTGAGGAAGACCAATTATATATATTATATTATATTATATTATTTCTGTTATTGTCACCATCTCAGCGCTGCCAATTTTATTATTATATTATATTATTTCTGTTATTGTCACCATCTCAGCGCTGTCAATTATATTATATTATATTACATTATATTATAATATTTCTGTTATTGTCACCATTTCAGCGCTGCCACCCCCGCCCCTCCCTGTTGGTATGATCCTTGTCAATCATTCACTTAAAACTTTGAACCGGCTCATTCGCGCCTGACACATCACTACTCCAAACAATGTTGGATTGAAGCAGACACTCCAAACAATTTTTTCAAACTTTTTCCAAATATCTGGACGATACACAATAACAGTAAGATATAAGAATCAATAAAACAAAATGGATACATTTCATAAAATATATGTGTGAGACAAATCAATAACAAATATACAATTCATGAAGTAAAATAGCAGGTAAAGACAACAACAATATATAAATGTGTCAGATGCAATACTGTGTAATAGAGGAGTGAATGTGTGCTGGTTTTCTCTCACGCTGTGGCAGGCGCACACATATCTTCTTCTGTGGTGCTGAAACTATGTTCACCAAGTACATGCTGTATTTTAGTCTGCTCAGAGAGGGAAGCAAAGACTGGGACTTTACAGCTCATTTTAGTAAATATTGCTGATTGAGTGTAAAAATCATTAGTGGACAGCTTTTGGAGCTTTAGCAGATGTCAACAAATGATTATTAAGCATTTATTTGTGTTGTTTTTTTATTTGATTCATATGACCTAGTTTGTTTGAAACGATTAACTTTGTGTTTACTTTAACTGATTAAAGTCTGATGTTTACTTGTATTACAATGACAACACTGCAAATTTGACTTGACAGAGAGAGTATTCGCCTGCACTTCTCTCTCTCTCTCTCTCTCTCTCTCTCTCTCTCTGTCTTGCTCTCTCCCCAATCTCTTTCTCCCCCCTCTCTCACTCTCTCCATCTCTCTCACTTTCTCTCCCTCTCTCTCTCTCTCCCCAATGTCTTTCTCCCCCCCTCTCTCGCTGTCTTGCTCTCTCTCTCTCTCATTTCCTCCCGCCTCTCTCTCTCCCACCAATCTCTCTCTCTTCCCCACTCTCTCACCCTCTCTTTCTCCCCAATCTCTCTCTCTCTCTCTCACGCTCTCTCTCCCGCTCTCCCCCCTCTCCCCACTCTCTCTCTCTCATGCTCGCTCAGTCTCTCTTTCCCCCAAATCTCTCTCTTTCTAATACTCGCTCGCTCTCTCCCTCCCCCTCTTGCTCTCTTTCTCTCTCTCCCTCTCTCCCCCAATCTCTTTCTCCCCCTCTCTCTGTCTTGCTCTCTCTCTGTCTTGTTCTCTCTCCCACCAATCTCTCTCTCTTCCCCAATCTGTTTGCCTCTCTTTCTCCCCAATCTCTCTCTCTCTCTCTCATGCTCGCTCACTCTCTCTCTCTCTCCCCCAATCTCTCTCTTTCTAATACTCGCTCTCTCTCCCCAATCTCTTTCTCCCCCCTCCTCTCTCTCTGTCTTGCTCTCACTCTCTCATTCTCTTGTCGTAGAAAACCTTTAAAGAAAAACACTTGACGACCAGGTAGATTTGAATAACAGCCCTTGTGCGTGATTTATTTCATGTATCTAAAACAGATACAGATGTAAATGGTGACAGACAAATCCAAAAGTCAGAACAACACTGAGCGAGACAACACCCTGTGTCTCTTTTGATTTTGCAGGCTCGTGTGTCATTATTTCTGTGTAACTAAAGTTTAATGTCCTGTAATTTCCTGTTATTTTCCACTTTTGATATCAGAGCACACTTGGGATTTCCTAAATCAGAGCTGCTCTGATCTTAATCAAGCAGAAGTTTCCTGTAAAGAGACTGTGACTGTTGGTCACATTTCTGTGTTTATCAAAACATGATGCATATTTGATGCATATTTAAACTGCTATATGTCAGATATTTTAATACATCTTCAAATTAATCCACAACACTCTCCCCCCCTCTCTCTCCCCAATCTCTCTCTCTCTCTCATGCTCGCTCACTCTCTCTTTTTCCCCCAAATCTCTCTCTTTCTCATCCTTGCTCGCTCTCTCCCTCCCCCCCCTCTTGCTCTCTTTCTCTCTCCCCCTTTTTCTCTTCCTTCTCTCTCTCCCTCACTCCCCCAATCTCCCCCCCTCTGTCTTGCTCTCTCTCTCTCTCTCTCTCTCTCTCTCTCTCTCTCTCTCTCGTTCTCTCTTCCCCAATCTCTCTCTGTCTCTCACACTCTACCCCCCCCTCTTTCTCTCATGCTCGCTCACTCTCTTTCTCTTTCCCCCAAATCTCTCTCTTTCTCATGCTTGCTTGCTCTCTCTCTCTCAATCTCTTTCTCCCCCCTCTCTTTCTGTCTTGCTCTCTCTCTCTCGTTCTCTCTCCCTCCAATCTCTCTGTCTTCCCCACTCTCTCACCCTCTCTCTCCCCCAATCTCTCTCTACCTCTTTCTCTCATGCTCTCCCCCTCCCCCTAACCCCCTCTCTGTCTCTACCCAATCTCTCTCTCATGCTCGCTCACTCTCTCTCTTTTTCCCCCACATCTCTCTCTTTCTCATGCTTGCTCGCTCTCTCCCTCCCCCTCTTGCTCTCTTTCTCTCTCCCCCTTTTTCTCTTCCTTCTCACGCTCTACCCCCCCTCTCTCTCATGCTCGCTCACTCTCTCTCTCTTTGCCCCAAATCTCTCTCTTTCTCATGCTTGCTTGCTCTCTCCCTCCCCCTCTTGCTCTCTCTCTCTCTCTCTCTCTCCCTCCCTCTCTCTCTCAATCTTTTTCTCCCCCTCTCTCTCTCTGTGTTGCTCTCTCTCTCTCGTTCTCTCTCCCGCCTCTCTCTCTCTCCCTCCAATCTCTCTGTCTTCCCCACTCTCTCACCCTCTCTCTCCCCAAATCTCTCTCTACCTCTCTCTCTCACGCTCTCCCCCTGACCCCCCTCTCTGTCTCTACCCAATCTCTCTCTCATGCTCGCTCACTCTCTCTCTTTCCCCCAAATCTCTCTCTTTCTCATGCTTGCTCGCTCTCTCCCTCCCCCTCTTGCTCTCTTTCTCTCTCCCCCTTTTTCTCTTCCTTCCTTCTCTCTCTCTCTCTCTCTCTCCCTCTCTCTCTCTCTCTGTCCACTTGATGACAGCCCTGCACTGAGTGGAGGAGGTCTGCTGGAGGGGGATTAGTTGACATGGGGGGGCTGGGGGGGGTGGGGTGGCGTTAAGGTCACGCCTCTGGCCTAAAAAGGCGAAGCAGAATACCAGCGGCAGCGAGCAGCTCTAAGAATAACTCAGGGCCTGAGGCTCAGGAACATGGCATGAATGTAACAGTGCCTAATTACATTCACACTTTTATTCTGACAAATAAAAATAAAATGCAATAAGACTGATTGCTAATAATCTGTTCAATCTAAATCTACGAGTGTGAAACAAATGTCTTGTCACGTGACTGCAGCAGCAACATTTGCTGGCGGGATAAAGTTACCTTTAAGCTCTCTTTCCCTTCCATCGTCCGTCACTCCCCGTGGTCGATCTAATTCTGTCAGAGCGTGTAGAGGGGGGGGGGGGCAGGTCGCTCTATCTCCAACCATAGCCCCAACCAGGCAAAGGGCAAAGACAGCAACCACCTTAACTTGGTCTCTGTCTGTCTCCCCAGCCTCATCCACTGGGACGGAAGTTCAGCTGTCTGGACCACCTCGCAATCACTCGGACCCAAGAAAAAGTTTCCGACTTCTGGAACAAGAAAGGAAAATGCGGATTTAAAAGGAATGGGACTGGAAAAGGAGGTGTAGCGTTACCAGTAAGAGTTCAGTTTGTTTTTTTATCCTCAGCAGCAGCCGTTCAGATTGGAATTAAAACACTGGGATTAAACCGCGCAGAGGAGTTGAGGATCTACCAGAAATATTTGATTTCATGGCAACTTAATCTGCACAGAGGATTAACTGTTGGAATTTTTATGTTGAAACTATGACCGAGACAGTCGAAGGTAAAGTATCACGTCAAGTGTTCGATCCATTATGAATGGAAGCTTTCCATTATGCGGCCTGTATACTGTATATGAAGCTCTTCCAGGACTCTTGTCTGTTTTGATTTGCACTCTGGTGTTGTGCTGTCTGGTGTGCAGAGAAAAACATGATTGGAAGTATCTAAAAATATGGCACTATCATGTATCGGCTATTTGTAAATGCAGCTTTAAGACCCCTGTGACATCTACAGTGCCGTATAGATCAGTCAGCATCAACACTGTGCTTCTGTTGCACGTAGCCATATCAACTCATACTGTTGATGAACTCTTTTTAACTGTTTTTTGTGCATTAATAATGAAATGAGACAAATGAGCAGCTGTTAAAACTCTAACAGAGTGCAGATCCTACTTGATTGGCAGACCAATGACTTCTCTCAAGTACTTTCAATGCAGATCTTGGAGTTGTTCCATTTAAAGTAAATGGAGTTTGGTCCTCCCACCTTCAATCTGACTGAGAGCCAATCAAAAAGTGTCACTGAAAACACCTGTGTTGGAACAGGTTCCCATTAATTAAGATAATGAGCTGGTGATTATCCTCGTGCTAAGACTTCAGTTCTATTTTAATCTCTATAAACAGAAATACGCACATGGATGAAGAGTCTGTGGGCAGCGGGACAAGATTTTGGTACCGTTTGTAGTCAGTTTGTAGTCCAAAGGGCTGTTTCCACTATCGCCCAATAGAATGAGGCGGGTCTAGCTCGCCGAAACGCCCCTAATTTGAATACGAGCCGTCCTGAGCGGACTTTTGTTGGGAATTTTTTCGTCCCTGTGGAAGAGCAGGGCCTTTTTTCTCCTGTGAAAAAAGCCTGGTTACTGATTGGTTGGATTGCTAAACAGGATTTGACGTACTAAGCAGGATGTGACGTGATACTCGACGCGACAACAACACGCACCATTTGTAAAAGCCGGCGAAGCAGAGTTGCCAACTTAGCGATTTTGTTGCTATATTTAGCAACTTTTCAGACCCCCTTAGCGACTAATGTAAACATGGATTGTATTTTTTTCTCATTTAAGTTCACATTTATTTTCCCGTATATAATCAGGTTTTTTTGAAAAAAAAAAGACTGGATAAACCAACTGATGAACTGCGTTCATCACGTCATTGACCCCTATACAGTGTGTTACCTCCACCTTTTGAATTGAATTACTGACATAAATAAACTTTTCCATGACATTCTTATTTATTGAGATGCACCTGTAAACACAAACATTTTGTTTGTCATAAGCACACATCCATGCAAAAATAACACCATTAAAAAAGATAACATTTCAGCAGATTTATTTGTAAGAAGACTTTCACAGCCAGAGGGTCGCCGGTTCGACTCCGGCCTACGGCTCTTCTGTGTGGAGTTTGCATGTTCTCCCCGTGTCAGTATGGGTTCTCTCCTGGTCCTCCGTCTTCCTCCCACAGTCCAAAAACATGCACTTAGGTTTAATTGGTGACTCTCAATTTCCCATAGGAGTGAATGAGAGCGTGATATTTCAGCTCTATGATAGTTTGGAGTCCTGTCCAGGGTGTAACCCCCATGACCTGAGTGTGGATAATTGGTTAAGGGTATTGAATGAATGAATATATTTGGAATATATAAAACAATCCGAGAGGGGCCATTCTGCATAACGAGTACTTTTACTTTTGATACATTAACACATTTGGTACATTTTGATGCTGATACTTTTGTACTTTTACTTCAGCAAGTTTTGGATGCAGGACTTTTACTTGTAGTGGAGTCATTTCACTGTGTGTATCAGTATTTTCACTTCAGTAAGGGATCTGAATACTTTTTCCACCACTGTGGCAAAATGAAGGAAGCTCATTATCCTGTAAGACAGGGATGGGCAACTGGAGGCCCGGGGGCCGCATACGGCCCGCACCCTCACTTGAAGTGGCCCTCAGTACAACTACATGCATTTGAGCATGAAATCTTAAAAGTGCAGTGTAAAAATGCACAAAATTACTTCTTGCAATTAATGTTGGTCTGCTGTTCTTGCACTGAAAAAAAAAGAAATCACAGTAAGTGGTTATTTTTTATTTGCTTCAAACCTTTTGTATTCCTATTTATACTGTTATACATGCATTTGAGCATGAAATATGTTAAGTTACTGCACTGTAAACATATTTAAAATTGCAGTTTCATCATATCTGGTGAAGTCCACGGTCCTATATGTGGCCCTGTGGTAGTGGCCATGAAACATTGTGGCTTAAAAACACACAGACATGTGAACCACTTGGTGTCTAGAGGTTGTAAAGCCAAATCAGTTCAGTCTAGATAACAAAAAAAGATGTTTTGAGATCTTAAGATGATTCATCTTTAACTGATGATGATAGGTGTTAAGATTTTACTGGCAAATTATGAAAGTGTTTCGTAGCACTCGTAACTTTTAGCTTGATTTTGCTGTGGAAATATCGCTAAAACTGATGCTACATTGCTTCTGGCTTGTCCATTTAAAGGAGTATTCACATCAAAGGCTATTGAATATTAAGTTTCTTATGCAGTTTTTGCCAGCAAGTGTGTTTAAGAGCAATCATGCGAGTTATGACAGCTCCGTCAGGAGTGTTTACAAAGCATTTCATATGGAAATTATCCAAAACTTTGGGATGTAAGTTGATATCTGTGAGGTAGAAAGCAGATCAAATATAAATCTGTGACTGTAAAAAGGAGTAAAACTCACATTTTACCACTTACACCAGTTTGTAAATTGGAAAAAATGTTGTTTTCCAAATATATAACACAGATTACCTGTAAACTATGTGATTTCCTGTATTGCAGCATTTTTGATGGGATGTCTGCACTTATCCATTCCCTCATACTCATTATTCCACCGGAAACAGTCTAAATGTGCAGTGAGCAGTATCAACAACCACTTTACAGCAGATGCACAACACGCATTAGTTGGACACCTGATTATTAGTAAGCCTGTGCTCGCCCATCCGCATGGTAAAGGTCGCCGCTGAGCGCTCTGTGCACTCATTAAGGAAATGTTATGACAACACTTCCCTGTATTCTGACTGAACAGGCGACCAGTAGCTCCTAATGAACGCTCCGAGCAGAGCTGTCATGGATACCCAGCGAGAGCAACAACAGAAAGTCCTCGGCAGTGTGGAGACAGGTCAGCCATAAAAGGAGGAATCGTGCATGGATGGCTGGTCAAACCATTTAGAGTCGGCTGCAGAGAGTGAAGGAGAGATTTATGTGATGATGTCCATAAGCTGCTCAGAAGATATCTTCCCCAAACTACTGTGAAAATGAGTCAATTTCATGATAATCTGGACATTCAGATGTTGATATATGAAGTGGATTTTTTAAGCCTGATTGTAGCACTTGAGAAAAGGTTGAAAGGTCAGCAGAAAAAAATATGGTTTCAAGGTTTTAGTGGTTTATTGTTGTATCATTAGAATTTAAAGTGGAGAGTGGGTTTTTACCTTTGTGCAGCCTAATATGACAAAATTGGGAACGTGGGGCGGCTGTGGCTCAGTTGGTAGAGCGGTCGTCCAGTAACCGGAGGGTTGGTGGTTCGATCCCCGATCGTGGCAGCCTACATGTTGAAGTATCCTTGAGCAAGATACTGAACTCCAAATGGCTCCCGATGCTGCGTTCATCGGTGTGTGAATGAACTCCCAATGGTGGCAGGTGGCACCAGTGTGCCCTTGTAGCCACCAGTACGAATGGGTGAATGAGCATAGTGTGTAGTGTAAATTGCTTTGGATAAAAGTGCTATATAAGTGCACCCCGTTTACCATAAAAGCCGTTTAACAAGACGGCCAGGAATAATTTGACCTGTTGTTAATTTGACCCATGAAAGGTCATGAGGGTGCTTTATTTTTTTTTATCCTCCAAATTTTGGTAAATGGTAAATGGGGAGCACTTATATAGCGCTTTTATCCAAAGCGCTTTACACTACGCTCATTCACCCATTCATACTGGTGTTAGGGGCTACCAGGGCACAATGGTCCCACCTGCCACCATTGGGATTCATTCACACATCGATGAACGTTCAGTATCTTGCTCAATGATACTTCGACATGTAGGCTGCCACGGTCAGGGATCGAACCGCCAACCTTCCGATCACTGGACGAACGCTCTACCAACTGAGACGCCCCATTCTTTTCATTTCATGGAAATCTGATCCTGATGTGTTGGGATGGACCAAAGTCTTTGGATGGACAGGCCTGTCGGCATTCTGAAGCAAAAATGTTTTGGTTTTGGTCTAACTAGTGCAGTGCCCGCAGGAAGTATGTATTCATATAGTGCAGCTGTTCCCAAACGCTTTTAGCCGTGCACCCCCTTCTATGTCCCAACCGGGTTGACGCACCCCCAATCCCCCACACCTTCAAAAAAAACAAAATGCAATAAGCTTTTTTATAGCCATATTAATGGCAGCATGTTTAATCATGCTCAAATGAGAACACACATATAATTAAATAATCACCATCACAACAATGAGTCTCGCATTTGAATTAACCTGAACACAGTTTCAATATAATGCAACAAAGTTATGCGCAATCTTCCACTTTTAGAGCAAAGAGGATGATGACAGGCTCAGGATCAGAGGCAGAAAGCAGATATCTTGGGAAAATGTCATAATATTTTGAGCTGCGTTGAACAAAAATTGCAGCAAGTTTAAATGAGTGTGGAGCTAAACAACCCGTCATCATAACACAGGCTGGAAAAATGGAAGAAAATAACTTCTACGCTTCATTTTAAGATGAAGTGCATTTTGAATAGCCTGTATTTATTTATTAATTAATATTACAGTTTTTGATTTTACATTTTACAAAGGAAATGTTTATTTACACATCTTTATTGTGTGTGGGAAAAAATGTAATTGTGTAATTATCAGACCGCCATTACATTTTTCATCTCGCGCACCCCCTAGCGGCAGCTCGCGCACCCTAAATCTCCGCTTAGCATGCTAATTGTAAATAACAGAATTTGCACATTACATGCAGACCATTACAATGTCTGCCACTCCATAAAACACTTACTTTTCATAAAGTACCACACCATCCAGCACATACACATTGAACATTGATATTCGCTGGAAACTATTTGAATATTATTGGAAAATCAAACCTTGTAGCGCGTTTTAAAACTCAGAGAGATAGGTAAGCTAAATAGATTTACAGATGAGATGAGTCAGGGTGGAAACACATACACACACATACACATACACACACACGCTTCTTGCTTTTATAGATAGATGGTTGATACTGGTTTCAAGAACTCAAGTGCAGAAACCTGAATTTATCAGGTTTAATGAAAAGAAAGAGCAGCAGTCTGGGGAAGTGAGTACCATACAAGACGGCAGGTCAAATCCATCCCAAGAGTTCACAAAAACTGTCTTTCTACTTGACAGATCCAACTAAATATGTCCAATACAAGCTACTATTTCATCCAGCGAATCTACAGATAGACAATAGAGGACTGTGGTCGTACTGGGCTCAGTGTAGAAGGTGTAAAAACCACAGTATGATCTTGGTGAATGCAATGAAAGCCTCCAATCAGTTTGATTCACAGACTTGTATCTTCTCTTAGTAGATTAAAAGTCTGACTCCATCTGCATTCTCTTTTTTTTCAATTGGAAATTCCCACTCAGTCTGAGCAGAAAGCATGACGATGGTTACCACAGAATATTTAGCATTAACTCTATGGAGTTTTGGGCTATTTTGTCCATTTTTGAATCATTTTCATCCTGCCTGTATACACCACTTAAAAATGTTTAAAAGCATGTTGGTATATTTTTTTTTGCAGCACAACCTCACCTATATGACCTAATAATAATTAATTTTTCATTCTGACTTACTGGGTAAAACAGCTTCCATTAAATTGCTGTATGTTTTTGATTTTTACAGCAAATAACTGTACATTTAATTACAACATGTTGCTGTTTTTGTCGGATACAGTAGAGCTACTGTACGTTTTACAGTAACTTGCTGGCGAAACTGCTGGCAGTAATTTACTGTAATTTTACAGTAAAAAGTTTTACAGTGTAGTATAAAATGATATAACTGGATGTAACCCTCTTATATGTTATATTTGCAACCTTTGTTCACATTTGCAACATTTAAAATTATTTATTGAGCATGACAGTGTTTTGAAAGTAGAAAAAAGATTCAAAATCACATTTTGTGAGACACAAAATGACTAAAAATGACAAAAAGACACAAAATTACTAAAAAAAAGACACAAAATGACCAATAAAAGACACAAAATGATTCAAAATGACTAAAAAAAGACACAAAATGACTAAAAAGAACACAAAATGATTAAAATGACTAAAAAAAGGACACAAAACACAAAAAAATGACCAAAAAAGACACAAAATGACTTACAAAGACACGAAAAGGATTTAAAAAATGGACAAAATAGCCCAAGACTTCATAGAGTTAATGGATGTTGGAGTTGATTGAAGCAGTGCCTGAAATTGTGGATGAACTATTTGCAACATGATGCAGGATCAATAAATGCACACTGCTAATGGAGTTTGCTCACTTTAATGTCTTGTTAGCACTCAGTAGGAAGCCTGAAAATTGTTTTTCCATGCTGCTACTAGAACTACTGAAGACTTAGGTCCAAGACTTCATGGAAAAAATTATTAGACCTTTGTTTTCTTCAATGTATTGTTCATTTTAATGCCTGGTACAACTGAAGGAACATTTGTTTAGACAAATATAATGATAACAACAAAAATAGCTCCTAAGAGTTTAATTTAAGTTTTTCCATGGTTTTCTTGATAATTATTTTGATTATTATCAATAAAACCATGGAAAATGTCTAGATATCAGCTCTTAAATTAAACTCTTATGAGCTATTTTTGTTCTTATCATTACATTTGTCCAAACAAATGTACTTTTGGTTGTACCAGGCATAAATAAATGAACAAGAAAATGAAGAAAAAAGGTGGTATAATAATTTTTTCCATGACTGTATGTCTGTATATAAGGTGTATAGAATGTATGTATATGTCTTATTTTTTATACTCTGTGTATGTCTGCAGTGACAACTAAATTTCCCCACTGCAGGGTAAATAAAGTTATATCTTATCTTATTTATTATCATTTTTAAATGTATTTTAAAGCTCAGTGCCAACAGTGTCGGTCAGGTTGAAAATCTAACAGTTATGGTAATGGAAATCAGCATCTATTTATACATAATTTCATTGCAGTGTGGTCAGTAGATGTCAAAATATCTCATTGAATATGAGAAGTCAAGATGGCGCTGCATGAATGGCAGCTAGTTACAGCAGCTCTGTAGCTTCTCCACCTTTTTAATGTTTTTATTGTTAATTGTCTTTTTATTAGATTGTTTATTTTATCTTTATCTAAAAGGGAACTACTTTTGTGTGCAATTTTTGTGGTCGTCTGTAACAAAGAAATTTCCCTGCTGTGGGATTAATAAAGTCGAATCTAAATCTATCTAAATCTAATTACAGACAAGCGGATTGAAGGTCACAGTGCACACTGCAAAAAAAAGAAAAAAGTTGGGTGAATTCAAAATTTCAAGGCAACAAACCTCGATAAAATTTTAAGTTGGACAGTTAAACTAAATATTTGAAATTTAGATTTTTGAGTTTGCTCAACTCTGAATTCAGATTTTTGTCAACTCAACTGTAAATTGTACTAATTTATAATTTTACATTGTAATAACTTTTAATCCTTACTTCTGCTAACTTCTGCAATGTGCTGAATTGGCACGATTGTAACGGCGCTATGAAATGTCAGCTAATATTGCGACCACAATTTAGAGTTAGCATTGATACGCTAATGGCTACTCTTGCAGCTGTAACAAGCAGCGCGGCTAGCATCAGTTAGCCGCTAGCTTTCGCTAATGACTGAAAACCTGTTTGTGTTTAAATGTTGAAAATATGTAGGTTGCCTTCTCCAACAAACAACATACAACACTGCACAACACAGCTCAGAATAACATTTCCGTATCATTTCAATTAATTTAATTAAGGGTTGCTTACCTGTGTGGACTCAAGCTCAGGCAAGCAGCCACAATGAGACTTCAAGTGCATTGCCAACTCGAAAGTTGGCTTTCCCGCATTTCACAACAAAGAAATAAGAGTTAGCAGAACTATTGTCCCTTGTTTTGAACCCTGACGTAAAGATATAAGTAACAACAACTCACAAACTTGTTTTTGAGCCGACAACTGGCTTCCTTTGTGGTTCTAACTTACATTATTGCCAAAATGCCAATAATTTTAATAAGTTTTACCAACTTAAATCACTGTTTTAGGCCAAAAAATACAAGTTGGCTTTTGTGCAGTGCAGGTGGTTAAAATAAGACATTCAAGAGGCCATTCAGGGATTTTTGTCTGTGTTTTTGACACTTTGTTACTCTTTCTAACCATCTTTCTTAAAAAAAAAAAAAAAAGAAGCACATTTACTCACTTACTGAAACCAGCAGCAGCCATGACAATCCAGTCGTCCCACAGCAGCCAGCGGGAGGTTTTCTATGGCGTCACTCATATTTTGAACGTCCCTGCTGAGAGTCAGTGTGATGAGGTTAGACGGAGGTGTGTGTGTGTGTGTGTGTGTGTTAAGCTGTTTGAGTCAGCAGTAATGGAGTAAAGCTCAGAAGCTGCCAGCAGAGAGCTGAGGAGAGTCAACAGGTGGCTGAGCGTCCCAACAAACCCACACTGACTCTTTCACATTCAGCTGCACTGTAAACTGATTTAACCCACACAGAGAAAACATTAGAATGCATCAGAAACTGTACCTGATGTTCTTCAACTGTTATCATAAACATTATGAGCCTCATTTTAGTGCAAGAGAATAAAAATAGATTGCACTGGTTAAAGTTTTTCTACTAGAGCATGATGGGAGAAAAATTGCATGGTAGGTAAAAAATGCTAAAAGAATCTAGTTGTAGACTTGTAAATAGTGACCCTGAAAGATTGACAGTCTTTGTAGAATCTCAGTGTGAGACTAGGCTGGGACTAAAAACTCTAAACACTTGTCTTTAGATGTGAGCAGGTTTGAGCTGATAGTTTTCTGGGAGTCTTTCCAAAAAAGTCTTCTGATGTATAGGTAGCATAAGGAATACTTGTGTTTAATAGCAGCAGGTATTTCATGCCCCGTGTCTGACAGTGTGTCTGCTCCTCAGCGCGGTCGTCGACCACCACCACCACCATGGTCATCGACAAGAATGTAGACGCCGGTTCGCCTCCCGGCCGACCCAAGAAAACTTTTACCGAAGACGTGTACTCCACCTTCAGCTCCCCGCTGGCCTGGATCCTGGTCCTGGCTCTAGTCATTACATGGACTTGTGTGTTTGTCATCATGTTTGACTTGACGGACTACAAGACGGTCGCAGGTAAGAACCTCCGTCTCTTCTCAGCTCCTCGGTCTCAGAAACAGGTAACAGGTGTGTGTTCTTAAAAAATGCAAATGTATAAATACTACCACTTTTACCCAGACAGGCAAGTCAGGCAAATAGTAGCTAAGAGTTGGCACACTTGGCTCTGTTCTGGCTCACACGTGGCAGTAAATTCAAGACGAGACTCAGCAGCAGTTAGTGGGATTTGAACCAGTTTTTGGGCCGTATTACTGCAAAAAAAACGCTAAATACTTAACTTACTTAAAGAACAAGACAGAAAGAAAGACAAAAAGAACAGAAGAATGACAGAAAGAAGGATAAAAGGATCAAAATACAGAAAGAAGGATAGAAAGGACAGAAAAAATGATAGAAAGAAGGACAGAACGAAAGCAAGAATGAAAGAAAGAAAGGACAGAATGAAAGAAAGACTAAAGGAAAAGAAAGAGACGATGGATGGGATTGAAAGAAAGAACAAAAAAAAGAAAGATAGAAGACAAAATACAAACAGATATAAAATATAGAAAAGTATTTAAAAATATAGAAAAACAAACTATCCAGAAACAAACAAGTGTACATAATAAATAAATACTTAACTGTTAAAGCTTTCAAATTTAGCATCCAAACCACCAATATGCTGCACAGTGTGTAATGTATTATTGTAAAAAAATCTACATTTGGTTATAGATTATGCTTTTCGTAATGCTAGGAAAAGACTTGCACATTATTTCCATTATTTCGCAAAATTTGGTTATTGTTTTGTATGTAGACTACCATTTTTCATACTCCACCATTTCTTTGAATGCTAAATTATTTTGCAAAGAATAAAACAGTGACAACAGCAACACAAAGGTGGATGTCTAGTGAAAATATAGTGAATTATTAATATTTGTTAAGTTTCCAGTATAGCTATAAGTGGATTATTTGTGATAGATAGATAGATAGATAGATAGATAGATAGATAGATAGATAGATAAAGAAAGAAATAAGGACAGAAAGACAGAAAGAAGGATAAAAGGACAGAAAAAATGATAGAAAGGAGGACAGAACGAAAGAAAGAAAGAAAGAAAGAAAGAAAGAAAGGAAGAAAGAAAGACTAAGGGAAGAGAAAGAGATGATGGATGGGATTAAAAGAAAAACAAAGAAGAGAAAGAAAGAAGACAAGACAGACTATATAGAAAAGTATTTAAAAATATAGAAAAGCAAACTATCCAGAATGTACAACAAACAAGTGTACATACTTAAAATCAAACAAGTATAAATGATGTATTATGCATTTTTTGTCTGATCATAAATGTTGTTTTTTGTATCTTTCTCCTTCCTCATTTTAGTGTGATTCTTCATCTTTTAATTTGTTTTTTTTGTGGTATAAAACACTGTATGTTTTATTGGTGACATCACTAAGCTGCAAGCATTGGTTCCACGTCTCCTCACAACATTAAAACACACAATGCTTCAAAAACGTCCATTAATTTCCGTCGTGTTCACTTCTACTCAATTTTCTAACTCTAACATCAACATCTTTTATTCCTCCTTCATTTCCTGTAATATTGCACGTAATTCTCACTGAATTGATCAACAGAAAGTCATGCAAGAAAACCGTAAAAATGTAGAAAAACCAAAACATAGCAGTGCATACTGTATATTACTGTATATTTCCCCTAGACTATAATATTAAATCATAATAAATCATTCATATTCACAATTTCACCTTGACATAAACGACAAATCAGTTGATATAAATAGAAATATCAACTTCTCTTGTGTTCTTTCGGACAACTTTCATTAAAATACTTCATCATCATCATCATCATCATCATCATCATCATCATCACAGTCAACATGTTCTCCAACCTGACCGTCAGAAGAGGTCGTGTGTCAGTCCAACAAATTACGACACATATGTACGTATCGCAGCGGCGCGTTCTAAAAATAACACCACGTATGGTCCGCGGTTGTAAAAAAAAAGGCCGCAGTGTCTGTGGATTTATGTTGTGAAACCACTGACCTCGGTTTAGGGAAAAAAATGTCCTGGTAAGACGTAATAAAAGACTTTTACTAGGGATGCTCTGATCAATCGGCCACCGTTCGTTATCGGCCGATATGGACCCTAAACAGATTGATCGGTGGGCTCTCAAAGTGTCGATCAGAAAAGCCGATCGCATATTAATGTATATATATATTTATTTATTTTTCACAAGACTGTTTTTCTCCGCGTTACGTGAATGATATGAGACTGATTCCTGTGATCGGTGATCGGATCGCCCCCAAAAATGCTGATCGGAGCATCCCTAACTTTTACTTATGAGTTTAAAGTTCAAAGTACATAAATGTACATTAATGCCGGAAGTGAAGTAGTTACAAGGGTCAAGTGACTGCCGCAAGTTACGTAAAAAATGTAAATTACGTTCAAAAACATAACTTACGTAAACAATGTTACTTAAGTAAACAATGTAACTTATAAGTAAAAAGATAATTGACTTTTGTTTTCACACGGGACGCAAACCCTGCTCTCCTGGGTTAAAGTCTGCTGTTTGTTCAACCCATCCACCACCCGAACGTCCTGCCCAATGTGGGAATCCGCCCTTTTAAACTTTGCATTGTTCTGCTTCTCTCCTGGTGACAGCTCACCTTGTCAGTGACCTGTCAATCAAAGGTAGCCACGCCCCAAATCATCCGATTTTTTATCTTCTATTTTCTTCTAAATGGGGCCATTATTAGAACTATTGACATCAAATTGTCTTGAAGAAGTTTTTTTACGAGCGATTGAGACCATAGTGTTGTACTAAAAAAAATTCTGAGGTAATAAATCAAGTGAGAAGTTTTCTCATTTTGTATTGAAATGAATGGACCAAAATGCTTCTGCAGCCAAACTTAGCGCCCCCTGCTGGAATTTCCGGTAGAATGCAGCTTAAAGGCACTTCCTGGTTTGCCTCCCTGCTCAGACCAGGAGGTTGCCGCCTAGATCAAATACGTAAATATAGCTTGTTTTTCGCAGACACACGACCTTTTCTGACGTTTTTCAGGGGAGAACGATCACGATAACATGAAAACACTTTATTTATTTAACGCCCATCCCCTCTCTCTCTCTCTGCTCCCCCTCAGTGCTACATGTCTTTGCTTATTGCCGCTTTGTTTCTCATCCAACCAGGTCGTCCACCTCCTGTCGTCAGGAAGGTTTTAAAGGATTCAGGCCGTAGAGGCAAGGCACCTTATCTGCTACTAACCCTCAGAGCTCCAGCTTTCTCTCAAGGCGCTGATAAAAACTACTAAACCCTCACATTGACTGCTGATACGAGCTATCAATGTCAGAAAGTCCTTCACAGAGAACCAGCTGCTTTATTTCTGCATCAGTACCATGTTTCTAGTTTAGTTTCTGATGGGTAGAACTTCTTTTTGCATGTTTATTTCCTATTATTTATGTCACCTGTATTGTGTGTAAAGCAAATATCTGAAATAGCTACACAATTTTTTATTCAAAGGGGAAAAAACAATATTTTCATTATTTTCTTCAGGTGAGGTTGATTTATGTGGCGGTCCTGGAAGATATCTTGTCAAAAAAATAAAATAAATCAATCTCATCTGAAATCTTTGCCTTTAAATGCATTTTACTGCTATATTTTATTATATTTTTTCATTTTTTTGTGCTTTTTGTGTAGATCTGGTTGCTTTCAGGGCTTTTCAGGGAAAACTGGGAATGATAGAAAACTATTTTAAGGGTTGCAATGGTATGACATTTTCATAGTTTTTCAGAAAATATCAAATTTTTGGTATCACTGTGTCCGATATTACACAATTATTATAATTATGAGCTACAATGATCCATAAAGGAATAAAAACTGAAGCTTTTTTTGGTTAAACAAAGACATTATAACTATTTAAAACTTTAAAAAAAAAATGAATTTAAAGTTTGTGTAAAAAGTCTTCTGTTTGAAAAAAATTAAAAGTTAATAATAAAGGAAACTGATTTATTTTTTTAAAAACACCATAAATAAGCAAATGTACATATAATAACCATAAAATCAAATCAAATCAAATCAAATAGCCTTCATTTAGGGCTATTTTCATTATCATTTAATCTGTTGATTATTTGAACGACTAATCGATGAGTTGTGTGGTCAATAAAATGTCGAAAAATATCAATCAGTGTTTCCCAAACCACAAGATGACGTCCTCAAATCTCTTGTTTTGTCCACAAACCAAAGAGATATTCAGTTTATTGTCATAAAGGAACAAAGAAACCAGAAATATTTAGATTGAAGAAGCTGAAATCAGAGATTTTGGACTTAATGTCTTTAAAAAACTGCTCAAACCAATTATTCCATTATCAAAACAGTTGACGATTAATTTAATAATCAATTATTGTTCGAATAATTGAATAATTCTTGCAGCTCTATTGTCATTATATATCAACTATACAATGAAATTGGGAGTGGTACTGCAGAGTGCAGAGTTAAAGAAATCATAACAAAACAACATGAGTAAAATATTTTAAAATATGGTAGAAAACTGAGCTAAAACAAGGACAAAAACAAGGATTTATGATGTCATAAATAAATATACAAATAAATAACCACTGAAAATACTACAATGGTATAGATGATATAGTCTGTCTTGCACATATTAATTGTATTACACATATCAGTTTTATTTAATGCAATTTTCATACTGCTGCAACCCGACCTAATTAAGGACCGTTAATGAACAATGCATTGAATAAATGTCTATATAAGGAGAACAATATTAAGTTTTCTTGCTTTTATTCCAACTTCTGTCTTCAGTGATTCACATCTGCTTTACTGCCCTGATTCTAAATAAGCACCAGTCCTCCTTCATCAACATTGGGAGAGTTTCTGTCTGTTTAATTTGAGGCAAAATTCCAATTAAAATTGAAATGTGATGAGAAAAAACAATATTCTGATACGTTTGAAAGCAGAGTGAGTATATAATATGTGATAACTTGATGAAAGAGGGTCAAAGTATTTCTTTTTTAAATGCTTTTTGCACAGCAACATGTTATGAAGGCCTTTCGCAGCGGTTAAACTGGAAGGTGGGTCAAATAAAATAAAAGAGTATTTATGTGCAGCCCCACCACAGTTTAACCCCGCTCTGTTTCCTCACATTTCCTCGATGCAGAGAGACGTCTGCATCGACAAAATGTACGAGTAAGAGTTCAGGAACTTTTACTGAAAGAGGAAATGTTTGGCTTGGCCAAGAACAAAAAAAGGGAAATCCTCAATCAAACCACATAAGAGAGAGGGACTGACTGTGTGTGTGTGTGTGTGTGTGCGTGTTCCACCAGGAGGCCTCAGCAAGATCGGCGCCGACCCCATGAAGGCGGTGAACGACGCCGTGGAGGAGTCGGGGAACATCATCAGCGTAACGCTAAACTTTGTTGCCAGCCTGTTTGCTCCTGACGAAGACGAAGGTACGGTCACACAAAGGGCTGGAAAAGGTCCGGTAAATATCTAGAAACTTTCCATGGGAAGTTAAGCTGGGGAGTTCTGGAAATATAATAAAAATCCAAAAAACATGACAGATTTATTTGTAAGTAGGAGTTACAAATATCAGGTTTGAATTCTTAAATTGAACAACAAAAACATTATTATGATAATTATTAGGGGTGCACCGATCGATCGGCGCCGATTTCCTTAATTTTGCGGGATCGGCGATTGGCCGATTCCTTTACGTACGCCGGCTCGTTAAGAAGAGCCGCTGTTAGCGGCAGTTAGCTCTGTAGCAGTACAGTGTGTATGTGCTGCTGAGGTGTTCACTTAGCGATCTCTGTTTGTTTACAACAAGCACCGACACTCTGTTTCTTCTTCTACAGTTTGGCATTTAGCCGCCACACTGTATCATCAAATGTTACGCTGCCCCCGTGTGGAAGGCACCAGTAATGCAACTTTTTTTTCTTCCAGATATGATGAACTATTCGATTTTATATGATTTCATGACTATTTGAATATTCGAAAACCGATGCCCTCCCTAGTTGTCTGTATGTTGTACAGAACAAAAACCACTTTATTTATGGTTGCAGTTAGTTTGTTAGTTTGTCCTGTAAATTGTTGCTATTTATTTTAAGTTCAATATTTTATTAACTACCTCAGGCATTGTGATTTCCTTTATTTGTTAAAGAAAAATACTGCTGTGTTATTGTTTTTCAATATAATATGATTCAAACATTGAAGGTGTATGCTGTGAGTAATAAAAAAATCGCTATCGGCCAAAATCGGAATCCGCAGGTCAGGCTTTTTAAAAATTGGTGATAGGTGATCGGCCAGGAAATTGCAATCGGTGCACCCCTAATAATTATTATAATTATTATTATGATAAAATATATTTTCCCAACTACTAATGTTTTTATTCCCGTTTTTTCCCATTAATTACCATGGAAAGTTTCCAACTTTGAAAATTCCAGGAAATTTGCAGCCCTAACGGTCTCTCTCTCTCTCTCTCTCACACACACACACACACACACACACACACACAAACAATGTAGCTTAATAAAGGCTGAGCTACGTTAAATAATAATTTGCTAATAAATAATGTAAGTGCCTTGTGTTTATAGTTAATGGTGAAATTAAATCTTAACTAGGAGAATAAATAAATGCTTTTAATTCATCTTCAGACATGGTGGTTCACTTCAGCCTCTTGTGGCTAAAAATGGGTATTACAACAACAAACAACCTTTTTTCTTTTCTTTCTTCTTTCCACCTTTTAATTACAAACTCACCAGATTATCACCAGATTTTTTCTCTCAGGGCTTCACGACATTACAGATCTTTTTCTAATTTCCCTTTTTCTCTTTTCTAGGGAATCTATACGCAGTGAGAAAAAAAGGTTTGTATCAATGCATTTAAAATAAATTGTATATTGCAATCCGCATTCTGCTGCAGAGGAAAAAATGAAGAAACCTTGCTCGCTGCTCTGAATGTCTTCTTCATTCTGCATTGCATTACATGTGCCGTTCTTCAAACAATATAACCCATAAAAATAAGTCATAAAGTCATAATTCATTACACTGAACTGCACATGTACTGCAACCTGTCTCTCTTTCTATCTCTGTCTCTGAACTAAATGGATCGTTAATTATCAACATGGTCTCACAGGAATCCGTGAAATAGCCACGGATTCGCTTAACTCAAAATCCGTGGAATAGCCACGGAATCACTCAAATTTCTGTGAAACTGACACGGATTTCGCTACAATGCAAATTAATGGATATTTTTTCCTATTGGTTTGTGTCCAAGTCACATGACTTTCAAGGTTCTGGCGGTCAGAACAAAAAACAGTGAAAAAAAATCAATATTTTGACTTAGTTTCTGCATAAAAATGGATTTTAATTACATTTCTAGCGAGAAATATATGTTTTATTTTCTAAATATTCACTCAGTGAATGTACATAATCACTTTGTCGCGAAGATCTCGCCAGAAAAACACTCAGCTCAACTTAACTTTTATTTGTAAAGCACTTTAAAACAACCACAGCCGCAACAAAGTGCTGTACAAAAACAAACAGAACAAGAGACAATAAAATAAATAAAACAGGAAATAAACACTAAAATAAATAGATTCATTGCTTTTTAAAAGACAATTTAAAAAACAATGAATAAAAGCAAACCATAAAACACTAAAAAACAATAGCAGAGTCTCATGTGTGGTTAAAAGCCAAGGAATAAAAATAGGTTTTAAGATGACTTTTAAAAATGGACAGTGAGGAGGTGTGTTTTATTTTGAAATCTCCCTGATACTCTGTGTATTTAACGGACTTTTATTGTTTTCAAATCTTGGACATGTGCCATAAGAGGCTAACGCTCAGACAGGACTTTGAGTGCTCTGAGTGCGAGATGTGAAAAAATAAAAACTTTGTCATAGAGCTAAACCAAATACATCACCGGAAAGGTCTTGGCCTGGAGAGTAACATATATCAATTTGAAGGTTCTATAATATTCTATTGACCTTTGAACCTTAACCTTGGGGCATATTTGAAGGCTTATAACTAAGGGACAAAAAGGGAACATTTGAGTGATTCCGTGGCTATTTCACGGGTTCCTGTGAGACCAGGTTGTTAAATGGATAAGGATGCTTTAAATGTGTGTGTGAGGGTCTGAGGGGATTGTTATTGTGGAGTTTCAAGCTGATTTGATGTATGAACGATCTCAAAGATTCAAGATGGGTGGAAGAGGAGGAGGAGGAGGAGGACCAGGTGGAGGTGAAGAATAAGAAAGCAAAAGGTATTTTATGATCATCGTTTTTCAGGAAACCTGTAGATTAACTCCAGGTGGATATAATCAATCCCGTCCCTCACCCTTATAATAAAAGTAATCACTACCAGTAATAATTAAAGGTGTTTTGTTTCTCTTCCTCACTAATTTCACATAATAACTGCTTCCACTGAGCTATTAAACACTTACTAAAACTGACAATGTTCTGAATGTGATTTATCTAAACAGTAACAAGCTAAATCTGTTAAATCTGGAGTTTTGCTTTCTTATTTTGCTGACTTTTATTTCTCTTTCTGTGCTCCAGGAGAGTTTCTACCCTCGCGAAGTAAAGGTATGAACCTCTTTGTTGTTTTCAGACTACAAGAACAGAGGAACGTCTTAATTCTTAATCATGATGGTCGATCTCATGTTAATTTCCTTTACATTCAAGAGATAACTTATCCTAATAATAGTCTAAAATCCTCCATTACAAGTCAAAATCCTGAATCAAAATATGTTATTTAACTAAAAATACAGAAGCTTTATCAGCAAAATGTTCTTAACGTATCAAAAACAAAAGTATAGAATGGCTCCTTATTTTAGATTAATCTATTTTTATTGGAAATGAATATTAAAGAATATTAAAATGTTGTCCTTTTTCAACGTGGAGCCACGTTTATATAGGTTTGTAGGAAAGTCTACTGGTTTCTGGTAATATTGTTATGATTGTGTGTTTTTCTGAGTATTGTCGTGTATTACTGGGTATATTAATGCAATATATTCTCATGAAGAGGTTCCTATAAAAAATTATTTGCAGCATGACTCTTATAATATTCTACAATATGTGAAGACTGATGAACATCACAGCCAGGGCGTATTTTACTCACTGTGGCCTTGTATTTCACTGTAATATATAAAATATATAAAAAAGATAAAAGTCCTGCAGCTCTATGGAATCATGGCTGGAAGTGGGCACAACTTAAACATGTATTTTACGCTGAATAACACAGTTACAATGACATAAATCATAAAAAAAGAAGAAATAAAGTTGAATTTCTTTGATAAATTATTTATAGAAAATTGGAATAAAATGGAATTTATATATAAACACTTTCCCAAGTGCCCACAAGTCTCCACATTATACATATTGAAGTATTGTCCTGTTTCCAGCCTCTCCTGTCCTCTCCTCTCAGCTCTGTGTAAACAGATTTTCAGTGAATATTTGTCACGTGACCGTTGGTCTCAGCAGAATCAATCATGTCTTCACAGTGTCTCTGAGAAGCAGAATTTAATTTTTTAACAGGATCTAGTTATTTCAAAACATTGTTTTTTTGGCAACCTTTTTTAATGAGACATGTAGAATAAAGTGATTCTTTTTAGAAATATCACAATTTTAAGTTTCATTTGGGTACGGAAACTTTCATAACCTATGATCTGTTCAAGGTCTGTCAGAATGTTCTGTTTTATTTTCTTGTTTGATTTATGTTTACATTACAAAAATCAAGTTATTATAGTTATTCGGTGATTAAAATAACATTGACATGTTTCTTACAGTTATAGGGATGCAAGCAAAGGCCAAACAACCAGTGATTGAAGTTGTGGAGGAGGAGGAAGAGGAGGTGGGAGAGGAGGAAGGAGAAGAGGGAGACGAAGTGGAAGCTGCTGGGGAGGTAGAGGAGCCTGCAGAAGAGGAGGAGGCTGAAGAGGAGGAGGAAGAGGAGGAGGACGAGGGGTACGATGAGGACGATGAGGAGTATGAAGAGCTCGAGGAGGAGGAGTATGATGAGGAGTATCAAAAATATTATGAGGAGGAGGAGGAGGAGGTTGAAGGAGAGGAGGAGGAAGGAGTAGAGGAGGAAGAGGAGGAGGAGGAGGAAGGAGAGGAGGAGGAAGAGGAGGAGGCTGAAGAAGAGGAGGAGGAGGAGGAGGAAGAAGAAGAGGAGGGAGCAGAAGCTGTGGACGAGGAGGAGGAAGAGGAGGAGGAGGAAGGAGAGGAGGAGGAGGGAGTGGAAGGCGAGGAGGAAGAGGAAGAGGAAGAGGAGGAGGGAGCAGAAGCTGCAGACAAGGAGGAGGAAGAGGAGGAGGAGGAGGGAGAGGAGGAGGAAGCTGCTGAGGGAGCAGAAGAGGAGGAAGAGGAGGGAGAGGAGGAGGAAGAGGAAGAAGGGCCCAGAGAGGAAGAGGAGAAGGGAGTCGAAGCAGCTGCTGATGAAGAGGAGGATAAGGTGAAGGCCGAGGAGGAGGAGGAGGAGGAGGAAGAGGAGGTGAAGGCAGCTGCTGAGGCGGAGGAGGAGGAGGATGAAGACGAGGAAGACGAGAAGGAACCTGAAGCAGCTGATGAAGATGATGATGAAGATGATGAAGTGAAAGAGGAAGCAGCAGCAGCAGAAGATGATGACGATGATGATGAAGAAGAAGAGAAGGCAGAAGCTGCTGATGAAGACGATGATGATGAGGAGTCCGAACCTGCAGCCGCTGATGCTGAAGACGAAGACGATGATGAAGACGAGGATGAAGTTTCTCCTGAACCGATCTCCACCTCTGAGGACGAAGAGTCGGCCGCGTCTCCCGACTCTGACGAAGACGAACCGCTGGACGTCAAGGACAGCGACGAAGACAAAGACGACGAAGATGACGATGATGATGATGATGACGATGCATTCACTGCTCTTCTCTCCAGCGACGAGCAGGAGGACGACGATGACGATGAGGACGACGAAGATGACAAACTAGCCGAGGGCGTCCTGACAACTGACAGCGATGACATCATTGCTGAAGACAGCGATGAAGACGTGGAGCTCGATCTTCCTCCTCTTCCTCCTCTACCTGCCGCCAGCGAGGACGATGAAGACGATCATAAACTCGCCAAAGAGGAAGAAGATGATGATGATGATGATGTCAAAGTTGCTGCAGACACTGATGATGATGATGATGATGAAGATGTCAAAGTTGCTGCAGACACCGATGATGATGACGATGATGAAGATGTCTCCGTCGCCTCCTCTGAGCACTTTGCAGATGATGAAGATGACGGTGAAGACCTCAAAGACCTGGACAAAGACGTCCTCGTGGACCTTGACGATGATGAAGACAAACCTGATGATGTCATCGAAGCAGACATCCATGATGAAGATGATGATGATGATGATAAAGAGAAAAAGGAGGAAGAGGAGGAGCTTCCTCCCTTTGAGAGCACAGACAGCGGCGTCCTAGGTGACGAAGACGACGAAGAGGACGACGTCGCTCTTAAAACAGACGAAGAGACGCTCTTCAGTGATGACATCACCTATGACACAACCGACGATGATGATGATGACGATGATGACGATGATGAAGATCTGGACAGCAGCTCGTTCGAGTTCACCTTCGAACAGGAACTCGAGAAAGAAACGATTGTTGACGCTGTAAAAGATGATGATGATGATGATGAAGTCACGCCAGAGTCGTTAGCTGCTGAGGATGAAGACGATGATGATGATGATGAAGATGAAGACAAGGAAGATGATGATGATGATGTTGAAGACATCTTGCTTGCAGGTAAAGTCTAAAAGTATTATTAATGACTTTTATTTTGACAGGATGCTTGTTTCTGATTGGCTTACAGGTGTCCATTCAGATTGACTTCATAGAGAAATTAAATTGAATCAAAATATATTCAGTCAATATTTTATCATCAACATTAGTATTTTATGAAAAATAATATATCAATAATGATATCAATAATTTTTTTATAATACTATAAGGGAGAAATGTGCATTTATTCCTCTATTTTTAAGGTGCCTTTTTAAGGTCCGGTTAGATTAAAAAAATGTATGGATACCAAAAATGTATTTACAACAAGTATAATAATGATAATAGTAACTGTTTACTTGCATTATTTTTTACTTTATTTTATCAATTATAAGATCTGCTTAGAATAAAATAATTGAATATCAAAAACCAAAAATGTACAAGTATAATGACAATAGTAACTGTTTATTTGCTTTTAAATGTTTGCTTGCATTTTTTTTCAAATTTTACTTTACAACATCTTTGTAATAATGTTTTACTTTATGGTATTTTTAAGCTTACTTGCTTTTTACTGTTGATTATATCCTGCCCTATTTTAACTGATGCTTTTTGTTACTGCACTTTCCCCCTAAGAATAGTAATTATGACTTAAAATAACTATATTTAATCATGAATATACCTGCATTTTAATATATTTAATTTTTGTGTTGCAGTTTACTGTTTATATTTACTTTCCTCTTTCTTGTTACATCATTTTGGTCCTGAACTTTTACAAAATATTACCAGCATACCACAATACAGGGTAGATAGTAGTAAGTAATAACACGGTTGTAGTAATTAAATGAGTGTGTGTGTGTGTGTGTGTGTGTGTGTGTGTGTGTGTGTGTGTGTGTGTGTGTGTGTGTGTGTAGCTGCGGCTGCAGCAGCGGTCTCCGTCCAGCAGGAGGCAGTGAAGACTGAAGCAGACAGCGACCAGGACGATGATGAAGACCTCAAACAGGCAGCAGACGAAGAAAAGACACAAGAGGCTGAAGAGGAAACAGTCGGTGAGACTCACAGCTCTGGGATTTACACCGTTAAACTATACCAGCTCATCTGAACTTTAAAATAATTAAAATGATTAAAAACTGCTTTTTTTCTTTTTCTGAAACTGTAAAATTATATAGGCTGACGCAAAGTGTGTACATTTAATATTTAGTGCTTTAAAAGGAAAATATGAAGCCACTAATAATATTACAGTTCACAACTTTTGTATTCTAACAGCAGCAAAACATTGTTACAATACCGAATAATAATTAAACATTGTTAAATTTTAAAATAATTACAAAATATAAGTTTCAATACTTGTATTTCTCTGAATTTTGTATCATTTTTTATAACTCATTTAATTTATGTTTTTTTAATATCGTGCATTGTTTAAAAAGCATTTTAAACATTTTTTTATGTATGAAAGGTGCTTATTTTATTTTGATGAATTAATTAAAGTTAATTTAAAAAAAAAAATGGAATCTACAATTTAATTAAATCCAGTATATCTAGAATAAATAAATAAAAAATAAGTATTTAAATTGGGCCAAAAATAAAAAATAAAAATCCCAAATACATTTTTAAATAAAAAATATTTTCCCTTGGGCACTTTTTCATCACATGTACATATATTATGTTTATGTAAATTTATATAAGACAAAAATATTAAAATATTCAAACACTATCTCTATAATATATTCCTAACATTTGCTCACAAAGATGCTCAGATATTTAGATTTTTCCTCTTTTCTTAACCGAGCCATCAGCTGCTTGTCCTGTACCAGGAGAAAGATGACTGTTGGTCATTAATAACTCTATAACTATGATACATGAGTGTGATCAGATATCTAAGCTGCTGTTTCCCTCCTCAGTCTCCGGTCAGGACGACGACGACGACGACGATGATGAGGGGGAAGACGAAGAGCCGACAGCCGAACTAAAGAAAACGGTGGACGAGCCTGAAGATAAAAAAGAGGAGTTTGACGACGAAGACGACGATGAAGAGAAGGCGACGGTGGACGTGATCAAACCTGTTCCTGAACCCGAGGAGGAGGCCGAACCCTCAGGTCAGAGAGAGAGAGAACTACAGCTGTAATAGCAGAGAGAGAAAGGAACCTGTTCTCACAGGAATCCGTGAAATAGCCACGGAATCACTCAAATTTCCGTGAAACTGACACGGATTTCGCTAAATTGTTAATGATTAATGATATGATAATGATGATGTCATATCCCGTGGCTATTCCATGGATATTTTTTCCTATTGGTTTGTTGCAAGTCACGTGACTTTCAAGGTCCCAGCGGTCAGAACAAAAAACATGGCGGACAGTTCTCTAATTTTTAGTGAAAAAATCAATATTTTGACTTAGTTTCTGCATAAAAATGGATTTTGATCACATTTGTAGCGAGAAATATATGTTTTATTTTCTAAATATTCACTCAGTGAATGTACATAATCACTTTGTATGTTGGAATAGCCACGGGATATGACTGTCATTAACTTGCATTGTAGCGAAATCTGTGTCAGTTTCACGGAAATTTGAGTGATTCCGTGGCTATTCCAGTGATTTTGAGTTAAGCAAATCCGTGGCTATTCCACGGATTCCTGTGAGACCATGGCAGCTGTAACAGCAGAGAGAGAAAGATAACTTCAGTTCTAACTTCACTTTGATCTTCAGTGTAACTTGACGTGTTGCTCTGATTCCAGCGTGTCCCTGTGTTCACTCAGCCAAGGCCAAAGAGTCGGTCACCAAGACAGCAGAGAAAAAAGGTGAGAGGTTTAAATCTTTAACACACGGTCTTAGTCAGTGGAAGGACTTTTAGATTTACACGGTGTTTAATTTTATGTATACACAACAATAATAAACAAATATGAACATCCAACCAGAATGAAATATTGTGTTGATTCAACTAGAAAATATTATAGACACTATACTGTTTTTTGCAAACTTAAATATTTAATTATGATTGCCTTAATATGAACATTATTTTTTATTAAATAATTAGTTCATTTATTATTCGTTTATAAGTTTATTTTGAAACCCAAATGGAAAGAAATTCAGCTTTTATAATAAAATAATGAATTTGTGCATTGTTTGTTTATTATATATTTATTTATATATACATTTTTGATTTAAAAAAAGCTCTTTCTATTACATTATCCATTTGTTAATTTTTATTGACTTTTTTTAATACATTTTTGTAAATCCCTATTTATTAATAGATTAATATTTAATTTGTAAATTATTTGTATAAATCCTCTTTTATTGCCGATTGACATATTAAAAATAATGTGTAATTTATTCTATTTATTCATTAATACATGTACAATTTGTAAACAAATTTCCGTATTATTGTACAGTGAGTTTATAATTAATTAAATGTTTTATTACAATTTTTGTAAAACTTGTGGTCTTCCATACAAAAGAAGAGTTTTTTTATGTCTAAAAGTTGTTCCCACAGTTTTGTATTTTTAAGTCTCATGTTTGTGTTTTCAGAAGCTCCAAGAAGAGTTTCAGCTGTGAGGAGGAAAAAAGGTAAAAACAACGACTGAAGTTATTCCCGTTACAGCCGCAAAACAAAACTCCAAATACAAATAAAGTATATCCAAGTAATTTTTCTTTAATTATCTAACTGCCCATTTCTTTTAATTTCTGTTTTTAAGAGCGTGAAGCTGTGAAGACCGACGACAAACCCAAAAGGAAAGGTAGTGAACCATCTGTTGGCCACCTTTGTTTTAAAAAATAAAGTGAAATAACTAATCCATGTTCTTATTGTGATGTGATGAATTTAATTATGTGCATGTTTTGCATCCAGCTATGCCAAGAATTGCAGGTCTGGAGCCAAAAATCAGGCGGATCAGGAAACTTCCTCTTCTTCTCAGAGGTACCAACACTAACTACAGACATACAGATATCTCAGTTTGAAAGAGTTTAAAGGAACAGCTCAACATTTATTCACTTATTTGACCTAAAATACAAGTCTACATCCAGCAGAACGATCAAAGGAATGCGATATTTCTTCACCTATTTAATTATCTATTTACTTATTTAGTTGCTCATCACATAATTTGTATTTTCTTTCCCATTGTATTTTATTTTCTATCCTGTCCTGCTGTCTTTTAGTCTTTTAGTTTTTATCCTGTCCAGTTGTCTTTTAGTCTTTTAGTTTTCATCCTGTCCAGTTGTCTTTTAGTCTTTTAGTTTTTATCCTGTCCAGTTGTCTTTTAGTCTTTTAGTTTTTATCCTGTCCAGTTGTCTTTTAGTCTTTTAGTTTTCATCCTGTCCAGTTGTCTTTTAGTCTTTTAGTTTTTATCCTGTCCAGTTGTCTTTTAGTCTTTTAGTTTTTATCCTGTCCAGTTGTCTTTTAGTCTTTTAGTTTTCATCCTGTCCAGTTGTCTTTTAGTCTTTTAGTTTTTATCCTGTCCTGTTGTCTTTTAGTCTTTTAGTTTTTATCCTGTCCTGTTGTCTTTTAGTTTTCATCCTGTCCAGTTGTCTTTTAGTCTTTTAGTTTTTATCCTGTCCTGTTGTCTTTTAGTCTTTTAGTTTTTATCCTGTCCTGTTGTCTTTTAGTCTTTTAGTTTTTATCCTGTCCTGTTGTCTTTTAGTTTTCATCCTGTCCAGTTGTCTTTTAGTCTTTTAGTTTTTATCCTGTCCTGTTGTCTTTTAGTCTTTTAGTTTTTATCCTGTCCTGTTGTCTTTTAGTCTTTTAGTTTTTATCCTGTCCTGTTGTCTTTTAGTCTTTTAGTTTTCATCCTGTCCTGTTGTCTTTTAGTCTTTTAGTTTTTATCCTGTCCTGTTGTCTTTTAGTTTTCATCCTGTCCAGTTGTCTTTTAGTCTTTTAGTTTTTATCCTGTCCTGTTGTCTTTTAGTCTTTTAGTTTTTATCCTGTCCTGTTGTCTTTTAGTTTTTATCCTGTCCAGTTGTCTTTTAGTCTTTTAGTTTTTATCCTGTCCTGTTGTCTTTTAGTCTTTTAGTTTTTATCCTGTCCTGTTGTCTTTTAGTCTTTTAGTTTTTATCCTGTCCTGTTGTCTTTTAGTCTTTTAGTTTTTATCCTGTCCTGTTGTCTTTTAGTTTTCATCCTGTCCAGTTGTCTTTTAGTCTTTTAGTTTTTATCCTGTCCTGTTGTCTTTTAGTCTTTTAGTTTTCATCCTGTCCTGTTGTCTTTTAGTCTTTTAGTTTTTATCGTGTCCTGTTGTCTTTTAGTTTTCATCCTGTCCTGTTGTCTTTTAGTCTTTTAGTTTTTATCCTGTCCTGTTGTCTTTTAGTCTTTTAGTTTTTATCCTGTCCAGTTGTCTTTTAGTCTTTTAGTTTTTATCCTGTCCAGTTGTCTTTTAGTCTTTTAGTTTTTATCCTGTCCTGTTGTCTTTTAGTCTTTTAGTTTTTATCCTGTCCTGTTGTCTTTTAGTTTTCATCCTGTCCAGTTGTCTTTTAGTCTTTTAGTTTTTATCCTGTCCTGTTGTCTTTTAGTCTTTTAGTTTTTATCCTGTCCTGTTGTCTTTTAGTTTTTATCCTGTCCAGTTGTCTTTTAGTCTTTTAGTTTTTATCCTGTCCAGTTGTCTTTTAGTCTTTTAGTTTTTATCCTGTCCAGTTGTCTTTTAGTCTTTTAGTTTTGGTGCCTTGCCATGTCCCTACACTGTCAATCAATATGTGCTGTGTGTGAGTCTGAGTGTGTGTTTGTTTGCGTGCGTGTCCATGTGCGTATGTAAATGTGTACGTACAGATGTGTATGTGGGGATGGGAGGGGTGGGTTTTGTCATTTTTTTGTCTGTTTTTATTCTTATTTTTTGTAAAGCACTTTGTGTTGCATTTATATGTATGAAAAGCGCTATATGAATAAGGTTTGATTGATAAAGTGTGAAGATATTTCATGCTAGTAGGTGGATTATGTAGCCTCTGGACAGTGCCAGGCTAGCCGTTTCCCACCATTTGCAGTGATTATGCTAAGCTAACTGGCGGCTGCTGTAGCGTAATATTAATTGTACATACATAAAAGTGACATCAATGTTTTCACCTAATGCTCCACCAGAAAGGTCATTTCTTTAAAATGTTGAACTGTTCCTTTAAGATTAAACTGTTAAATGCACAAAAAAGCTGCAAAAGATTATATGACTAGTTACAAACTTACATATACATTTCCAACAACACAACAACAATTTCTGTCATAACTTTAATTAACGGGATGTTTTCTCTTTTAAATTCTAAGAAAAAGTCAAGAGAATGGGAAAGACGGTCACCAAGACTCCCAAAAAAGGTACGTGAACATATCAGCTGCTAATAAATCACATTCACACTGATTCTGTCATAACCAAAAGTATCGTTCTGTGGATCAACACTGTTGTTGCCAAGTCAAGTCTTATTTATATCACAAATTTGCCTCAAAGCCAAAACACATTCTCCCCACTAACTCGTGCCTGTGCAGTCACTTTTTATTGCACTGGGCTCCTGTTGAGCATCTTTTTCATCATGCAGGATATTCCAACAGTGTATTTAAACAAAACTCAGGTTAAAACTAAAAAAGTAAAAGTATGTTTTTTTCCGTAACTTAAGTTATGCAAGTCAGTTGGGTATGTTGGGGCAACATGGGACATGAACAGTGGTCTCCTGAGTGAAACCTGATCCGTTCAGGTCCTATCTGCTGACCAAAGTACTATCCTAAACCTGAATATTCAAGGTTCACCTGAACTTTAAAATAATGAAAATGATTGACAACTTTTGTATTCTAACAGCAACAAAACATTGTTACAATACCAAATAATAATTAAACATTATTCAATTTTAAAATAATTACAAAATATAAGTTTCAAGTTCAGTATTTCTCCGCATTTTGTTGTGTAACTCATTTATCTTATGTATTTTATATATTGTGCATTGTTCAAAAAGCATTTTAAACATTTTTTATGTATTGAGAGTTGCTTATTACATTTTGATTTATTTGATTTATTTTTAAAATTTTGACACCTACATTGTAGTTCAGTCCAGTATATCTAAAATAAAAAAAGCATGTTTTTTTTCCGTAACTTAAGTTATGCAAGTCAGTTGGGTATGTTGGGGCAACATGGGACATGAACAGTGGTCTCCTGAGTGTAACCTGATCCGTTCAGGTCCTATCTGATGACCAAAGTACTATCCTAAACCTGAACATTCAAGTTCAAAGCCTTTGTTTAAAATACCGCAGCATATGTGTAGAACAGATTGGGTTTCTGGTACAGATTGGCAGTGACAGACTCGTCCATCCACCCTGACCTGCTCATTAAGCGGACATTCTCGATGTTTATACTACATTGTACATTGTATAATTCCCTCCTTAGTGGCAAGCCTGCACGTCCAAAACTGATGCTAAAGGGGGACTTAAAGGTAAATTTATAAGTGATTCAAGCGGTCTTGACCAAGCAAACCAGACTCTTGATTCAGAAAAGACAAAACTCTCCAACAAGGATCCCTCTCTCTCCCTGAACAAACAGAAATAAAGTGTGTTGTGTGTTCAGATTATAGTCAAATTACATTACAGACAACCAGTATGAATTCCAACCCCACCATCAAATCTTACAATGTTAACGGAAGTAAAAATTAATTTGTAAAGTCATTGGTTAGGTTCAGGAGAAGATTATGAGTTATGTAATCTAGTACCATCCATCCTGACCTGCTCCTTATGCGGACATTGTCGCTCTTTATACTACAACAAATAACTTCCTCCTTAGTGGCAACCCTGCACGTCCAAAACTGAAGCTAAAGGGGACTTAAAGCGATTAAAGCGGTCCTGACCAAGCAAACCAGACCCCTTGATTCAGATAAATGTGTACAGAATATAGTGAAATACATTTCAGATGACCAGCATGACAAAATTCCAACTTCAACATCAAATCTTACAATTATAACGTAAGTAAAAAGTAAATTGTGTAGCCACTCTGTGATTCAGATCCACTCCATAATTTAATTTCCAAGCTGGACACCTGTTCCGATCACTTTTTTCAACATTTAGGAAGTCCAGGTTCAGGAGAAGATTATGAGTTATGTAAGCAAGTACTTTACATCCTGACCTGCTCCTTATGCGGACTTTGTCGCTCTTTATACAACATCATATAACTTCCTCCTTAGTGGCAACACTGCATGTCATAAATTGCTGCTAAAGGGGAACTTAAAAGTCAATTTAGAAGAGATTCAAGCAGTCCTGAGCAAGCAAACCAGACGCTTGATTCAGATAAAACCTGCAGCTTCAGCAGCCCAGAGGCAGAGCGAGGTCCCAGCACGGCCGACTGAGAAGCCTGAGTGATGTGTGTGTGCTTGTGGGACAACAAACAAACAAACACTGTTGTTGTTGTTTCATCTGGTCATTTTTCTTTGACAGAGCCAGAGCTCAAAAAACAAGAAGAGGTCTCAGAATCTGGACAGGAAGGTAAAACACACAATATTCTCATGAATCTAAAGTATCCAAATGTAATTAAATATAGTGTATAATAACTTTAATATATGCAAATAATTACAAACAAGCGTCATCTGTTTCAGTCGGCCCTTGCAAACCTGCACCAGTCTACTGCCCGTCCCCGCCCGGCTGGTACGGTAAGTCACACAGAATGAAGAAACAGTGTGAAAAGTTATGATACAGAGGTAATAAATGTCTGATAATCACTTAAAAACATATTTATCTTGCAGTTCATCACGTGGTCACAGACAACCCGTACCCTCCTCCCACCATGTCAGGTATCTACACTGCCATCTTATCCCCTTAATGTTTGGACTGGTATGATTTTTCCTGCTTAACCCTCTGAAATCTTCGGCTATTATGTCAGTTAAAAAATCTGATAATTCATTTTTAACTTTGACTTACTTCAATCAAAATTTTAAACCCAAAATAAACTAAGGAAACATAAAATCGGATCTTTTAAAACACAGAATTCTAATTTTTGCAAATATGAAGACAAGTTGCATATATAACATATAACAGGTAAAATGAGGATAATATCTAATTCAGTATTTTATACTGAATATATTTGACAATATCTCTGGTTTTACTTGGCCGAATATCATCAAAAAAAAATCTGGCATCTAGTTTCAAGCCAGAACTTTAAAGAGAAGCTGACGGCAAGACTCAATGTTGCTTCATTAAAAAAAACACTTTATTGCAGGTTATGAGATTACAAATATTAGCAGCTTCATCACATATTCAATTCATCCTGCCACATTTATGCAATTTTTACAAGATGCAATGCCAAAAGAATAAGTAAACAAATAAGTGAATATTCACGTTTAATTGTTTGCTTATTCAATTAATCATTTCATTGAGGAAAAGAAAGAGAAGAGAGAGAAAAAAAAAGATTAACCAGGGGGTTAATAATTTTCCACTCCATTTATTTCCATTACCCATTTACTCCAGTTTCTTTTAAATTCTTCTTCTCTGTTATTGACGATTCTTTCCATTTCCTTAATCTCATCTACTGTTATTTTCCATTTGTTGATGCTGTTGCTTCATTTTTATGTCTTCACGTTAGGGTTGTCATGATACTAAGATTTTCACCTCGATACCGATACTCAGGAAAATATTCGATACTCGATACCATTTTCGATACCACAAGGATAAAAACAAAGACCCAAAATTTAACAGAAATATTTTCATCAACAAGAAAAATGAAACAGTACCACAGGTTAAATATTTATAATAAAAAACAGTAGTTTTGTGCAGGTGTTTTCATGGTCTCTAGAGGGTTAAACTAATATTTTCCTCCAGCTCCCTCTGCTCCCGTGCTGACCGCCCACCCGGTCCACCCCGGAGCTCCGCCCCTGCAGCCTCTCTACCAGCAGCACATGCACCCGTTCTTCGCCCAGTACCAGCCCTACCAGGCCATGCCGCCAGTGATGCAGCCTCCAGCAGAGCCGCTGCAGCCGGTGCCACCAGTTGAACCAGTGGCACCAGTAGAAGCAGCCCAGCCAGAAGCTCCAGAGCCAGAAGCTCCAGCTCAGCCGGAGGTCCAGCCTGCAGCAGCCGAGGCTCCGCCGGCTGCAGCTCCAGTGGAGGGTGAGAGGAGGACTCACTCTTTATTCTGATTCTCTTATACAGTTTGTGTAGATTCAGTTTAGCAGAACTATTATCTCATATACAGGTATCTCATAAAAACCTTTATGGTTTTACATTTGGGATATGGTTTGACAAATGGTTTAAAAATGACACAAAATTAGCAAAAAAAAGACACAAAAAAGACACAAAATGAGCAAAAAAAGACAAAAAAATACACAAAATTACAAAAAATACACAAAATTACAAAAAAATACACAAAATTGCCAAAAAGACACAAAATTACTAAAAGAAGACACAAAATTATTTAAAAAAAGACACAAAATTACCAAAAGAGGACACAAAATTACATTACATAGCATATTCACCTCTGAGACCTAATGGAGTAGTTGGTAGAAGTAAGTATAAAGTAGCATACCGTGGAAATACTTAAGTAAAGTACAAGTACCTTGAATTTGCAAGTACAGTACTTGATATTAGTATTAAGAGTGACACAACTTTTTATCATTAAAAGAGAAGAATATCACCATGAAATGTAGATTTTAGGTCATCAAACATCTGCAGAATGTGCACAGCTTTGTTGCATTTTCTCTCCTTTCTGTATATCTCCTGTTTGTCTCTTTACTGTCTGCTATTGAATGAAAGTAAAGAGACCCCAAAAAATAGCCCAATTAACACAAAAAGTCCCTTCCATTTTGATAAACGTATGCATATGTTTTAACCCTGTGAAATCTTCGGCTATTATGTCAGTTAAAAAATCTGTTAAAAAATCTTTACCATGCATTGTTTGTATCAGTATCACAAAATTACCAAAAAAGACACAAAATTACATTCCATAACATTTCCACTTCTTGCGGTAACAACAGCACGGCAGATAATAAACGCTCCGGTAGCAGCTGCCTTTCTTTTTGTTAACGTCGTCATAGAAACAAGTGAAACAAAGCTCCAGCTGGAGCAATACAGGGACCTTCCACACACAACACGGTAAAGTGCCATTCATATAAAACTCACATTAAACTTTCATATCAAGGTGAGGGCCACAAAATATCGTCACGAGGGCCGCAATTGGCCCGCGGGCCGCGAGTTTGAGACCCATGTACTACATGGCCTGCAGCTCCAGTGGAGGGTGAGAGGAGGACTCACACTCTTTATTCTTATCATCTTATAAAGTTTGTGCAGGTTCAGAATAGCAGAACCATTATCTCATATACAGGTATCTCATAAAACCTTTATGGTTTTACATTTGGAATATGGTTTGACAAATGTTTTAAGTTGCAGACTGTAAACTTTTATCAGATTGGAGCCGGGAAACTGTAGAGCACGGAAGAGCTGCCCTTTTTTTGTTTCAGAGATAAGAAACATTTCAAGTGTTGAACATAATGTCAAGACAAATGTAAAAGAAAATGATGAAAAAAAATTTAATATATAATATTCTTGCTCTGCACCAAGGAGGCAGAAGAAAACTTCCAGAAAGTAAAGTTTTCACGGCTGAACCTCATTGTTTTTCCGCATAAATCTTGACCTGTTGTTTTCAGTTTATATATTCATGTTTTATTCTTTTGTTTTGATGCTTATATTTTAACTTGCTCTATTTTATGTCTCAATTCAGATTTAGCTTTTACTTGCATGCTTTTCTGTATTTAATAGATTGTTAGCGGGTACATGACGCCTAAGATTTTCTGATTTCTGATTTTCTGCTTCTCTGTAATTGTTGCAAACATAATAGAAATAAAGAACTTAAACTCTTCTCTCTTAAAGAAGCTGTTGAGGCTGTTGAGGAGGTGAAGGTTGCCCCCACAAAGAAAGGTACAAATTTAATTTGAAGTTAAACACATAATTGTTTTTCTCTTAACCAAAGCTATGAACAATAACTCAAATGTGATATTTTCCAGCTGCAAAGAAACCCAAGGCTGCTGTTCCAGAGAAAGGTACCGTATGTTTCTGTTTTAATTTGTCCTTAACAAAATGACACAAAAGACACACAAAATTACAAAAAGACACAAAATTATTAGAAAAAGACACAAAATTACAAAAAAAAGACACAAAATTACAAAAAGAAGACACAAAATTACCAAAAAAGACACACAATTATTAGAAAAAGACACAAAATTACCAAAAAAAAACACCCAAAATTATTAGAAAAAGACACAAACTCCCCTCCTTTATTGTAATGTATTCGTAAATGTTCTGATTTGTTTATATTGTATGATGTGTATGATGTTGTGCATTGTTTTTTTCCATGTGGTAAGGCAACCTTGAGTGCCTTGAAAGGCGCCCTATTAAATAAAATGAATTATTATTATTATTATTATTACAAAATTACCAAAAAAAGACACAAAATTACTAAAAAAAGACACAAAATTACCAAAAAGACACAAAATTACCAAAAAAAAGACACAAAATTACCAAAATTACTATTGAGGCTGTTGAGGAGGTGAAGGTTGCCCCCACAAAGAAAGGAACAATCACTTTAATTTGTAGTTAAACACATAATTGTTTTTCTCTTAACAAAAGCTATGATATCCAGAGAAAGGTACCGTATGTTTCTGTTTTAATTTGTCCTTAACAAAATGACCCAAAAAATACACAAAATTACAAAAAGACACAAAATTATTTGAAAAAGACACACAATTACCAAAAAAGACACAAAATTACTAAAAAAAGACACAAAATTATTTTTTTAAAAAGACACAAAATGACCCAAAAAGACACAAAATGACAGAAAAAAACTAAATTACTTAAAAAAGAAAAAAAAATCCAAAAAAAGACAGAATTACCAAAAAAGACAAATTATTAAAGACACAAAATGACTGAAAAAACACTAAATTACTTTTAAAAATACACCAAATGACCCAAAAAAGATACCAAATGACACAAAAAAGACAAAACTGACACAAAAAAGACACAAATTACCAAAATTACTATTGAGGCTGTTGAGGAGGTGAAGGTTGCCCCCACAAAGAAAGGAACAATCACTTTAATTTGTAGTTTAACACATAATTGTTTTTCTCTTAACAAAAGCTATGAACAATAATTCAAATATATTTTCCAGCTGCAAAGAAACCCAAGGCTGCCGTTCCAGAGAAAGGTACCGTATGTTTCTGTTTTAATTTGTCCTTAAACTGGAGGGTTTCCAGTAAATAACTGCAGCTGCAGCTTTAAAACAGCGACACACTGCGCTGTGAGACTGAATTCATTATGGAAAAATTAACTCTGCACGGTCATTTCCCTCCAATTATCCCCTCAGAGCCAGCAGCAGCCAAGGAGAAAACAAAGAAAGGTAATTTATGTTTACAGCTCGCCGTTCTCTGGTAACACTTCAGCCTTGTCACATATGATAAAGACGGCAATTTGAGCTGCACTTTGCTGTAAATTAACACACAGAATTAAACACTTGGACGACATAATTCAACAGTAATTTTCCAAATCTAGATGCTGCAGCTTCAAAAGAGAAAACCAAAGCTGCTGCTGCTGCAAAGAAAGGTGAATAAACACTGAAACTGACTGGTTATCATGAGGAATATTAATTTTAATCTGCATTTATTCATTGTTTTATGCTACAGAGCCAGCAGCAAAAAAAGAGAAAGCTAAACCTGCAGCAGCGGCTAAGAAAGGTAATGAACGTTTAAGTGGAGGATAAAGTTTCTATACTTCACTTTGTGGATTTAAGATCCTGCTCATTTATATTTTTATCTCTTTGTTTTTTACAGAGCCAGCAGTGAAAGAGAAAGCTAAACCTGCAGCAGCAGCAGCTAAGAAAGGTAATAAACATTTTAATTGGAGTGTAAAGTTTCTACTTGACATCTATAATAATGTGAAAGTGGATTTAAGATTGTGCTAATTAATATATTTCTTTTATATCTTTGTTTTTACAGAGCCAGCTGTAAAAGAGAAAGCTAAACCTGCTGCAGCAGCAAAGAAAGGTAATGAACATTCTGGTAGAATATATATAGTTTCTACTGAACTTAAACAAAATAAAACAAGAGAAGACAATCTTATTTCCAAGGTTCAATATTATGGTATGATAAGAGAAGTTATAACAGTAATGTAAAGATGGATTTAAATGATCAGTTTGCAGGATTTAGGGGGTCTTTGACTGTATTTATTCCACCCATATACTCTTATTTTTTATTTTTATACTCACCCATAGTAGTCATAGTGCATCTAGTGTACTTTGTCCACACTGTGTATAACTTACTGTAGTGTATTCAAACTGTTTAACAGCACTTATCCTATTTATTTATTGATATTTATTCCACTATTATTCTGCACTTTAGCTTTTTTTGCACTTCTGGTTAGATATTAAATGCATTTTGTTGTCTGTGCAATGACAAAAAAGGTTAATTTAATGTTATGGCAGAAAAGGAATATAATAACCTAATAATTTGGCTCAAAAAAGAATTTTTTTTTTTACATATTTTTTTTACATGTCCTGAGGACCACTGTAGGTTTTACTACATGCAGCCAAAACGGTATTTTTTACAGTTTTTTTTAAACACAATGGCACCATGTGTGTAACAAAAATATACTGTAATATATATATATATATATATATATATATACATATATATATATGTATATATTTATGGTGTTTCATTGTTACTGAAACTGAATTAACCCATTTATCATTTTACGGTCTTTTACTGTCGTGGTTTAGCAGTTTTTCACCGTAAAATCTCCAGATTTTTTTTACAGTGTATACTATTGAGTCAGTTGCATTTGTTTTTACAGAGCCAGCTGTAAAAGAGAAAACCAAACCTGCTGCAGCTGCTAAAAAAGGTAAAACATCACCAGGCCAGACGTGTCACACACAGAGTAATCATGGTGTGATGAAGCAGCAAATATTTCAGAGAGGAAACAAACGATTCAGACCACTAACCTCCACTGTTTCCTCATTATATCAGAGCCTGAAGCCGCCAGGCTGAAGAGGAAAGCAGCGGCTGAAAAGACAGGTGACTGCTCACACACTGACACATCCATCAGCTCTCAGCTCAATCAGCAGTCATGTTGGAGACGAGAACCATGACTGGAGACTAATTGTGTTTGCTCCTCTCAGAAGCGTCGCCTGTCAGGAGCAAAGTCAAGACTTCAGCCACTAAAGGTGAAATCTGAACCAGCAGCAGCTCACCCAAGTGACATTTTTATTTCAGATGTGGTTTCCGTCATCTGATTTGACTCATTTGATCTCACTTGCTTTATCAGAATTTGCTTTAATACAGAATTTGGGTGATTCTCATGAACATGGTGCAGCTCATTAGCCTGGGTATACCCAGACTGCCTTGCGCGCTCGAATTTAATTTCGAACCTCCATCCAGTCTGGAAACCAGGAAGGTTTCTTAGCCCTGTTTTAGGGATCCAATCACAGAGCGGGGAGGGACGGCAAGACGATGACGCGTACTACTCGGCACTTGGAAGCTTGTAGTTTTCCGGATCCAACATGGCTGCTGCAGACGCGAAACTCTCTTTAGCTGTAGATGGTGTTTTAAATAGTTTAGAGTGAAAGTTGAAAGGCGAAAGGTCTCTCGGCGGCTCCGCTGAGATCACCGGCGTTATGGTAGCGGGGCTATTAGCGCCGCTAGCGGCTAATAGCTAATAGCCGCTAGCGGCTAATAGCCCCGCTACCGTGGACAGCGGAGCCGCCGAGAGGCCCGCAGCAGATTGTTTGTTGCCCATAAAATCAGTGGATGTGTGTGGCTGAATGACATGAGGGGGAATAAAGCGTGAAAATAAATAATCTTGCAGAAAGCGAGAACTGGAGGAGCAAAGCAGCAAACAACACTCTCTCACAGACACACACACAACAAACATCCATCTCTGTTGCTCTACTACGTCATCTGGTATAACTGATCTGATTGGCTAAGAGCTACCTACAGACTCTTTGATAGACATTCTAAGCGTCCAATAAACGGCTCTGGAGGATCGTAAACCACACCTCCTCTACAGAGAAATCCATTGCTCGTTGCCCGACTCATTTGAGAATAGTCTGGTGTTAGCCAGGCTAGCAGCTCAGAGCAATAATCCAAGAGCATTGAATACATATTTTCTTTGACCCTTTATAACATATACAATCTAAAGTAACTGCTTAATAAGAATTTAGAATCTATTTTTTTTTTTTTAAATAAAGGTATTTTCTGACATTTTTAGAGACACTGTGAGCTAAATTCATTACCGTAACACATTTTTAAATTAAAAAAAAAAAACACTGAAAGATTTTTTTTTTCTTTTCTTTGGCAATCTTAAATATGCTCAAGGGTAGCTGGTATCACAAAAATGTATTTTATTAAAATATACACATATTTTTAATGCAAACAATTCTATCATTACCGGAATATTTAACCATTTTTTCTCATCAATTTTCATTCAGATTTTGTTCTTTATACATTGTTAAAAAACATTATGTTTGATTATATTCTGTTAAATTATACATTTTTAAGCAAATGCATATTTATTTTTCTAAAGTTTATTAAATATTTATTATATTGTATATATAAGTGTGGGGAAACCATGGCATCACATCTGGACGCATTACGGTGATGAATTTGTGAATCAAAAATATGTTTAAAAATATAGAAAATATTATTTTAGCACAAAACAATGAATTGTGCCTCATTATGGTTATATTGTTCATTCATATAAAAGTGAAATATAGTTAGTTTAATAAAGAATGTCCTTATAATCTTCACAGACAGAACTTAGACTGGCTTCATGAGAATCACCCATTTGTTTTGTTGCTATTTAAGTCTAAATCAGATTTTTCTTGAGCAGAACCAGAACCAGAACCACGCGTCCAGCCGATCCGACTGAGAACGAGACTAGAACCCACGAGGAGAGCTAATGTGACGTCTCAGGAGAAACCTGCCAGATCTGAAACAGGTAACACTGGTTACCCTGGTTACAAACCAGTCAAGAGGACAAATGTTGGAATTTGACATTTCTGCAAAATACAGATTCATTATATCTCAACATTCTTGAACCACAAATACGTTAATATATAACCTTTAATGTAAAGTTTAAGAAATGCTGCATCCCGTTCTCATTGTGACATGTTACGATCACCATTTTTAAAGCATTTTGGGTAAGTTTAGGCACAATAAACACTTGTTTTAGGTCAAACATTCTTGAACCACAAATACACTGTAATAAAAGTCTGTTTAATTTACGGTAAAATACCGGCAGCTGTAGTTGCCAGAACTTCACCGTAAAAAATACAGTGAGCGTATGTAAATGTAAATATCAGCAAAAATTGTAATTTTTTACTGAAAAATCCCATTACTTTTAGGGTAATTGTGTCATCATGGCATTTCTCCATAAATTGTACATGAAAATTTTATATTTACTGCAAAACTATGTGTTTTCTACAGTTTATGACAGTAGAATTCAAAATGTTATGCTATTCTTTGATTTACGGTAATTAAAAGGGTCTACTACGGTGATATACAATGTTTAATTTTACAACCTGATGCAATTTGACAGTGTTTTACTGTAATTTCTACTAACATTTTTTACAGTGTACGTTAAGATACAGGGTTCGTACACTTTTTCAGTGGTCAAATTCAAGCACTTTTCAAAGACTTTTAAGGTCCATTTTCAAGCTTTTCCAGGACCTTTCAATGGTTGTAAATGGCATGTTTTAGATGAGTACTTTGATACTAAAAGGGGTAATTTCACTTAACCATACCACCAGCAATGGTATTACACTTTTAACAACCAAAAGTACAGTTTGCTAATCTCACTATTCAATTTATTATTTTTTTCATTGAAAATGTGATTATCTATAGTCAGATTGCAAGAGTACAGTAAGAATTTCAAGCATTTTTAAGCACTTTATCCAAAATCCAAGAACTCTTCAAACCTTGAAAATACAACATTAAAATTGCATTTTCAAAAAAGCATTTTCAAGGATTTCAAGCATCCGTACGAACCCTGATTAATTGTCACGTCTTTGTACTTTCAGTTAAAACAAGATCAAAGATATTGGCAGACAAGAAAAGTAAGTGTACATTTTAATATATGCATCTATGCTTTTATTTGTTGGTTGTCGTCTTCGCCCCAAGACCACCCTGAGAGAAGTTTCCTTTTTTTTGTAAACATGCAAAGCAAATATAACTTAAAAACTAAAACTTATATATATTTTTTTGGTTGTTTGTTTTTTTTGCTTGGTTTTCTTCCTTAGTAGATGAGATGTCTGTTGTTTCAGCCTGTTGCTTCTTGAACTCTCCTAACACATTTCTTATTTGTAATTTTTGCTGTTTTATGAGTGTGGACACAAAAATAAAAAGTATATTAATTTTATAGAAGTTTAACACATTATGCACACATATAAGAACTCTCCCATATTAGAACATATAGCATTATAGGAGCATGTTTTTAATCAATTAAGACGATAAAGAAAATTATATTTATAATAATAGTAAAAACAAATTCCAAATAAATAAAAAATAATAAAAAATAATCAGGGGCAAAAGACACAATTAACAGTTTGACATAAAAAATAAAATAAAAATAAAGTCATATAATATTAGCTTCACAACAAATTCCAAAAATATCTCCCAAATATTATCAAGAGCTCAGAATCTTTTTTCCTTTTAATTTAAATTTTAAATGAAAAATTGAATATTTAAGCAGATCACTGAAATTAAGCAAACACAAAAGCCTTAATCTGAAAATTTAACATCTCATTCTACCTTTTTATCACGAATTACATGCACTGGAAATAGAAACTCATGATTTAAATTCAAAGGGAGTATAATTCTGCATATACTGAAATAATAATGAGAGTCAAACTGTCTGCACTCATTAGCTCCCATGTATATTTTTAATTAAGTCTGTGAATTTTGCTCATTTCTGAGACAATAAAATCTATTTTTACTGCTGGGCAGCGTGTCAAAGGGAATCATAAAAAGCTGAATTAACGTCATGTAAACATAAGTTGGATTTTAGAGTGTAATATGTGAGACGTGGTCATGTTAAATCTCTCAGGACAAATCACATTTCTTGGAAACATAGTGGCAGATTATCAGATTAAATGGGCTGTTTTATGCATGATAAAGCTCCTATTAGGGACATGTCAGGCTGTATTACACTGAGAGGAGAAAAATATTGCCAGAATATTAAATGTACACCACAATTACGTGGAGTAATTTGGCAGGCTGTAATAAGGCTGTCTCTATTCTCTAGCAGGCAAAACGGAGAAGGCTGAAAAACCTGTCAAAGAGGCTCAAGGTAGGTTTTTTTTTAATTAATATATATTTGTTTTTATCAGAAAGTTAAACCTCTGAAGTCCAGGAGATTTTGGTTCTAAGTTATCAACTTCCTATGCATTAATTTCTGTCTCTGTTTAGCATCTTTCAGTCTGTCCTTACATCACATGCATGGCTCCTTTTTCTCCATACTAACTTGGCTATCAGTCAGATTTTTCATTTTATTTTAATTAACAAAGTATAAAGCTGCCAGGAACCCAAAATACACAGGTTTCTATGGAAATGTAACATTTTTTTAACCATTTATACACACCAAAACAGCAAAAAAATAATAAATTCTGTGTCATTTTTTGGTAATTGTGTGTCTTTTTAAATTATTTTTTATTTTTTTTTATTTTTAGCAATTTGTGTCTTTTTTTGGTAATTTTGTGTCTTTTTTAAATAATTCTTTATTATCCATTTATATACACAAAAACAGCAGAAAAATAACAAATAATAAAACTACAAAACAGTCTATTTGCATGTAAATTAAAAATAGTAATAGTTTTCATTGTAGAAAGAAAATTCACATTGTAAAAATGGTCTAGAAACATAAATGGCACATTGTGAAAGCTCCTATGATTGAACTTTCAACTGGCTTTCTCAGCTTGTCTACATATCATATATAAATAAAGTTATTACTGTAAATAAAACGTGTATTTTCAATAAATAGATGGACTCCAGAGGGTTAACTAATATGTGTAATGTGGATGTTTGGCATTAATTAGTTTTTCTCTTTTCTCCCCTTTTCATATTTTAGATAAAGAGAAACAACAACCACAAACTAGTGAGTATCATTTATCTACATGTGCAAAAATAAAAAAATCACCTGATGATTAAATGTATGAGTGAGTCTGGGCCGGCTCCACCTGCTGGCAGGCCAGTAGGTCGTTATCAGCCCAATGAAAGTGCAGCAACATTAACGTTTGCTGTTTAACGTCCTCTACTGGTCGTAGTTAGCCTGGTATACCCAGACTGCCTTGCACGCTCGATTTCATTTCGAACTGCGAAAGGGTCTGGTGTCCATGGCCGTTTCTTAGCCCTGTTTTAGGATCCAATCACAGAACGGGGAGGGACGGCAAGACGATGACGCGTACTACTGGACAGATGGAAGCTTGTAGTTTTGTAGTTTTCTTACAGATCCAACATGGCTGCAGCAGACGCGAAGCTCTCTTTGGATCTAGCTGTAGACGGCGTTTTAAATAGTTTAGAGTGAAAGTTTATTTTAAAAGAAGAACAACGTTTGACTTTACACTCCTGTTTCACCACCAAAAAGGATGTTTTAGCCTTGCTTCCAACAGGATTTGGTTAAAGCCTAATCTACCAACTAGCCCCGCTACCGCTCGCTGCTGTAACCACGGTGATCTGGCTACGAGCCGAGATCACCAAAAAACAGTTGTGCAAAAAGAAACTGCAACTATGATAACAAGCTTCAGGTCTGAGGTAGTGCAGAACATAAATAAATACAATAAACAATAACAATTAGAACAATATTTTGTATGCTGTGCACAATATTAGGCAAGCTTGATAACTCGACTTTTCTCTGCTTCATTCTGGGACTTCAAGAGAGAAAATAACACTTTTCATCGATACTTTTGAAAATGAGTATCGTATCGGGATACGTTTTAGTATCGATACTTTTTTGAGTATCGATACTTTTGACAACCCTAGTTAATACTGATTTCAATGACATCACAAACTTAAAAACCTGATCTCAGCTTCCAGAGATATAGTAGATTGCATTACATATACACACACAAAATACATATACACACACAAAATACATATATACACACAAAAGTATAACATGACAATATAGTGATCAAAGACAGCTTCTGAAAGGAAGATGTTTGTTGTTGGTTTGGTGAAGAACATGTGGGATTAAATGTGTTTAAAAGGTGGTTCTGGTCCATTTAAACCCACAAGGGCCAGACTGGGACCATCTGGTCTTTCAGAGGAGCCACATTAACTCTAAAGTGCTCATTTTAGCAGTAACAAGGTTTAAGATGCAAATCAGATTTCTGCAAACTTTCAGATGGCGCATCATACAATGCATATATCATAAACACATGACTTACATGTTTCTTATAACAGATCAGTAACCCACTGAATATTAAAAAATATTGAAAACAAAAAGCAGATTCAGTTTTAAAAGTTACATCAGCATCAAAAGTATCAATGCATGAATCAGATACTGATAGTGACTCATTAGAAACAGCAAAACTTCAATAAAGAGGTACAGAAGTCTGCAGAGTTTCCAGCAGACCTGAGGGGTATTCCAGAAAGCGGGTTATGTGAAAACTCTGAGCTTGTTAACCCTGAGATGAAGGAAACTCTGAGGTTATCCGTTCCAGAAAGAGAGGTAACTTAAACTCTGGGTCCGTTACTGCGGTGACGTACTCTGTGAACATAACCTGCTCGCTGCAGGTTTACTATAAAAACCCCAGAGTTTCTACCTGTCTCCTCCCACACGAAGAAAGCGGTTAGATATGGATTGCCCCTTTCTTAGAAATCCGATCGACATCGAGGCCGTTTTGATTAGAAATGTTTTACGTCGCGAAAGAATCTTCCGACCCAGGTTAGACGTTTTATCATTTCCAGAGGATTTTCTTTTCGAACGCTACCGCTTTTCATCAAACAGTATCATTTATCTCAATAACCTTCTCCGCCCATATATCACCAACCTCACACACCGCGGACGAGCACTCACATCGGAACAAACTCTATGCATAGCACTACGTTTTTTTGCAAACGGCAGTTTTCTTTACAACATCGGGGATGCGGAGCATTATGGCAAGGCAACAGTGTGTAGGGCTGTACAAAAGGTAACCCTCTTGTGTCCTGGGGGATGACCGGCTCAGATGAGCTTCCCCCGGGGATGCCCTCAGCCACAGGCCGACCCCTGTTTTGGCTGAGGGCCAGCTCCTCAGCCTCTGTCAGAGGTGGTGGAGGTGGCCCTCCACCCGTTTTTCGGGCCTCTGCCTTCTTTCTGTTGGCTGAGCAGAAAGTTTGTTTTTAATTAGTATTTTAATGAGCGTTGGTGTAGGCTACAGCGTCACATTTTAAATAACTTCAATAGATATAAAATATAAATGTGTTTCGATGTGTATAAAGTGTTAATCTACTAAGTGGAGTATTAAGTGAGAGGACGTTGAAAAACAACATTTTGTTAGGGGTTTAAATTACTATTTGAAGTAGCCACTGAATTAATATTTACTTTGTTTAATAGCCTAAGTCAATTTAAAAAAATAAAATAAAAATCTAAGTGAGGTGCAATCATAGCCTAGCAAAATATGTCTTACCTTTTTGAATAATGTTTTTATGTTTCATTTTTAACTGCCTCCAAGTCCTCCTTTCTCCTGTTGGATTGCACCTAAATGAAAATTAGATTTAATTCCTACTTATGATCATAACTATAGGCAATGCTACGATCTTACGGTTAAATGTTACGTCAGTGTTACATTCAAACTTACGCGTTGACTCGGGCAGCAGTTTTCTCCCATGCAGTCTCTCTCTCCTTCGCTGCTGCAGCCGTGTTACTTTTTCGGCGAAATATGTGCTCATACTCGCCGTAGGACTGCATGAGTATCTCCAACTCTACCGCGGTGAAATAGGTCGATCTTTGTTTTTTTTCCGTTGTCATGGTGACTCGTGGAATCGGGGCTCCATTGATGATGGCTTTTTATAGTGGTTGTGCACGCGCGTAACCCGAGGCTGACATACTCAGAGATGATTGAACTAACTCAGATCAGCTGTTCTGGAACCGGATACCCAGAGTTTCCCATCTCAGGGTAAGTCATCTCAGAGTTCAGGGATAGACTCAGAGGTTGTTGAACCTGCTTTCTGGAATACCCCCCTGCACAGGTAAACTCAAAGCTAACAGAAAAAAATGCAAAAGTCCTGCAGACATCAGCAACAACAACAACAACAACAACAACAACAACAACAACAACACAGCAGCTTCAGTGTTCATGCAAACCAAACACAGCAGATAACAACATGAACCACTGAAACAAGAGTTAATACTCACAGACACACACGGGTTAAGTAGTTCTACTATATTTACCAGAAGAATCAGCGGTCAGAACCATCATTAAACTTATTGCAACCTGATACACGATCTGAACGCGCTGTTTAACGCTAATAATGTAAAACAACAACAACAAGGTAATCACAAAACGTAAACTCACCTTATAAATGTTGTTCGTGAGTGTCCGCGGGTCAAAGCTGTAGCTTAGCAACACGCGTGTGGAGCGCGTCACATGATGACCTTTCACCTGCCGGTCATCACGTGACGTCATCACCAGGGCTGACGTCAGGCAGGTGATATAATTTATAGTGAAATTATTATTATTTAAAAAAAGTAAATGTTCTTCTATATAAGGGCCGCGGTACAAATAAATAAATAAAACAAAATAAAATATATACATTTTATAAAAATGTAATTAGATTATACAAAATAAAAAAATATAATTACATTGAAAAATATAATTACATTGAAAAATATACAATTAAATAAAAAACTATATAATTAAATTAAAACATATAATGAAATTAAAAATAATGAAATACAAAAATAAAATAATATAAAAATAAAATAAAATAAAATAAAATAAAAATTAGAATAATAAAAAAGATTTGCCTTGATGAAAGGTGCGGTTTGGACATCAAGGTGCAGGTGCTCCAGCAGCCTCAGCCGCCCCCCTTTGCACATGATTGATATTCATACATTTGAATGTAGACATGGTAGTCTAGTCTGTATTCCTATCAGCCAACAGAACTGGTAAAGTTTATTAGAACAATCTAATATTCAGCTGGGTGACTGACACAAAGCAGAGGGTTTATTTATTTATTTACATGTTTGCTTGTTGTCCGTAGAGAACGGAGAAAGAGCTTCCTGTAAAGCTTAAGGTATCCAGTTATTTTCCACCATCTTTCCACTGGTTGACTCAATACGAATTTGCTTGAACGACATTAAGAACCTAAGTGATTAGAATTTAATGAGACGAGCTGATTGAGACGAGATTAGCGGCCTTGTGAGCCGCCTTGAGTCATAGCAGGAGATTATGGCCCGTGATGAATATCGCAACAATAATACTTAGCTGGATTGATTAAATCCATGAAGAAAAACCCATTAAATTGGGGTATTAGTGTTCAGTTCTTATTGAGTCATCCAGCGGGGTCTCAACACTCCTCCACTGCCCCGAGTGACTCCACACGTCTTCATATTAACGTCTGACACTGTTTCCTCTCAGCTTGTGATCGGAAATGCTTTCATTTCTCTTGTCCAAAGTTTAATTTGACGCCATTTTTGAATTTCTGATGTTTCTGTATCTTGAAAGATGTGTTTGAATTTTTAAAATATCATTAATTTATAGACCCATCAAACCAGTAGTCAAATGTCTGTTTTATGTGTGATATTTCCTAATGAAACCAACATGTTTACATTTTTTTAATAGAAAAAATGACCATAAAGTTTGCAGAAAACATCGCTCCTTTGAAAAAAAATGAATCAAGATTTCCTGCATAAATCATAGTTAAAGTCAAACTGAAATTGAACATTTTGAGGAGTTGGCTGGCAACTGGAATGGATAAATGTTGATAAGACATTTATCTACCATTTGCAAAAAAAATTCTGTCGATTCCTTTATAACATTTGATATTTTGTAAATCAATTTTCTAGCCAGGGTTCTTAATGTTATGTTTGCACTGAATCCTCATATTAACTTTTTCAAAAATCTGTTGAGTATGATTGGTAAAATCCATCCATTTCAGAATATCAAAAAAGGATAACAAAAAAAGGCATAATCATAGAAAAAATACATTTCAATGTGTGGTTATTTTGTGCCAATAATACACGTCTGAGCAAATATCAAGCATGTATATGATGATTTCAAACAGAAATATATTTTAATTTCAGCTGGACTTTAACAGGAGAGTGAAGAGCAAAATGATTCAAACTATCATGAAAACCTTTTCTTCTCTTCTCAGTTTTTCCTTCTTCACTCACCTGCATGTGATCCTCTGTCCTCTTTCTCTCTCACACAGAATCATAATCACATATCAACTACATATAACAATATATTTCTTCCTCCATTTCTTGCAGAAGAGCCCCAGAGTGACGACAACACGACAGAAAAGAAGAAACCAAGTAAGAGTTGCTGAAGTTTCTTTGTGCAGTTGCATCTGAATATATACAAGCCATTTTCCCCGTGTGCCTTTCTTTACAATCATTATGCTCTGTGTACCAAAAGTCAAGTATAGTTGCACCATACACTTCAGACCATGCACAATAATTTAAAGAGGGCCCAAATAGTGGTTCTCTTAAAATGTATGCATACTTTTAACAAAATGGAAAGAACTAAGATGCATATGCTTTTTTGGCCTTTTTTATTTGAACAGCTGATTTTCTGACTTCTTAGAGTCCTGTGTTTCTCAAAGGACAGCAACACTGCAAACACATGATAATATTATAGAAAATGAAGCACTGCTGCAGATTAAACTACACAGGAATATAAAAAAAAGGAGTTAAATTACCATCAAATCATCCTATTTTCTGCAACCATCCACCTCTCGTTGTCTTCACAGGCCAGAGATACTTCCAGTGCATTTACGTTCCTGGTAAAAATGCACAGTACCCGCTGAGACCAGGCTTCACGCCAGCCATGTCCCCCGCCATGGTGTCCCCCTCCATGATGTCCCCCGCCATCAAGTCCATGCTGGAGCAGCAGCAGCAGCAGCAGCGAGCAGCGAGGACACCGGGACAATAGACAACCTGAACTCTCACCTCATTTCTGACAGCACTGCCTCTCCCGGTCCAGCAGGGGGAGACCTTTTAAATCTGTGGGACCCTTAAACTCTGAGGACAAACCCACAGACAGAAAGATAAGAGTGGACAGAAATATTTTGTCTTTAATTTATTTATGTACTTATTTTCTCTCTATGTGGTCGAGCTCCTGGGGTTCCTGTTCATATTTACCTCTTTCAGCTTCAATAGTCTCGCTGCCATGTCCTGCTTCTGCTTTAGCAATAATATAATATCAACCAAGTCCAAACTAGGAAGCATTTATGTGAATATTCTTAACTCGGTTTAATGTACATAATGCATATTTAAAATTTAGGCTCAAAATAACATGCACACCTTTTTTTTTGTTTCATTTTAATATAAAATCTATATTTAGGGCATTTGCACGAATTGAGAAACACATTTTTTTTAGTTTAATTTACATTAAAAATCTATATTTTAGGGCATTTGCATGAACAAAACAATCATGCACAACGAGAAATATAATTTTTTTTTAGTTTTTGAGCTGCACAATGTATGTGGAAAAGGAAAATAGTGTAATTTTAATGGAAAATAAATCAGGAAATTATGAAGAAATGAGAAAAATAATTATTTTCAGGGGTATTAAATAGTACTTGAATGAGTATTTTTGCAAGTTAACAGTTTATATCTACTTTAAAAAAAAAAATCCTGTGTACCGAAATAGGAACAGGTTTGTTTTGCCGTTTTGCTGCTTTGCTGCGTCTGCAACATGATTAGCATGCAAATGTTTGGAGGGTCAACTCCCAGGAGCTCCCACATCTGATCCCAGCAGCCTCCTCGTCTCTGATCCCGACTCATCAACATGTTAAATGTTGCTGAGTGATGAATAATGAGGAGACGTTTCTCCTTTAGATGACCTGATATCACACTGCAGGACATGTATATCATCTTAAAACTGTTTTTTGACGTTTTGTTTAAAGAGATACTTAATGCAGTCATGCAATCCAAGTCACTGGCACAAAAATGTGTGTTGTTGTTTTTTTTTACAATATATATATATATATATATATATATATATAACACAAAACACTATAAAAACAAGTCATAATAATTCTAATAACACCTTGCAGTTAATGTGACTTAAATTATTACATTTATTACCCAGTAAAATAAAAACATGATTGTTTATAATATTATGTGTGTAGGGGGAATAAATAAAATAAATAAAAATAATAAACTAAAATTAAAATAATTATAATAAACGAATTCAACAATAATAATAATAATAATAATAAGGCTTGAAATTTAACTTGAACTAAAAGGTTACTAATAAAAATATTAATTTAATACTTTTATATTCATATATATTCATATTTTATATGTTATTATAAATAAATAAACATTTTGACTACAGTTGGCCTTTTGTAATGTAAATCAGATTTTTGCTTGTGTATATTAATATTATGTGTGTAAGGGGAATAAATGAAAAATAGATTAAATAAATTAATTAAAAAAATGTATTATTTAAACTATTATTATTATTATTATTTTTATTATGAATACTAATAAGGCTTGAAATTAAAGTTTAATAAAATATGAATTGTATTACTTTTATATTAATGATATTATTTCCCTACGGTTAATATCATTATTATTATATTATTATTAATAAACATTAACTACAATTGGCCTTTTGTTAATTTCCCATTTAATCTGCATTTGATCTATATTTTAATAATAATATCATTATCAGGAATAAATCAAACCTCAAAACTCACCTTTGCTTTTTATAAATAAAGTGAAGTTCATGGAATAAATGGTGCCATATTTCTGCATATTTTATCACACAGGATCTTAAACCGCTAAAAGTAAAAGCTGTCTTCGTCAGACACAAATAGTCCATCCTTTCAAGTTATTTTAGGTTAGCATGTTCAGAGACGGGGAGTCTGCAGGACGGCTTTGATGTGACCAACTAATGAGACGCTGTGATGTCTGCTACAGTGGATCCATGTCATGTTAATCATCAGCTTATTTACAGAGCCTGATACATTGTCATATCTTCACTTACCTCACTCGCTCTGGTGTTGTGCCTTACCAGCGAGGCTGCGAGACTTGTCGCTGAGCATTAATCGGCAGTTTGCTGTTGTCTTACTGAATGAAAACCTTGACTACGAAGAACCAAAAGGGTGTTTCACAGCCGGCTTAATCCTGGGATAAGACCCACATTAGTCCGGGGCCTGCTGTGGTGGTCCGCCCTAACAGTTTATTCACACTTACAGTTCCTAAGCTGTAATATTGATTCCTCCATGTTTTGCAGTGGTTACCTACAGTTTAACACCATGTGGACGGACTCAGAGCAGTTATTAAACTGATGTTTCTCCTTTACTAATCCTCCCTGTATTGGGTTAACCCCCCAAAAGTCTTAAGGTGTGTTCAGACTGAACCCAAAGCTCATTTCAGAGCATAAAAAGTCAAAGAAGAGGATGAAAGTGGATTTAAACACATGCAGATTGAGTGTAGGCAGTGCGAGCATCTAAAAATGCTTCTATTCAAGCAAGAAATGTGCACTTATCCTGCAGCTGCATGACTCAGCTGCAGAGACAATAAACAACAAACGGGGGGAAAATATAACAGAAATATGGAGTTCCTGTTATAGTGATGTTCCTTACAGTAACAGCTCGTCTCTGTTGGAGTATTTTATTGGATATGTGCTGCAGGAATGAGTCCTGAAACAGGGAAATGCATCTAGCATTTAGCATCCCTGGGCTTGAAGTCAGTGTAAAAAAAATGGGTTTTAGATGCCTTTAATAAGGTCTAAAATAAGATTTTCCTGTTCTGTTCTACAACAGGAGTTAATACCAGACTTGTGAATTTTGAAAAATCAAACTGTTGCTAACATGTGGCTAAAAAAAGACTACAGGTGTTGACATTTAGCGCCATTGCAAACCTAGCGGTGGTGGAGTTAAAGACATGCAACTATGAGGTCCTTTGTTTTGCTACTTGTGATTCCATTTATGGTTCAAATCGGACAGAAAAGTGTTGATTTGTGCAGAATCTTTTACAGTTATTTTGCCACAGAACCTCTTTTCTGCAAAAATCTTAAATCCAATAGAAAACATCCCTGTTGGTTTTTTGGCGGGAGAACCAGGACAATGCTAACGTCTCGAAAATAGGTCCTCCCTGCAGCACGATTCATTGCACAAAAAGGCGGGAAAATTTGCTCTGTGTTCACTCTGCACGCACCTTTACAATCACTGGTGTAAATGTGGGTTAGAACCAAAGCAGCTAGTCGTTTTCTGTCCCCCTGTGGAGTTTTTTATTGGATATCTGTGCTGCAGGAACGAGTCCTGAAACAGTGTAATTAGTTAGCATTAAGCATTTTAACATCTCTGGTCTTGAAGTCAGTGTTATGCCTGAAATAAGTTCTAAAATAAGATTTTCCTGTTCTGTTCAACAGTGTCAGTAAATACCAGACTTGTGAATTTTGAAAAAAAACAACTGTTGCTAACATGTGGTTAAAAAAAGACTACAGATGTTGACATTTAGCGCCATTGTAAACCTAGCGGTGGTGGCATTAAAGACATGCAACTGTGAAGTGCTTTGTTTTGCTACTTGTGATTGCATTTATGCTTCAAAATCCATCATAAAAGTGTTAATTTGTGCAGAATTTTTCACTGTTAGTTTGCCACAGAACCTTTATTCTGCAAAAATCTTAAATCCAGTAGAAAACATCCCCATTTGCTCTTTGACAAGAGAACCAGGAAGTGCTAGCTTTCCAAAAATAGGTCGTCCCTGCAGCACAATTCATTGCACAAAAAAGCGGGAAAATTTGCTTTGTGTTCACTCTGCACGCACCTTTACAATCACTGGTGTAAATCTGGGTTAGAACCAAAGCAGCTAGTCGTTTTCTGTCAGCGTACTGATTGTTTAAGTGTGAGTATTTAACCTGAGGCTTGATGTGAACTCTGGGTTAATGAGTCCAAAGTGTAAAAAAAAAAAAACGAGGTTAAGCTCGCCCCGGGTCGCTCTGAGAACCCGCAGGGTTCAGAGGCCCGAGAGACGAACGTGTGAAGAGACCTGACAACCATTTACAGTAGCAACCTACTGAGTGTGTGAGGATTTTAAAAAGACACCTGGTGTTTACTTCAGGTGCTTTTGTTTATAGTGGAATTATTAAAAAAGAAGAATGGTATTCCAGCGTGTGGTGCAGCAGTGTGTCTGCTCGGCTGTCTGGAGGCCTGAAACATCAGCTGTTCTGCAGCTGCACGACATTAACAGACAGTAATTACACCAAACAGCTGCAGCTGTGAGCTGTAATTATGTTTTTAAATCTAATAAAATCCAATCGAATGTCACTAGACAAGTTTCATAGCATTCATAAACATTGATGTGAGTCCAATCTGGGATAAAATGTTCTTATTTATAGGAACATGTATGTTTGTGTAATGCTTTTAAGTCATTTTTGTTTGAGTCCTGCAGAAGATGTGAAACGGTACAAAGTGTGCACTTGAAGAAAAACGTCGGTTTTTCAGCAGTTTCGACCACGTTTAATATTTTGATCCGTACCTTCTCTGCAGAAACGTTTCTAGAAATAGTTCTTATTGGTCAGTATTTTCTCGTTACAATTTCTTTTTCAGAATTCAAAAGATTTTATTCTCGAAAAGGCAAAACTTTGATCAGATCTGACACTCTACTCCACTCAACCAACTCGTCGGCTACTTGCCATTAAAGGATTCCTGTGGAGTTTTTGACCACTAGTGGCGCTGTAGAGCAACTTTTAGAGGATCAAAACATGTGATGCAGATAAAATTTAAACCTTTTGTTAGCTTGAGTTGATATCAAAGCTAACACTGAGGCCTAGTTCACATGTAAACAGGTTTTTTTCCTCCTTTATTTCTAAAAAAAACAAAAACAAAACAAAAGCGCAGAAAACTAATATGTTGGCCAGTCAGAAGCTTGAAAAACCTTCATTCTCAACTGGATGGTCAACTTGTCTAGCAACATCTATTTGCAATTTTATCTGTCAATTTCTTTACAACAGTCAACATTTTGTAAACTTTAGACATTTAACATGGTTTTCTAGATAAAAACCAAAATCATTATCAAGAAAACCATGGAAAATGTCATTGCATTTGTCCAAACAAATGTACCTTTAGTTGTACCAGGCATTAAAATGAACAAGAAATTGAAGAAAACAAGGGTCTAATAATGTTTTCCATGACTGTATATGTTGATTACAGACAAAAATGTATTTTAATCAAGCGACATATGTGGCGAGTCTGTGCCTGTGTCCTGTTAGTAATTACAGAACATTTTGTCTCATTTTGGATGCCAAACTAAGATGATAACAGCGCACAGTTTCTCCAAAGTTTCTCCAAAGTCTTGAGCCTGGAAGGAGTTCTATAAAATGTCAGTTTTCAGTGACCTAAAAACCAGTTTGCGTGCGGATAAAAAGGCCAAATCTCACAGGAAAAATACCTGTATTACGTGTGTGGAGTGAGCGAGGTGTGAAAGAGCCTCGAGTGCTGGAAACCTGTCACACCATCAGCTCCTCTGAGAACACACAGGGAAATCACAGAGCGTTTCTCACCTCTCAGTCTCACATTATTCCCATTACTGACTGTATGTGAGGAAATCAGCAGCAGTGAAAGTGAAGAAAACTGCCTGCTGATGTAACAGTAAAACAAAAAAAACATTCATTTTGTATGTTGGAAGCTACAAACAATTAAGTTTTCTTCAACATTAGCACATTACTTTTTTTGGTTTTACTCTTCTGAGCATGAGGGTCAATTAAAACCCCTTTGATGCACAACATGGGTCTAAAGGGACCCAACAGAGTTTTTATGTTCTATATCTTTGCAATAATTTTATTTTCATCGTTCAGTATTCCAGGTTTAGTTTGTTTTTGATGAGCATACATCCTAATTTTATGGGTTTTTTAAATTAATTTTTGAATAAAATCCCTTTTTGTGTCACTAATCTTCTGATGCACAACATGGGTGAAAATTGCTGAGCTAACTACTTAGCTAACTTCTTGGCTAAGTATTTAGCTAAGTAGCTTGCTAAGCTAAATACTTAGCTAACTTCTTGGCTAAGTAGTTAGCTTAGCAAGCTACTTAGCCAAGTAGTTAGCTATGTAATAATACAAAAACTTTTTTTCTTCATAAAGTATGAGAGGAAAAATGGAAATAATGATCTGTTGTTATCAAAAACAGAAATTTAAAGAATACTTGGAATATTAAATCATAAAATAAGTTGATATCAAAAGATAGATCACAGAAACACAGCAAGCATTAAATATTAATTAAATATCATGTTAAATTAATATTGTGGGTTAGAAGGGGGGGTCAATATGTTGTGCATCAAAGGGTTAAGAAACATGATGTTCAGAGTGAGAAACTAACAATGAATATACTAGAAGTTAATGTGAGAGAATCAATCTTTATAGAAAACTCAAACCAACTCTCACTCTGTTTTCTTTTCAACAGTAACTTACTATAATGGTTTAGACTAACAAGCATTGTAAAAACTGTTTGCCATTTATGCTACAGTTTGACAGTGATTTGTTGGTTTTCTATCATAATTTAAGGAAGATCTGGAGGATTTAAAACCAGGTTTCTGGAGCCGAATAAGGAACTTTTGCAATTTCAGAGTAAAAGCTTTAAAAGAAATACCTTTGTAAGAATTCTGTAAGTGTTTAAAAAGACTTTCAAAGGTGTTCCTGTGACAATAAAGTTTGGTCTCAGAAATATATAAGTTAATGTGAGAGCATCATTCTTTATTATAAAGAACTCAAACCAACCCTCACTCTGTTTTCTTTTCATTAACTTACTATAAGACCAGCGATCAGTGTTAAATGAGGAAAACACAGTATGTGGCTTGTGTTTGTGCCACAGTTTGACAGTGATTTTCTGGTTTTCTACCGTATTTTAAGGATTCAGGGGATTTAAAACCAGGTTTCTGGAGCCGAATAAGGAACTTGCTGCAATTTCAGAATAAAAGCTTGAAAAGAAATACCTTTGTAAGAATTCTGTAAATGTTTAAAAAGACTTTCAGAGGTGTTTCTGAACATCAAGGGCTTGTTTTTGTGACTGAAACCGACAATATTGGATTTAAAGTCAGTGGGGAATATAATGATTGTGTTGGCAGAATTATTGCCAAAGATGTTTTTGAAGCAATTGTATCCACTGAACGAATATTGTTTGTTTGTTTTGTTTAGAAGGATCACTTATTGTTCATTTTTGTCATGCATGATTGTGTAATTTAAAGGAAGAAAGAAAGAAAAGCCGTATTTGAGTTGAGTTCCACACAGGCATCACTTTCAGTCAGATTCTGTATAAAGACTGTAGATAATATTTTATTTTATTTGTTGCACTCTGGAGACTGATCACCTCAGTAGGTCTGAGAGACAAAAACTAAATCATACACTGGTTTGCTCAGAAAAAAAGTCATTTGTTTTATTTTTTTGACTGTAATATGAGCAATAATTTTAACTAATGCATGTATGATGAAGCAGAAGTGTTCGATTTAATCACGAGACACAGTCACAGTTTAGGAGCCAATTAAATGTCACATGTGACATTAGAGGCTCTTGAGTCTCTCCTGAGGACGTCTGCTGTGGTGTAACGTAGAATACAATCACCAAAAAATGCATTTTGTGAGTCATAATTTCAATAAATATTTGCAGAAATTTGTGAGGCTGTTATTGTGTTTTTTTTCTTTATGTTTCTTCTAGAATAATCAGAGAAAGATTGTCTTCATGGCATCCAACATGCTCCATTTTTAGTTCACTGATTGTAGTTTCTCCTTCAGAATTTACTTTTTTTTCAGTTTAAAAAAAGTTTTAAAAAAGTTTTTAAAAGTCAGTTTAAAAAAAAAAATGTCTGCTAAAATGTTCTCACAAAGGTCTCATGCTGGCAGATGTTACAGGGATAAAAGTGTCCATTGGTTGTGTTGTAGATTTTGCTCTTGAGAGAGCAAAATCAAATTTTTGCTGAAACAATTCTGGTAGTTAAAATACCAGAAATGCATATTTAGAGCTATAAATAAAGCTGATACTACAATTGAGAGGGACTGTTGTATAAACACGGAAAACTTTCATTATATTATACTTTTGTATCACAAATATGACAGTTAATCATCACTGAGATACACATCAAATGTTAAAATTGCACAATTATCACATACAAAAGTCTGTAATAAACAAAGTTTTTAGGTTTTTTGGGGAGATTTTCAGACTCCAGTAAATAGTCAGTACCAGGTTGAACTTCCAGGAAATTCTAGCTTCAAATGAGATCTTCTTGATGTTAAATCAGTTTTTGTACAATAACGCTGCAACAATTCTGGTAGTTAAAATGTCAGAAGTAGTTTAAATGCATAGTGTGAGCTTTAAATAATGCTGATTCTATAATTTAGAGAGGCTGTTGTTTAAACACGTTAAACTTTCATTATATCATAATTTTGTATCACAAATATGAGTGTTAATCATCACTGAGATACACGTCAAATGAAAAATTGCATAATTATCACATACAAAGTGTCTGTAATAACACAAAAACCTGAAGGTGTTAAAAGTTTTTAGAGTTTTACGTTTTTTTGGCAGATTTTCAGACTCCAGTAAATAGTCAGGAACAGTTTGAACTTTCAGGATTTCAAGAAAATTCCAGCTTCAAATGAGATCATGGAGATGAAGTGCACCAAATTTAGAATAATATAACACCTTTGTAAGTGAGGAGAAATTGATAATTTTAGAAAATAAGGTGAGATTCAGCAGAAAGTAAGAGGAAAGATTTTTTTAAAAAGTGGTGCAACTCAGGTTAATTCTTGTTTGAGAATAAACTCTTTTACTTGCAACTCTGATGCCTCCAGTGAAGTTTTAAGTCCAGACAGCAACTAAATCCACTTTTCTTTTCATGCAAAGTGTCTTAAAGCTTCCAGCCTTGGTAAACAGACTTTAAACCTCTTTGTTCCTCATCATGTTGACTCCTGCTGCACTCAGGGAACAGGTGATATTGATTAGTGATTCCCTGCAGCTGCAGTTTGGATCTGAAGCTCAAACTCCTGCAGACAAATACTGCATTATTGATAAAAGAGACCAAAAAAAAAAAGAGAAATGTGAGAAAATCTACGTGTGTCCATATTTATTTTTGCTCGTTTTACATGATGCATTTCAGCAAAATTGTCTTTGAAGACATTTATACATTTAACACCTGCTAACTGAACAGCTTTTTGCTCCTATAATATACTGGCTTTCCATAATAACTTCACAATTCAGCTTTGAGTTTGGTCTCCCCTACAGCTCCTATACTGTAACTATACAATCAAAGAACAGTGATATGAAAATCAAATAAATATATCACCAACAGAAAGTTATGCATTCATTTATAAACAAATTAACAATCATTTTTAAAAAAAAGAAAAGAAAAGAAAAGAAAAGGAAGATCATTCAGTGTCCAAATCCCAAAAACACATATTTAAATATAAGAAGCAATACATTAGGTTTATAATGGAAGAGGTGGCTTTGAGAGAAATCGAACATTAATCAGTGAGAAATTAACCGTATTAGTTCAAGAAACGACATAATAATAAAGACAATACAAGCTTGATTTATGATGGTGCATTATTGTGAAGAAAAGACAGAATGAAGTCAGGAAATTGTCTTTTTTTTATCACTTTGGAACAAAAATCTTCATGTGAACATTTAAACACTAACTGATCTATACAGTGCATGAACTGTCAGTGAAGCCTGGGCTCTAAAAATTACGTTTCCACACGTTTTCTCCCAGATTATGTTGATTTTGAAGCATGACAATTGCATTTTAAATCAAAATCCACAGATGCAGATGGGAAAATTATGTCTTCTCAATATGTGGTAAGTGTTAGGCAACTGAAACTTGGTTAATGTTAGGAAAAAGTTTTGATTAAAAAACAACAAAAAACATCATCTTGTGTTGGTTAAAAAGTCACCTCTGACTTATTTAAACAACAATCGTACCAGTTTTAACCCTGGGAATGATCTTTTACAAAACATAACCAAGTAGCTTTGTTGCTAAACATAACCAAAAAAAGAAAATCCCTGTCCAAATAAAAGCGCAGAAACCGAACATGTCGGCAAGTCAGAAGCTTGAAAAATCTTCATTCTCAAGGTTGTCCCGCCGACTAGAGGGCTATATTGTCTTGTGTTAGGCAACTGAAACTTAGTTAATGTTAGGAAAAGATTAAAGTTTTGATAAAGAAACAACAAAAACATTATTTGTTGATGACAGAATCAGATGTCTGTATCTTGTGTTGAATCAAAAGTCACCTCTGACTTATTTAAACAACAACTGTATGAATTTTAACCCTAAAAAAAGATATTTTACTAAACATAACCAAGTAGCTTTGTTTATAAACATAACCAAAGAAACCCTGTCCAAATAAAATTGCAGAAAACTAATATACCGGTTAGACAAAAACCCTGAAAAACCTTCGTTCTCCAGGTTCTCCCATAGCAAAATCATCTCGTCCAAAACTGGCAAAGTTGGTGGTGGTTTCTATGTGGGATTTCTAAACATAACCAAGTAGTTTTGTTGCCTAAATCTAAGCAAACTACAACCGTTTCACCATATTAACCACATGTTTAAAACTGACTGTAATCCAAGAAATATATCCAACTGAAAATGTAGTTTTATTGTGTGGGAACGTCATTTTCAGGAGACAGTATCTATGTAGTTCAGGGTATGTGGATAAACCTTTTCCTTTTTATAGGCTTTTAGTGTGAAATACTGCATGAGCCGGATGGATGCAAACATGTTTCCCATTTCTTCTCCTCTACAGTCTACAGATATATTTCTCATATATTTCTCATCATCAAACAGTGATGATGAGAAATATATTCCAAATTTGGATAATTTAGTTGGGAATGCGGTCCCAATTTGTCTGCTGGCAGCATCATGGAGGTCTACAGGAGATTTACTGTTAAATTAATGTCTTAACGGAACAAAAATAAGTGTGATTATAATTAGAAATTACAGTTTTATTTTAGTCAGTGTGCCAAACACAAATCACAGATCTGGGAAGAAGTGGTTTTAGGGCCACTGTAGATAAATACAAAAAATTTAAAATATGTAGCCGCATGGAGGGTAATATTGGAGGAAAAAACTCAAGAATTTACAAGAAAACAGCTGTAAATCACAAGCAAAAACTTGAATATTCTCTGAGATTATGATGTCATATTTTTTTGCAAAATTGCATTTCCATCCACCTGTTTGAATTCATGCACATTTACATTTGTGCAGGAAATAAAACTTGTTGTGTCTCTGAATGCAAAATGCATGAAGCAGGTGACTGATTTTGTCCTTTGACAGCATTTTTTTCAATATTAATATTACATGATGACGCTGTGTTCACTGTGACCTTGTTTGACTGATAGAAAATATGGATTTTCTGGCTCCAAACAGCTGACCGAGCCGTGTTTCATCAAAGGGATCTGCGAGCTCCGCGTACGGTGAACTACAAACAGTGACGGCTTCATATTTCACAAGCGTTTGTCCCTTGCAACCTGCAGTTTAATTTGTCCTTCAGAGCTCTTTGCATGCTAATGCGCGGCTCAAAACTGTTCGATCAAATGAACAGAAGAAGAAATGACGTCATGCTGCAAAAAAATATCCGCTTCATGTTTCTCTGCAGCCACTGTGAGATCTTATTTTGCAGAATGTGGGCTCGACATTTGCTTTCATGTAAGCTGGTGTGAAAATGAATGTGTCTGCAATAAGTCTTTGTTGTTTAGCTGAATAAACACCATGTTATCTCTCTGTAAGCTGACATTATGCAAATCTGGTGTATTGTTGATGGGGATGCAGCGTTTCCAGTCAAAACCAGCACAGAAATGAGTCATTTGTGTTCACTTTTTTTGTTGTTGAGAAAACTGAATAAATTCAATAAAAAAAAAAATCACTGATGACTTCCAGGGTGGCTTTGATGAGGAAAAAAGACATAACAACAACACAGAAAGAACATTCAAAATGCTGAATTTCTTTAAAATAAAATCAGATTCTAACTTCATAATTCTGTTTTTTACAGTTCATACAACATATACCAATCTGTCACCTGTGTAGTAATAAACAAGGTAGATAGCAGGTTTAATAAAATACTGACAAAAAAAAAAAAAAAAAAAAAAAAAGATCTTAAATGTGCGGCAAAGCACAAAGCATCACCGACCGGATAAAATATATTTTTAATAAAATGTAAATCTTCACCTGTGTGTTACTGTGTTTAAGTTCCTCTACATACGATATACAACAGAACGAAGCAGCCTGAACCAACCTCTAATACTTTAACCTTAAACAGAAGCAGTGAACCTGCAGCACGTCCTGTGTGTTGCTATATTCAAGCAGTATACAGATGTTTATTTAATGTAAACTTTGTATCCTAACAACTGGAAGCATCTACAGTGGCTGTGTGTGTGTGTGTGTGTGTGTGTGTGTGTGTGTTTATGGTACTAATCTAACTGCACATTTCCTTGTAAAAGCTCAACTGAATCTTGATTTCGCGCTCCTCTTTTTCTGTGTTTGTGTGTGTTAACAACAGTGAAAAATAGACCTCAGATATCTACTGATGCACAGAAATCAATCTAAAAACACTCGATGAACATTTTCTGGTTTCATGTTCGACCCACAGTTTATAACAGTCTCTCTGATGTGCACAAAACTGGCAGTTCTCTATATTTCTCCCCCCCAAAAAATGTCTGATCGAAACTGGTACAATAAGCTTTATAGGAAGAATAAAATGTGTAAAATGGCTGAAAAATCCCAGCGTTTGTTCGGTTATTGTGAAATAAATAAGATTTGACAAAAATATCATCTTAATAATGTTTTAGGGAAGTAACACAGGCTTTCAGTTCAGGTATATTTGAGTTGTGATTAAGTTTTTGTAATGTTTTGCTGTTAATGTTTGGAAAGTTCGAGGCCCCAGGAGGAGCACCTGAGGTGCGCCAAACAGTGGAATTACATCTACCGGATCCGTCACATGATGCTATTGAGCACAAGAAAACGTTTTCTCATAGACCTACATTGGGAAAGAGACATCTGTATCAATTGAAAAAATATTTTTGAATGTCACAACCTCCATAAAATTAAATTTCACCATTAAAGTAGATTAATTCAGTCCAACAACGTTTGAAAAGTCGCATGATTAATGCATTTTATCCCCATTTAAGATAGCACAGTGGTAAACTTCCTGTACGAAACTGGTACAATAACCTCTTTAAAGCAAGAATAAAACGTGTAAAATGGCTGAAACATTCCAGCGTTTGTTCGGTTATTGTAAAAGATAAAAAAGATTTGCCAAAAATGATCTTAAAGATCATCTTTATGATGTTTTAGGGAAGCAACACAAGCTTTAAGTACAGGTTTATTTGAGTTGTGATTACATTTTTGTAATGTTTTGCTGTTAATGCTCGGAAAGTTTGAGGCCCCAGGAGGAGCACCTGAGGTGCACCAAACAGTGGAATTACAACTACCGGATCCGTCACATGACGCTATCGAGCACAAAAAAACGTTTTCATTTTAATAATAAGAATTTAAAATGAATGACACTCAACTTAAACATTAATTCAAATGAGCAATAAAAACAAACTGTTTCCTGCAGTTCTTAGTCTGATTTTGTGTTAAATAAAAGCATCTCCAGCTCAAGTGTCAGGTTGTTCTCCTGCTGTGATCGAAGCAGTGGAACCAGTCGGCTGCAGTCTGACTCCACTGTGGCGGCTCGGGCCTCTGAGCTGTTGTAAGTGAGGCTGACATGTCATGTACGCTGGTGTGATAGTTTAACATTCCAGCTGTCTGCTCTCGTTGCAGCCGGCCACCTCACACTTCCTGCCTGCCGGCCTTTCTGTGATCTGCTCGGCTGTCTGCTTGCCAGCCGACTGGCTTTTCTCCTGCTGCTCTGCTCTGCTCTGCTCGTCACTGTGGCAGTTTCCCCGTCCGCTGGCCTGCCTCACATTCAGTTGTTGCACCTTTTTTTTTTTTTTTTTTTGCTGATTTGGAAGTATTTTTAGGGAGTCAGTACAGCATAAAGAAACAGAAATAGAGCCTGTCATGTCACACAGCCTGCTGTATGTTCACCACAGCTGCGGCTTGTCTGCTGAATTTAAATAAGGATATGTCATTTCAATAAAATACTGTTATTTAAACATGTAAAATAATACTTTTCTGACACTTTTTACTGCAAAGCACACTAACTGTCCATCATGTTTACATTACTGCCAACTGGAACACTGCCTGAGAAAATCAGCTGAAACAAATTGCAACTTCAGGGCCTGAAAAGTGAAGAAAATGCACCTTAACCCTTTGGAGTTTTGGGCTATTTTCTCAGTTTTTTAAATACAAATTTAAATATTTTTTCCACTTAAAAACCCTTTACCATGCAGTCTTGGTATCAGTTTTTTCAGCGCAACCTCACCTATATGACCTGATAATTATTTATTCATTTTGACTTACTGGATTAACATTTTAGCCCCCCAAAAAACTAAAGTCTGATTTAGAAAATTATGTTTATTTTTACTTTCAAAACACAATCATGCTCTGTGAAGAATTTTAAAAGATGCAAATGTAAACAAAGGTTGAAAATATTACATAAAAGATGTAAAATGAGGATACCTGCTAGTTCTATATTTTCAGACTAAATGTATTAGACTTTATTCCTGGTTGTACTTGGTCTATCATCATCAATCCAGGGCTCCCTTGAAAAAGAGGTTCTTAATCTCAGTTGGATATTCCCTGGTTAAATAAAGGTTATATAAAATAAAAATCAAACAAAACTAGAGATACAAGCCAGAACTTTTGAGAGAAGTTGACAACAGGGCTCAACTTTGCTTTGTTTTTACGTCGTGACATCATGAAGAAGTAAATCACTGGCGCTTTCATGGACTCCAGAGGATTAAAGCTGCAATTTTCTGCAACGCAACTGAATGCAAAAATAACTCAATTTGCATTAAAGCCAATATAAAAATGACTCTAATTCTCACTTGAGTTATGACCTCAGTAAACATTTTCATGATGAGTTTATGGCCTCAAGCGCTAGTTTCAAGTCTTCTTTAATACATAAATATTTTGTAAATTATATCCCACTAAGAAAGCAGTTTGGGTTTGGGGCGGGGCTACCCTATGATTGACAAGTCGCTACCACGGTGCACGCTGTGTTATTACCCTGTCACAGTGTAATTCAGCTTATGAATTTTACTGGAATATATTGATTGCTTAGAATTGTCTTGTTTCGTGTTCGGTTGGACTAAAAGACACTCCAAGGAGCCGGTTTGGAAGAAAAATTGCTCCTTTATGATGAACTTAACTAAACTAATATTATGGCCACAAACCAAGAAGCCAAAATGGTGAACTGAAGGCTTCTGGATGGACATAATCTACACTAACAAACTGAAAAAGAAAGCCCACAGTATCCTCAGAGACACTACACAGCCAATGTCTCAACTGTTACCATCTGGCAGAAGGTTTAGGACAATAAAATCCAAAACCCAAAGAGTGAGAAACAGCTTTTATCCCAGAGCTGTGGCCTCGGTGGCCCCGCTTCCACTCTAACAGACCATCCTGAACATGCACACAGCAGCTTAACTGCACTGACTTGTATTTGTTTTAAATGTGTGTCTCTTTTTTCAAAACCGCACAAAAATGCACAAAAGTTAAGTTTTAATTTGTGTTTTTTTGTTTACCAAAACACATTATTTTGACTTTGGGGTTATGCACAAGCTTGTCGAGTGCTTTTCCATCCTAGTAAAACATTTGCAAAGCAGTTTTTTTTCACAGATTGTTTATGTTGTGCATTGGTTAGGACAAGGTTTGCTAGCAAGTAGTCTTCTACTTTGCTTTTGTTGGTGCATTAGAAGAAAAAACAATGCAGTTTTGTTGATTTTGAGTCGACAGGGTTGGCCAGGGAGTTTGGACATTTGAGACTAAAAAGTTCCCTATGAAGAGTTCTTTTAAATGCATAAGAGTTATGTTTCCGATTTGTGTTTTATTTTCTGAAAACACATTATTTTGACCTTGAGGTTATGCACAAGCATGTCGAGTGCTTTTCCGTCCTTGTAAAACATTTGCAAAGCAGTTTTTTTCACAGATTTTTTGCATTGTGCATCGGTTAAGTTTGCAAGCTAGTAGTCACCTTCTTCTTTGCTTCTGTTGGTGCATTACAAGAAAAAACAATGCAGTTTTGTTGCATAATTACGTAATTTTGAGTCGACAGGGTTGGCCAGGGAGTTGCACATTTGAGACTAAAAAGTTCCCTATGAAGAGTTCTTTTAAATGCATAAAAGTTGTGTTTCTGATTTGTGTTTCATTTTCTGAAAACACACTATTTTGACCTCGAGGTTATGCACAAGCTTGTCGAGTGCTTTTCCGTCCTTGTAAAACATTTGCAAAGCAGTTTTTTTACAGATTGTTCATGTTGTGCATTGGTTAGGACAGGGTTTGCTAGCAAGTACTCTTCTACTTTGCTTTTGTTGGTGCATTACAAGAAAAAACAATGCAGTTTTGATGCATAATTACGTAATTTTGAGTCGACAGGGTTGGCCAGGGAGTTTGGACATTTGAGACTAAAAAGTTCCCTATGAAGAGTTCTTTTAAATGCATAAAAGTTATGTTTCCGATTTGTGTTTTATTTTCTGAAAACACATTATTTTGACCTTAAGGTTATGCACAAGCATGTTGAGTGCTTTTCCGTCCTTGTAAAACATTTGCAAAGCAGTTTTTTTCACAGATTTTTTTGCATTGTGCATCGGTTAAGTTTGCAAGCTAGTAGTCACCTTCTTCTTTGCTTTTGTTGGTGCATTACAAGAAAAATCTATGCAGTTTTGTTAGTAAGAAAATCATTTTGAGAAGACAGAGTTGTTGAGGGAGTTTGGACATTTGAGTGTCCAAAGGTTTCCTATGAAGAGTTCTTGAAAATGCACAAAAGTAATGTTTACGATGTGGATTTTTATTTCACTGAAACACATTATTTTGACCTGGAGGTTATGCACAAGCATGTTGAGTGCTTTTCAGCCCTCGTAAAACATTTGCAAAGCAGTTTTTTTGTGTGTGCATTGGTTAAGTTTGCAAGCTAGAATTCACCTTCTTCTTAGCTTTTGTTGGTGCATTACGACGCGTAACTTTCCCCAACTTTCATAAGTGGAAAAAGACTTAAAAAACTAGGAATGTGGAACAAAACAGGGCCCTTTTATTAAAAGCATTGCTCCATAGTGGTAATAAACTCAACAGGGCACCTTTGAGAGTCTGTTGCTAAATGCTAAATACAAAAAAAACGCAAAATATGTGCATTTTTTTAGCACATGATAGCAAATCGATCTTCAACCAAACCTGTAAATGCATAAAGAGTGAGATATGGCTGAAAGCTCAGGAGAAAGTCAATACTGAAGATAATACTATAAGATTAAAATAGCTTTTTGCAGCTTTATGAAACACTTGTGATGTGCAGAAATAATACTGAAATAATGTGATTTTAATATAGTGAGATTTTTTTTAGTAAAACATGCAAAAATAACAAGTGCAATCCTTTAGTGCGTCTTTAAATCTCATAATAGTGACGTGTTTAAAGACATACTGTGGTAATGTTTGCAGAAGGAAGATTATTATTGCCAGAAATAAAACAAATGTGTCACAAAGTCACAGGAGAGGCTGCTGTGTTTGGCCTTCTCCTGCTTTTATAAAATTAAATCTAGGCTTATTTATCTGTCTGGCTAGACATCCGAACTATTAAATTCTCAAAATATATCTTTTGGTCATCTTCAGCCAGACGTGACGATGCGAGTCGCTGCTTAAAAAGGAAGAAAATACTCTATTCTGGGGCAGAGAGGGGGCAGAAAAAGAGGAAAAAACAGGATTCATAGAGCGTAAAGTCTTACCGTAAAGGGGGGTTTGCTTTTCTGGAGTGACACCGATGGTTCAGACATTATTTTTCATAGGAAAGAAGCCCGAAACCTCCCAGTAAACCCCCAGTAAACCCAGTCCCTGCCTGCCTGTCTGCCAGTTTTGTGTCCAGGAGGTTGAACAAGCTCGTTATTGTCACTAATCCTGAGCCGTGCTTCTCGTTTTTCCTCAAATTGCTGTACAAAGACGAAAAAAAACCTGCAGCTCGGGAGCCCCAAGCCCTCTTTGAAGTACGATTTCCAGTTCAAATCTCCCAAATATGATACAACTGTAGGAAACACTGTTTTCACACGTACGTATGTGGCTTTTTCACAGCTCTCTCTTTGTGTTCCTCCACGCTGAGGGGGCTGCATTGTTCAAAGACGATAATTTACAGGGTTTTTTTTGGAATTGGCACTTGACAAATAACTAAATAAATAAATAAATATATAGAACACCATCAGTAGCTCTTGGGATGCCCTTCTGTGAGAGAAAACGTCCCTCTCGGCTCCTCCGGCTCCTCTGTCTGCTTCTTAATCGGCTCGTTTTTAGATTTTTTCCCTCGAGTTCCAGAGAATCCAGCAGCAGCAGCAGCAGCAGCAGCAGCATGTTTCTGCAGGAAGGTGTTTCAGGGCGCGTGTCGCTTACAGTAGGTGCACGGGTAAATCAGTGTGTTTGTGTGTGTAGGTATTGATTATGCTTTAGAGCCGTTATTGGATGTGTGGGTTTAGTCCAGCGAGAGCAGCGGCTGCATGTTGTCCTCCTCGCTCTTCACTTTGTCTGGTCGCTTCAGGACGCCGGGCTCCACCACCGACTGAGACCTGCAGGGACACACAATCAGAATCAGAATCAGAATCAGAATCAGAATCGCTTAACTCAAAATCCGTGGAATAGCCATGGAATAACTCAAATTTCAGTGAAACTGACACGGATTTCGCTACAATGCAAGTTAATGACAGTCATATCCCGTGGCTATTGGTTTGTTCCAAGTCACGTGACTTTCAAGGTCCCGGCGGTCAGAACAAAAAACATGGCGGACAGTTCTCTCATTTTTAGTGAAAAATCAATATTTTGACTTAGTTTCTGCATAAAAATGGATTTTGATCACATTTCTAGCGAGAAATATATGTTTTATTTTCTAAATATTCACTCAGTGAATGTACATAATCACTTTGTGTGTTGGAATAGCCTCGGGATATGACTGTCATTAACTTGCATTGTAGGGAAATCCGTGTCAGTTTCACGGAAATTTGAGTGATTCCGTGGCTATTCCACGGATTTTGAGTTAAGCGAAATCCGTGGCTATTTCATGGATTTCTGTGAGACCATGTTGGAAAAACAAGTACTAGTACAACGAGATTTGCCATCAACCCGTCCAAACGTATACTTAAAACACACATACAATATGATAGAGGTGGACAGGACAGGGAGACAGAGATGAAAGGAAAGAAATACAGCACAACGTGAGGAGAGGAAAGAGGAAAGGAGGAAAAAACAATGAAAAAAACCTCAGCAACATAAGCACATACTCAGTACACTTCACAACATACAGTATGCATATCTGTATATGTGTAGCCAACATGATCTCACAGGAATCCGTGAAATAGCCACGGATTTGCTTAACTCAAAATCCGTGGAATAGCCACGGAATCACTCAAATTTCCGTGAAACTGACACGGATTTCGCTACAATGCAAATTAATGACAGTCATATCCCGTGGCTATTCCAACATACAAAGTGATTATGTACATTCACTGAGTGAATATTTAGAAAATAAAACATATATTTCTCGCTAGAAATGTGATCAAAATCCATTTTTATGCAGAAACTAAGTCAAAATATTGATTTTTTTCACTAAAAATGAGAGAACTGTCCGCCATGTTTTTTGTTCTGACTGCCGGGACCTTGAAAGTCACGTGACTTGGACACAAACCAATAGGAACAAATATCCATGGAATAGCCACGGGACATGACTCAACCTGAAAAGGAACTTAATCCGTCAGCTTAATGTAGTGGAGTAGAAGTATAATGTTACATATAATGGAAATACTCAAGTAAAGTACAAGTACAACATCATCAAAATTGTACTTAAGTAGAGTTTTGAGTAAATGCACTTAGTTATTTTCCACTACTGGTTCAAATTAAACACATTTTGGATCAGATGTACTTACGCTAAAGAAGTCATTTTTGGCAGGATTGCAGGAAAATACTGGTCTGATTTTCATGAAATTTGATGGAAGGACATAGCAAAGGCCACAGGAAAAAAACATGACATTTTTTGTGCTGCATTCATGTGGTGTCAGAATAATCATAAAAATTATGGAATATTCACATGCACTGCAAAAACTGAAATCTAATTAGGATCAAATATCTTAGATCAAGAGGATATATGCTTATTTTAGTCTGATAAGATAGTTCTTCTTAGTCAGCATCTTTTATGTTCGACTGTTTCACTTGTTTTAAGTGTTTTGCTCCTTAATTATCTAAATAATAATAATATTACAGCTTTTTACTGGGATTTTATGACCTAAACTGAGTAAATACAGGCTTGAAACTAGAATATCAACAGTTACAAAGCTTTTTCATCAACACTTACAAGTATAAAACTGCTATTTCAAAGTAATAATTTCTTATTTCAAGCATAACTAAGAAATCATAACTTTGACATAATTTGACCTCTTCACTTAAAACAAGCAGCAGATACATTTTTTTGTAGCTGTATCAAGAAAAGTTCACTAGTTTTCAGTCTGACTTTGCTGGTTTCAAGAAATATAATGCCTATGCATATCATTATGTCAAGCTGATGGCTCTAGCATTTACTTATTATTAATTCAAGAATATTTTTCAACATATTGAGGAAATACGTGTATTTCATTAGAATCAAGAAAAATGCACTTGTTGAATACATTAATTCCAAGGTATTTGTGGGTTTGTTAAGATTAAATATTTTTACTTGTTTTGGAAAGTCTCGACAAGCCAAATTTTCTTGTTCCATTGGCAGATAATTTTGCTATTTTTAAGCAAAATACACCTAATTTTTGTACTGTTTTTTCCTTGTTTTTGAGAGGTGGCTTTTTGCAGAGTGAAAGTCTCTTCAAGTCAGAACAACTCAGAAAGTTATTCTGGTACATTTCATGGCTCACCAGATCTGTTTCCTTTGCTCTCTGTTGTCACACAAACACCAAAAACAGCAAGTAAAAATAAAGAAAACCCAGAATGTTCAGAGTGATGAGCTGACCTCTTCATGGTTTTGGGGGACAGGTTTTTCTCCAGGTCCCTCTCCAGGTCTTGTACCGACAGGGTGTAGGACTCGGGGCAGTAGTCGGTCTCCTCGTCGTAGGCGTGGTCCAGCAGCGTCCGCGCCCACGTGCCCATGTCGTACGGCGGCATCATCCCGCCCAGCTCCGACGGCAAGATCTCAGGATGGATCAGCTGGTGGAGGCTGTTCAGGTTGTTGCCGTGCATGAAGATCTGCAGAGAGACACAGAGAAACAGTGAGACGTTTAGATCGGTGACTGAGTTTAAAGGTTTCATCTGATGTGATTCCATATTAAGTAAAGCTGCAGAAAGCTTTATTTAATATCCTCGTTCTTGATTTAACTTGGTGTTTCCTTTATTTTCATGTCATGCACAAAAAGTGCCCAAACCTCAGGGGTTTACAAAATTATAATTGCAATTATAATTAACTGCAATAATTGCAATTATTATAGTTAATTACAAAATTCATTACTACAGTAATTAATAACTACTGGTTGTTATACAACTATGGCCTTTTCCTCCAGTCAAAAGAAAAATGGCATAAATTAATAATAATAAAATAATAATAATACTAATAAATAATAATAACAATAATAATAATAATAATAATAATAATAATAATCTAATAATAATACATTTTAATTTTAATAAATAAATAAATAAATAAATAAATAAATAATAATATTTTTATTTTTAATGCACTTTACATTAAAGGAAATCTCAAAACAGTCTAATTATAAATTAAAATAAATAAATTATAAAGGATAAAAAGGGATATTAAAACAGCTAAAAACAGAAAGAAAATAATCTAGAAACCATCCAGAAGGGAAGAACCACATTTTTTGCCAACAATTAATGTTTTCAGTCCTTTGTTTAAAACTGTCTCTGGACTGTAGTGCCCTCAGGGCGTTCCACAGCATGGAGTGCAGGTAATTTAACTAAAAAAAGTAAATCCCTTACGGTTTCTATTCAAAAACATTTAGACTATTGCTTCTAAATATAAATACCACTACAGGAATGTATTTTTCTGACTCTCTTAACACTTAAAATCCTGATAAAACCTGAATTCACTGATTTTCTTTTGCTTATTTACCCATCCAGCTATCACCGACCAACATTATCATTCAATAGAAGATTTGTTGATGTATATAAGTCAAATATTCCCTCTTTTTTAGCTCTGTTTTTGGTCTCCACCGACCCCTGAGGGAAATGTTTGTCTCTTTAGCTGCTAAATGCTCCAACATGTTCACCAGCTGGTCCCTGACTGTGTCTGTCTGCTGTTTGGTAGTCGTTAATGTAGATATACTGATTATAGCTGCTTTAAGATAAGATGTTCCTTTATTAGTCCCACAACAGGGAAATTTCCTGTCTAACAGCAGCAAAAATAGAAAGAAGCATCAATAACAATAAACAGAAACAGGCAATCTTAACAAGAATATAAAAGTATTAACAGTTTAAGCAAGAAGAAATACAAAATTAGGAACATTATATACAATATAGACAGACCCAATCATTTAAAACTGGACCACTACACAGAGAAAAATATGTACTTATATAATATAATAATAGTATTATGATGTAACTTACCCTCTTCCTGGTCTTGTCCTTGAGGAAGGGTCTGATGACGGTGTAGAGAGCGTGGATGTACCACGGCTGGTTCACAAAGTGGATTCCTCCAAATCTGGCAGGAAAACTGTCCTGTAGGAGAAACAAACAAACAAACAGTCTGAGTAAACAAGGATAATCCCATCCAGGTGAGTCTGTTTGTAGAGATAAACAGGAGAAGAGGAGAAGGGATGTGTTCATTTATTTTATCAACTATAATGGTGGTTGTTTGCTTCATAATTATCTCCACTACAGGTATATTTCCCCCTCTACTACACAGTAAAGAGCGTTTTTACACAATATAGACTAACAAAATTTTATATTTTATATTTTTTTGATATTATTTTCCTATTCTTTTTTCGTTATTTCTTTTATATTTTTTTCTGATATTTTTCTTTTCTTTTGATTTTTTTCCTATTATTTTCTCCTTTTATTTAATTTGTCATTTTGATTTTTTACTGATATTTTGTCCTATTTTTTCTTTTGAATTATATTTCTTATACTTTATGTTTTATTTTATAATATTTTTTAACCTTATATTTTGACTTTCTGACACTATATTTCCTATTCTTTTTTTTTGTTTTTATTTAATTTTTTTCTCTCATATATTTCTTCCATTTTCTGATATTTTTGCCTATTTTTTCAGTTTTATTATTTATCTTATACTTTTAGATACTTTTATAATTTAGATTTTTCAGATTTTTTTTCTTCTGTTAATTTCTTTTAAATATTTTTGGTGATTGGATTTATCCTGTTTCCCAGTTTACAACAAGGCTCTTTCACCTTTTTTCTAACAGCCAAACATTGGTCACACAAAATATCTTACTTGCACTTGTAGTAATAAAGAACTTGTATTTGCAGAAAGCTGAAAGCCGTAAAAAGCAGATGTGTTGTGTACATGATGCATGATTCTAACCAGAGGATAAAGATCTCAATGACAGATTTCCTCATTAGTCTCGTGTTTTATCAGAAATGACAGAGACAGTCTCAGTCTCAGGATTTATTTTCTGTCCTCTTTGAGTTCCAGCAAATGAAGAATTACCTCTGTGAGTTTCCTGTCCCCTTTTCATTAGATTACTTCTGTAAATGGGCTCTAATCTCATAGCCAATAGGAAATGGTCCGGTCTATTTTGGAGTCAGCGCCGGAGGGAAATGACTCGTTGTTCGTGCAGGTTAGTGAGGAGTCTGGGCCTGACACAGACTTTCCTCGAACGCTGGACACAATTATCATAATTACACTCTGCTCAATGTGTGTGTGTGTGTGTGTTCTTGTACTTCCTACATAGTGAGGACCGGAACACGTTTTTAACCAACAGAGTGAGGACATTTTTGCAAAGTGAGGACATTTCGGCCGGTCCTCACTTCTCTAAAGGCTTTTTTGAGGTTTCAGACTTTGTTTTAAGGGTTAAAGGTTACATTAGGTTTATGTTAGGGTATTTAGTTGTGATGGTGAAGGTTAGGGTAAGGGGCTAGGGAACAAGGTTATTATAGTTAATGAAAACGAAACAAAATAACGAAAACTAGGATTGAAAAAACATTTTTGTTAACTGAAATAAAAATAGGAGTTAAAAAAAAAGATAATTAACTGAAACTGTATTGTGTGGTTACAAAACTAACTAAAATGATAGTGAAAATGTGCTTCGTTTTCGTCTTTGTCAACTTTTTTCATACATAATGAAGATGGATAAGACAAAGGAAATAAAGGCAAAATTTACTGTGACCTCTTTTAATCTCCCACCCAACAAATACCCCATTACAATAACTGACACTAATAAAAACTAAAACTAAAACCAATGAAACATTCAAAACTATTATAACCTTGCAAGGGAATTCATTATTCCAATGAGGGCCCTCACAATGATAGAAGTACAAGAGTATGTGTGTGTGTGTGTGTGTGTGTGTGTGTGTGTGTGTGTGTGTGTGTGTGTGTGTGTGTGTGTGTGAGCCATGCTTGGCTGTGCTCCAGCAGTATGGTGAATTTATATTGTGACATAACAAAGCCAGCTGATGAAAAAGGCTCGGGGCAGACGTTTATATAAAAACTGTTAGAGTGTGTGGGAGCCGCAGCGAGACTCTCTGAGCTCCGGCCAGGTTTGTAAATTAGGGAGCAACATGAGTCATCGGGGCCGAGTCGCCGCCAGAGGTTTTAGTGATGTCGGCTACCAGACTGACTGTCCAACGCTTTGGTCCACAGAGAGACGCTGGACCTGTTCATGCACGAACACACGACTTATAAAGAGACACATTCTGCTAACAGCCTTTCTGTCAGTATTTATAGAAAACTAAAATAAAAAACTGATTTTAAAACAGGATTTTACACACTAATGACCCCACAAACTGCGTCCTGGTGCAAGATCACAATGTTTATCACAGTTTGCATGAAAAAAGTTCAAGTTTATTTGCTGAAAAAGATATTTAGAATTGAATGTATTGAATTGAATCTATAATTAATGTTTTACTCCCTTTAAATAAATTAAGAAATTACTTTTTCGTTCAAATTATCACTCAAGTATTTGAAATATACATTTTTGAAATTGTATTTTTTATTTTTTTATTATAGTTATAAATGCTGAATATTGGTGCCAAATGTTTCTAGTATATAAAGATTTACAGACACGCCCACTTCAAGTACAAATGTGTTATTTTCACTTGCTGCATATTAATATTAATATTTCTGCACACTGGAGTCCCTAAACAGTCTGAGAGTTGCATAAATTGGGTATCACTGGAAAGCTGAGACTCTTTTGGATTCAATAAGTCAAGTTTTCTTCATATGTGATACTATTAGTCTTCATAGCAGCCTTTTCATAGCAGTGAGAGCATTTTAAAACTTGACCTCGCTGTTTAAAATGAGCTGCTGTGACCTCGAGGATAATCACAGCCTCATTAAACTTTACAACCACAAACTAGAGACATAGGGCATTCAGTGGATGTGCAGCTTTACTAGATTAAAAAAAAATGATAATATTGAAACTCTAAAGTACAGTTACAATGACAAAAACTCCACTATTTCAGATTTTTTCTTCATAAATTTGCAAAATCCTGATTTTCCACAACACAATGGCCCTAATAAGCAAGTTATAAATACTGAATATTGGTGCCAAATGTTTCTAGTATATAAAGATTTACAGACACGCCCACTTTATGCAAGTACAAATGTGTTATTTTCACCTATTGCATATGAATATTTCTGCACACTGGGGTCCCTAAACAGTCCAATTTTCTTCATGTGTGGTGAAAAAAACTAACAATACAGTTATCATGACAAAAACTCCACTATTTCAGATTTTTTTCCTCATAAATGTACAAAATCCTGATTTTCTACAACTGAATGGGCCTAATAAGTCAGTTATAAATACTGAATATTGGCCCCTAATATCTCTAAGTGTCAGTTTTGGTAATAAAGAGACGTATTCTGGCTGCAGCGAGGTCCTCCCAGCTGTCAGATCCCTCTGACTCTGAACTCTGCTCTGACAGACGTTTGCACTCTGATGAAGAGGACCTGCTGCATTAAACATGAAACACTGAACATGGAATATGAGCTGCAGGGCCTCTGAGCTGCACTGGAGGGACTGAAGGAGGAGGAAGAAACAGGAGATAAAGGATTGATCTGATCACACCCTAGTGAAGGAAGGGAAAGGTGAAAGTGTTCAGACAAAGGTGGAGGAAGTAAGAAGATCTAGCAGGAAATGAAAGAGGTGGAGAGGAATCAGATTTAACATTCTTTCCACAATATTGTGTAGTTGTTATTACAGGTCAGATTAAAAGGCCAGCTTTCCCTGAGAGACAGCCACCGGGGCAGAGGACTGGAGAAGAAATATGATTCATACTGAGTAGATGAAGCATTATTTCCCTCCTGCAGAAGTTTAGCTCTGAAGCTTGGAACGTGTTCAGTGAACAAAAAGCTTCAATATGTTCAGAATCTGAAGAGACTGGAGACAATATTTATCATAATATTTATCTTCTGCCCCAAATCTAAGGAGCAGATAAATCCTCCCGCCGTGTTTGCGATCACATTTCCCAGATTTGATCTTTTCTAATATGCCATGACTCGGCTCTGAGGCCACAACAAACAGGAGATGTTAACTCTTAGTGTCCTGGAGGCCTGCAGACGCTGTAAAGAGGCTAAAGAGAAGATATTGGTATCATAAGGCGCGTTTCCATTGGGTACTTTTCCCTCTAGTGAGCTGCTACGGGTGTGGCTTGGGAGAGAGGATCCGGCCAACTCCAACGGTTAGCGGCTCCAGTAGCATGCGTGATTCATTTGCAGACTGGACACTGAGGGGTTAACATCTCCTGCTCTGACTGCAGCTGGGAGAGACTGCTGCAGGAGGACTGGGCCGCTTGTGAGTGCTTTGTGACGGCGCCTGCTACTCATTAAGAAGAATAGGAACGAGTCTCCAAAAGTCTCCAATAACACCAGAAAAAGTCGCTAAATTTGTCGCAGGTTGCTTTTTTGAAAAAAAGTCTCTAGAGGGTCTGAATAGTCTATAAATATAGCCACAAAGTCGCTAAGTTGGCAACACTGCTTGCCGCGTCGGTCTCGTTTGCGATCATGTTACTCAAGCTCTTTTGAGGTTTTTTTTTTTACTCCTGACTAAGAAAATGCGAACTTTAGCACAAAGTTTAGACCTTCATTTGCTCATATCATAATATCCACATCCTTTAGGTGTAGTTATAGTTGTACCAGTCATTAAAATGAACAAGAAATTGAAGAAAACAATGGTCTAATATTTTCTTCCATGCCTGTATGTACCTATTTGGCCCTTATAATAATTATCCCAATCAGAAATAGGATTAATGTTCTCACAAGACTTAATATTGGCCCTTAACTAACTATGTGTACTTATTAAGGGTTAGAAAGCTACATACAGTATAATTTATCTAGCTGTTTAACCCTAAAAGCACAAATTCAGCTCATCATTTCTGACAGTGTACCTGTCGTTCTGATTAATTAGCAAGTAAAAGACTAAATTATTCAGTAAACATGAACCACTTCAGTATTTTCTTTGACACCAGTGAGCCGCTGACTGGATTTATTTTTTTGCGTCTCACTGCTGAGCGTCTTCAGTTACAGAGAAAGGTTGAAGAGAATCAAAGGTGACAGAGGAAGAAGTCCGTCAACAGCCACAGATTTGTCTGGTATGTTTTCCTTAAATCTCCCATAAAGCCCTGCTGTTCCTGAGCCCCTCCCTCCTCCTGAGAGCCCGTGGCTGCACTGAGGAGGATACACACGGTAGAAACGATTCCCTTTGAAACGCTGCGCCCACCTCCTGCGCTGTGACACCAAGAAATCCAGCAGATTTTCCTCTAAATCTGACCTGGAGCTCCGACACGTAGAACCCAGTGAAGACGCAGCCAATCTGCTCGGTGATGCTCCTTCTGTCTTTAAAGTGATTACACTAATGACTCACTATTCATCCTGGTGCTGCTTCACGAGAAGGAGACCACACTGAAGTCAATTTCGTTGTGCTAACCTATTTTTTTTATTATACTACCGTGCAATGACAATAAAGACTCTATTCTCTATTCTGTGAAGCAGGAGGAGATGGGTATCATTTCATTTAATGTTTGATTTTAACCCTTAATAGGACACTCATTAAAATACTGGCAAATTCCAAATTTCAACCCTAGAGAATATTGGAGGATATTACATACAGAATGTGTAAAAAAAAAATCATACGGACCCGGGGGAGGGGGGTAATATTTTGAGAAATAAGTTTACGAGATTAAAGTGGCAAATCTACAAGAAAAAAAGTTGCAGATTTATGAGATTTAAAGTGGTGAATCTGCGAGAAAAAATACTTTTTTTTCTTGTAGATTTGCCACTTTAATCTAGTAAATTTGCAACTTTTTTCTCGAAATATTATTTTTTTTACACTGAAGAGAAGAGGGAGGATACTGATATAATGTCACTTAATGTTTGATTTTATCAGAAACTGTGATTAAAGAATGCTCACAATAGCCCAGTTTGCTACCAAAAACAACAAACAACTAAGAAAAAACCCAACTTCTGACACAGAAAAGTTGGTCATTCACGTTGAAAATTCAAGATCCATCTAGCTCAAGTTTGCTATATACATCACATAAACGTGAAACATTTAGAAATTAAATTCAACGCTCTTAAAGACCTTTTTTAAAATCAACAGAGGAAATTTAATACTATTCTACAGCAAAGCAAGTGCACGTAAGTTCTACATCTACAGTCATGGAAAAAAATTATTAGATCATTGTTTTCTTATAGTTTTCTTGTTCATTTTAATGTCTGGTACAACTAAAGGTACATTTGTTTGAACAAATATAATAATAACAACAAAAATAGCTCATAAGAGTTTAATTTAAGAGCTGATATCCAGACATTTAACATGGTTTAACATTTATCATGATATCATTATCATGGATAATGATTGTGGTTATTATCAAGAAAACCATAGAAAATGTCTAGATATCAGCTTTTAAATGAAACTCTTATGAGCTATTTTTGTTGTTATCATTATACTTGTTCAAACAAATGTACCTTTAGTTGTACCAGGCATTAAAATTAACAATAAACTAAAGAAAACAAGGGTGGTCTAATCATTTTTTCCATGACTGTATGTTTCCGTTGCAAGATGCATTTAGACTTGAATCCAGGAAGACTCGAAATGATTGACTTCCCACCTGCACTGGTTTGCAGCATCGGCTTTATGCAGAGAGGTAGGCTACTTACAACACATTATTCTAAAAGTTTAAATATGACACTAAATAATGTATCACTGTCAGTAAACACAAAAAAAGGCTCCCTTTCATCAGCTATTGTTCATATTTTTGGTTTTATAGTAGAAAGAAAACACTGTCATTTAACCAGTTATGTGTTTTTTTCATTACAATAAAACCTAGCTTACTGTAAACTGCTGATTGGCATTATCTTGCAGCAAAAAGCAGCATTTTTTAAATACATTTTTGGCAAATATCTGGATAAAATGTATGTTAAACAATACAAAAAAAAGCTTTTTTCAGTCAAATCTGAAAAAATTAGGCTCATTTATTAATGATTCTAATCCAACACATTTCAGCTCAACTCACACAACCACAGCTCAATAATAACTGTCCATTTGTTGAGTAATTTAACTCGTCAGTAGTGACGCTGACAGCTGCTGTCTGGTGTGACAGCTTTTTAATCACGACGGCCGTCTGTCCCACGTGACATGAATGCAACATCAGTTTAGTTTCTCATGTGCAGCTCCAGAGGACACACACACACACACACACACACACACAAACACACACACACACACACACACACACACACAAACATACACTGCAGGTTAAACACTGCGAGTGTGTTCAGACACTCGGCGGTAACGACATGTGACACGTCGACATCCGGAGAGAACAGATGAAGTCAGCTGCTTCCAACTCAAAATGTTGGTTTAAGATGCAGCGAGTCCACCTTAAGGACACTCAATGTGTCCTTTAACTGATAACCACACACACACACACACACACACACACACACACACACACACACACACACACACACACACACACACACACACACTGCTCTGCTCTGAGCATTTTTCACATTTTGATTCCAGTCCTGACTGGTGGTCTGAATCAGGATCAAAGAGAACTGCAAGAAAATGTGTTTTACAGCTAAAACTGCCTGCTTTAATGTTAAAGTGATGGAATAGTTCGACCGTGTGTGAAATACAGTTGTAGAAATGAAACTAAGGACATAAAACGTGTTAATTATTGAGCCTTAGAGGTGAATTTTCGTTGCATCTTGGAAGTTTTTCCCTTTTGTCTCCAATCTTTGTGCTAAGCTATAAGCGTTATATTCAGCACACTGATGTAAGTCATTTTCAAATGTAACTCTCAGCAAGAAAGCTTTACACCACAACATCACATGTTGGGACATTTCATTGCAGCTGTGACTTATTTTGTAGTGAAATATTCAAATCTAAGACCTGCATGCACCATCATGTAGGGAATATTCAAATATTCTAGGTAAATTATTGTCAGAATTATGAGAAGAATTTACAATAAAGAAGAAGCAAATATTTTTAAAAGCAACAGCAACTATAGTTATTTTGAAATGTAAAATTTAACTAAATATATAGTATTTTAAAGAAACTATAAAAACAGGCATTATCGTCGGAATTCAAACCTTCAGGTTGTTCTTGACTGGATCATAGGTAACGAAAATTGCCGTTAGAAAAAGTCACCAAAACGAAGCTTTAGATTATGATATTTGTGTCAATCCCTTTTTTTCCTCCATGTGTCATTTGAAATAAAGCATCTGCACTAACCAGATCCTGTTTAAAACATTTAATTCTGCTCCTCAGAGACACTGAGAAGACATGATTGATTCTGCTGAGACCAACGGTCACGAGACAAATATTCACTGAGAATCTGTTTACACAGAGCAGAGAGGAGAGGACAGGAGAGGTTGTAAAAATGCAAATAGTTAAATATGTATCATGTGTTGAGAACAAACTTTTTTCCCAGTATTCGTGAGACTCCTGAGTCATTCTGTGTTATTCTGCAGACATGTTTGAGTTGTTTCCACTTCTAGCCATGATTGTGCTGATTCCACAGAGCTGCAGGACTTATAGATTTCAATAGATTTTATATATTGCAGTGAAATACAAGGACGCAGTGAGTAAAATGTAAAAACAGCAAAAAAACACCCTGAAACAGCTCGTCTGGGTTGAAGCATAAAGCTTCATAAAATGGAAATAATCAAGTAAAGTACGTCAAATTTATGTACAAGTACGTAGTTCATGTCACTGCTGCAAACATGCATATGAATTGACTGGAGCCATAGCAACTCATTATAGAGGCGATCAGCATCTGATCTACAGGCCAGAACAAGAAAAAAGCTCTGATTTACTCTCAACCCTCCTGATGATTCACACGACCGGATAAATAATTAACAGCATCAAAGCAAACACATTTTCTTGCAACACAAAGAACAAATCCATTAGAGGCTGAAATCTATCCGAGGTAAAGTGCAGCAGCAGGAGGAGGAGAAGGAGGACGTGGGTCAGGAGGACAGCGGGGACGTGTGACGTGGCGAGGACGCTCTGCAGAATGTAAAGTGTTGATAACGGCTCGACCTGCTGGAGCTGCAACATCAAGTCGTACACGGCTACAACGGCTGCTCATCTATTATTTAGCTGATGGGACGGGAGCTGTGACAGCAGCGAGGGGCCGGATGGAGCCGCAGGGAGCCGGGAGGATCCACATCGGTTAGCCTTTACCATTCACCGGGTCAGGAATATACCGAGAGAGGAGGGAGGGACGAGGAGGAGGTCTCTGGGTTTGACTCCTCCACTGGTGAAGGAAGTCAGAGGAGTATCGACCGAGCACGTCTGAGAGGGTTCTGGTTTAATGCTGTTTATCTAAAAACCCAAAAGCTGAAAAGAACTGGAAAGGAACTGTGAAAACAGGCATTATCGTCAAAATTTGAACTTTCCGCAAGTCCTCGAACGTACCATATATTACGAAAGTTTCCGTTACAAAAAGTAGCCAAAACGAAGCTTTAAATTGTGATATTTCTGTCGTAATCTCTTTATTCTACATGTGCCATTTAAAATAAAGTGTTTGCACGAACCAGATCCTGTTAAAAACATTAAATTCTGCTCCTCAGAGACACTGAAGACATGATTGATTCTGCTGAGACCAACGGTCACGTGACAAATATTCACTGAGAATCTGTTTACACAGAGCTGAGAGGAGAGGACAGGAGAGGCTGGAAACATGACAATACTTCAATATGTAGAATATGTGGTGACCCAATTTTTCCCCCAATATTCATGACACTTGTGGGCAATTGGAAAAGTGTTGTGCATATATAAATTCCATTTTATTCCAATTTTTACAAAAGAATTTATCTGAGATATTCAACTTGTGTTTTTTCTTTTTCCATGATTTCTGTCATTCTAACTGTGTTATTCTGCACAAAAGTCATGTTTGAGTAGTTCCCACTATTAGCCATGATTGTGCTGATTCCATAGAGCTGCAGGACTTAAAGATTATATATATATATATTTTATATTTTGCAGTGAAATACAAGGACACAGTGAGTAAAATGTAAAAAGAGCAAAAAAAGGCCTGAAACAGCTTGTTGTTGGGGTTCAAAAGGGCTCAAAGAAACAATATTTGGTCATTTATATGCACCCAAGTGTCTTGGTGTAACAATAAAAAGAAAGTTGTTATCTTTCTTTCTTACATGAATAAATTGTATTACTCTAATCAAATATTTGGTTGGCAGTGTGCACGACTTTGTTGAATAATTTTAGTGTTCTGAAATGTGTTTCAAATCAATGTGAATAGACTTCGGCTTTGGACTGTTGGTTGCAAAATAAAAAGCCAATTTGAAGTGTTCTTCAAAACAGTTTTCTCTGTTTTGAGTTATTGCTGTGCAGTCCAGGGAATATCAATCAAACCTGTGTTGGGTTGTTTTGAAAAGAAATCTCAATTTTCTGTCTTTTTCTTCTTCTTGTATTTAATTTTTATTTTCCTAAATCATGATTCTTTTTTTCTTTTTTATTGTGCACTCCAGAAAAATCAATCAAACTGTTGTTGGTTTATTCATTTTTGTTAATGGCTTTTATCTGTTTATGCAAAGTAGCTCTTAATTTGAAAATTGTTTGGGGCATTTTCACAGTTTTATTGACACATTTGTGACAAAAGAAGTGTTTCTTTTATGCATAACCCTCTGGAGTCTTGGGATATTTTGTTGGTTATTGAATACTTTTCATTCTTGTGTTGTGTTGTTTACCATGCTGTGGTGTTGGTATAATTTTTTCAGCTTCTTTCTTTATGACCTGATGGTTATTTTTTCAATTTGACCTACTGGATCAACATTTTGAGCCCAAAAGAAACAAAAACCCCCAATATAAAATCTGATTTTTCAAAATTATATATATATATATATATATATATATATATATATATATATATATATATATATATATATATATATATATATATTTAAATCACGTTCATCCTCAATGAAGAATTTTAAATCAAGTCAAATATGTTAAATTACTTCCCATGGAGACAAAAAAATGCATATACATAACATGAGTGCAAATACATAAAGTGTCTGGAATACATGTTCAAATGAGTTTTAGTCATCGGAATAAAGTGCATAGATCACATGTGAGTTAAAGTTTCTAAATGTTGAAATTGGTTGCAAATATAATATATAAAAAGGTAAAATAAGGATAACACCTTTTTCTTTACTTGTTTTATACTAAATATATTAAATCTCTTGTTTTTACTGTCACCATCAATCAAAAACAAGATTGTAGTTCAAGCTGATCCTTTAGACCAGTGGTTCCCAACCTTTTTCTTGAGGGACCCACATTTTTACCATTGTAAACTTTGGCGACCCCCCCGTGTCCATTGCTTCTATGAAGCCAAACTCAATGTGACTTTCATGGTACCCTCTCTTTTTATTTTTGAGATATTCAGCATTTTCTTCTCCCTGACGCTTCACCATTTTTTCCATTAGCTCTGTGTTACTGTTGTTAGGTGAGGTTACCGCTCGGCGAGGTTACCGCTAGGTGAGGTTACCTCTAGGTGAGGTTACCGCCAGGTGAGGTTACCGCTAGGTGAGGTTACCGCTAGGTGAGGTTACTGCCAAGTGAGGTTACCTCTAGGTGAGGTTACCTCTAGATAAGGTTACCGCAAGGTGAGGTTACCTCTAGGTGAGGTTACTGCCAAGTGAGGTTACCGCTAGGTAAGGTTACCGCTAGATAAGGTTACCGCTAGGTGAGGTTACCGCTAGGTGAGGTTACCACTAGGTGAGGTTACCTCTAGGTGAGGTTACCGCTAGGTGAGGTTACCTCTAGGTGAGGTTACTGCTAGGTGAGGTTACCTCTAGGTGAGGTTACTGCTAGGTGAGGTTACCACTAGGTGAGGTTACCGCTAGGTGAGGTTACCTGTGTATACTGCAGGATGGATGTTACACATGTCCTTATTCTCGCGATATAGTCTTTATTTTTAAACTTTTCTATAGTGATTTTTTTTATTTTAATAAATGAATAAACATTTAATGTAGCCCTTATTTAGTTGTTTTTGAGGGAAGCTGACAGCTGGATGTTGCTTCAATTTTATATCGTGACGTCATGAAGAAGTAATGTGCTGGTGCTTTCGTGGACTCCAGAGTATTAATGTGTTGAACGAACACAGCTCCTGCTGTCAGTTTCAGCTCATTGATGCACTGAATTCCAGTTTTTGAGAGCAAATGTTGCTATATTCTGTGTTTTTGTTGGACAGTGTGAGTCTGTCAGCGCTCCGCTTGCACTTTCCTGACGTTACAACATCTGACACGCGTCGTCTACCACTCTATATGCGTCGGGCGGCTGTGGTCATACATCCTCTCTGCCTCCGTCTCCTTCTTTGTTCTGCACATCAGGTTGATGAGCTCTCTCCGCTCGGCTCTGCTGCTGTCACTTCCCATCCTCACAAGGATGAGCAAACGTGTCCTCCAGTGAAATAAGAAGTGGGGGAAAGAGTGACTTCTGAATCCATTCGAGTGCTTCTTTCCCTTTCAGGATGTAAAGTGTAGCCCGGAGTGACGACATTGTTTTGCTGCTGGCTTGCTCTTTACAAAAAAGCACCTTTATGAGAAGATGTCTGAGTGGAGCGACGCTGAAGGAAAATGCTCAGTGAGCATTACGTGACAGAGAAGCAGCTCGGCTTCTCTCGTCTCTGTGGGTTTTAATCTTCAACAACACAGGTCTCAAAACCCACAAAAATGTCAAAGACGAACCCGATTTACTGATAAAAAAATACTTTAAAAAGACACAAAATGACCAAAGAAAGACACAGAATTACCAAAAAAAAGACACACAATTGTTTTAAAGACACAAAATGACCCAAAAAAGACACAAAATGACCAAAAAGACACAAAATTATTAAAAAAAGACACAAAATGACCAAAAAAAGACACAAAATGACCAAAAAGACACAAAATTATTAAAAAAAGACACAAAATGACCCAAAAAGACACAAAATGACAGAAAAAAGACACAAAATGACCAAAAAAAAGACACAGAATTACCAAAAAAGACACAAATTATTAAAAAAGACACAAAATTATTTTAAAAATACACAAAATTACAAAAATAAGAAAAAAAATCCCCAAAAAGTAATTAATGAGAAGACGTCTGAGATGAGCGCTCCAACGCTGAAGGAAAATGCTCAGTGAACGTTACGTGACAGAGAAGCAGCTCGGCTTCTCTCATCTCTGTGGGTTTTAATCTTCAACAACGCAGGTCTCAAAACCCAGAAAAATGTCAAAGACGAACCCGATTTACTGATAAATCGAAGCTTTTAGTTCACTTCTCAAAAGGACGGCAGCAGCTTTAGTTCAACCTTGGATCTCTTTACTTCTCTGGAGCTTTTTATCCAATCTGTGTCTCTCTTTCTGCTGCTGTTGCTCCACCAAACCTTTTAACCAATCAGGCTTATTCCCCTTTTTCTCCAGAGTCGTGCTTAAATCATTTATGTTCCTTTCTTTGCTCCTTAGATATCATTTAGATGACATCATCTCCAGTTCTGAGATATCTTGGTTAATTATGGACTTCATTGCCTGGAATATTATCTTCGGTTTCATCATGAAGAGATAAAAACACCACAAGACAAAAATAAACCTCAACAACAGAGTCATTAGTTCAATAAGGGTTCAGTTGGTCCGAATCAGATTGAAATTGATACATTTGGTTACCGCCTATTCACTTCTCCGTAGAGGAGGCGTGGTTTACGATCCTCCAGAGCCGTTTATTGGGCGATACAAATGTCTATCATAAGCGTCTGTATGTAGCTCTTAGCCAATCGTATCTGTTATACCAGATGACGTATGTAGAGCGACAGAAATTGATGTTTACATAGCCAGACTAGCCCATCTCTACTTTGAGACTAAAGTGCTCAATTCTGCTTCTGCAACGTTTTTCTGCAGCATGTTCTGACTCTGGCTGCTCTGTAGTTTCAGCTCACAGTTTACCGGGTGTGTTGGTGTGTTGGTGTGTGTGTGTGTGTGTGTGTGTGTGTCTGTGAGAGAGTGTTGCTGCTGCTTTGCTTCTCCAGTTCTCGCTTTCTGCAAGATTATTTATTTTTCCGCCTTATTCCCCCTCATGTCATTCAGCCACACATCCACTGATTTTAAGGTCAATAGACGAGCTGCTGGGGGTCTCTGGGCGGCTCCGCTGTCCCCCGGCTCGTAACGAGATCACCGTGGTTACAGCAGTGAGCGGTAGCGGGGCTAGTTGGTAGATTAGGCTTTGGCCAAATCCTGTCAGAAGCAAGGCTAAAAACATCCTTTTTGGTGGTGAAACAGGAGTGTAAAGTCAAACGTTCTTCTTCTTTTAAAATAAACTTTGGCTCTTAACTATTTAAAACGGTTGGATCCGTAAGAAAACTACAAAACTACGAGCTTCCATCTGTCCAATAGTACGCGTCATCGTCTTGCCGTCCCTCCACGTTCTGTGATTGGATCCCTAAAACAGGGCTAAGAATTGGACATAGACACCAGACCCTTTCGCAGTTCAAAATGAAATCGAGCGCGCAAGGCAGTATGGGTATACCGAGGCTACAGAAATGTAAGTGGACCAAATAAAAAAAAAGATTTGAAGAGGGGCGTGTACAAAGGTGGAGGGCTGGAAATCTACTTGCACAATTATTTCTTATAGGTTTAAAAGTTGGCGGTGAAAAGCGTAAACACGGAAATAAACAAATCAACATGGAGCCGATCGTTAACAGGATATGTTTGATTCTAGCGGCAGTAATCTGCTCTGGTGTTCAGACCAAACTAAGAGAGAAACACTCAGGATCCAATCAGAGCACAACAAGAAAAAGTACTCAGTACTTGGAGTTAGAGAACAGCTTTATTTTTGCCCAAATGTCGTGATTTAGCAATAAACAAAAGGTCATTTCTATCTGCAGTTTCCTTCTTGTTTCCATCAGGAACAACAGCAGGTTTGTCACACGCAGCGAGCCTGTAAAACATTTGCATGGTTTGCGAATATCAAAAGTAACTTCACAGTTTCTCTCCTGGTGGAGATTCATGCAGAGACGGAAGGTCACACCAATTAAACTGCAGCCTCGGCAAGTTATTAAAATACCGCCAACTGCACTCAGGAGCTCCGAGAGTGGAGGAAGCAGAGAGACGGAGTTTCTCTCCAGCCCAGAGATCATATGTATTTAAATCTGTGTGTGTGTGTGTGAGTGTGTGTGTGTGTGTGTACAGGTGTTTACCAAAGCCCACAGGAAGAGAGCCAGGGTTTGAAGCAATTTTACCAAGTGGCCAAACAGTGGAATTACAATTTATGGATCTGCCACGTGAGGCCAATTATATAAAAATATAATATAAAAAAATACTTTCCCCAAACAAAAAGAAGACTGACTCGTTTCTCAGAGTTTACGAGGTTCACCTAATGGACCAGGAGGTCTGTTGTTTTCTCTTGTTGCATTGTTGTTTTTCTACAATGTCCGACTTCAGCAGTGGTCATGATGGTGCAGCTGCAGACTAACTATGCCTTAAACTATGCTGTGCCTTCTTTGAAGTGTTGTTTTTTCTTTTTTGGATGCAAGTGGGCTGAGTACACTGTGAAAAATGTCTGTAGATTTTACGGTGAAAAACTGCTAAACCATGACAGTAAAAGACCGTAAAATGATAAATGGGTTAATTCAGTTTCAGTAATAATTAAACACTGTAAATGTATATATCAGCCAGAACAGTATTTTTACAGGTTTTAAATTAAAAAAACAAAACATTACTCTATTACTGTAAAATACATTGGCACCGTGTTTGTAACAAAAAGCATCACTGTAATTTTTGCATTTATTTTTTGTAAAAATACTTTTTCTCACTGTTAAATGTACTAAACACCATATCTCTAACAGAAATATACTGTAATATTTAATGGTAAAATCTTTAATTTATGCGGCATTTATAAAGTATTTTCTTGTCAATTGTATGTCAAATCTTTTGATGGAAAAACCTTTTGTTTATACGGTAAAAAATGGAATAAATGCAATCTTAAATGTGAAATCAACAGTGTCAATATCTTTTTACCGTAATATTAGAAAAAAGTTGCACCATATTTATTACAGTAACGTTCTGGCAACCACAGCTGCTGGTTTTTTACCGTAAAAACAACGTTTGTTTTTTGTGTAGGGTGAAGGCAGATCCTGCTTTTGATTTAAATATGCAAAAGGAAAGTTAATTTGGTGACATAATTATGACAGCCCCAGAAGTTACACTACTACAAATAAGCTAATGAGTCCTTTTGTTTCACGTTGTTTTAAACTGCTGCAAAAACAACACTTGTGGATGTTTTCTGGGGAGGAGGTCCCCCTAAAAACATTCACATTTCTATAGAACAACGAGTGAAAAGGGTTTAAAAAATGTACTGCCAGGTTGCCGCCCTTCGTCTGGATCAGTGTGTTTATCCTGTGTGTGTGTGTGTGTGTGTGTGTGTGTGTGTGTGTGTGTGTGTGTTGTAGTTGACCTGAGCGTCCAGATTGTGGGCTGAAGCTCAACAGATCACAGATCTTGTATTTCAGCCAAACACTCAGAGGGAAGTAGAGACGTGCAGCGACAGAGGACGGATTTGGCCGAACCTGCCGGTTTCATCACCTGCGTCAAGATTCCTGAAGCCTCCGAGCAGGAAAACTGATCAAAAAGTGTCTGAATATTGAAGCCAGACCCTCTCTGACTCTACCTTAACTCATGGCTCACAGCAGGAAAAGCACAGGTGGAATTTATAACATTAATTATGTCTGCATTGCACGTAGTGCACTGTAAAAAAAAAATCTATTTAATTTACGGTAAGATACCGACAGCTGTGGTCGCCAGAACTTCACTGTAAAAAATACAGTTTTCTACTGTAAATTTAAATGGAAATATCAGCAAAAAGTGTAATTTAGACTAAAACGTCCCTTTATTTTTAGGGTTATTGTGTCTTTGTGACAATAAGGTATTTCTCCATCAATTTTACATGAAATTTTTTATATTTTTACAGTAAAACGGTGTGTTTTCAAAGGTTTTTCAAAAGTTTTGTACTATTCCTTGATTTACGGTAATTAAAAGTGTCTATTTTGGTGTTATGCAATTTTTTATTTTACGCCCTATTTCTCATGCAATTTGACAGAGTTTTACTGTAATTTCTACAAATATTTTTTACAGTGTGGCGGTCACACTGTCGGGGCTTCCTGGTACATGATGAAACTGAGCCCTCTGTAATGTTATTAATTCCACCTGTACTTTTCCTGTGTTGATAAATTAAAACGTCCTCAGAAAATAAACTCCGTTAGATTCTTTCCCGGATGTGAGAGGACGCTGGCGCTGCTTGTTCGCCACTTCTCCATCCGAAGTTTATTGTATGTATGTTTCTGTATATGTACGGACGGGTTGATGGCTAATTCTTCCATCCCTGTCTTCCTTTCCTGTCCACCCTTGTTGCCTGTTAAGCGTCTTTGAGTGTTTAGAGAAGCGCTATATAAATAAAATGTATTATTATTATTATTATTATTATTATTAACACTAGGTAAAGCCATATGAGAAAGGAGAAATCTGCAATTACTGAAGGGAAATTGTAAAGTGGTTGTGGTGCTCATGCAGGAAGGCTCACTGGAACTGGACAGATCTTTGTGGTTGTAAATGTCATAAATAATACGAGTGAAGCTAATAAAGTTCAATTAAATGTATGCATTTTATTCATTTTTCAGAATATATGCTATGCACCGTATATGACCTATATTAATGAGTTGGAAATTACGTAAATACATGGCCAAAATGAACATATCTATTAGATCAAATAATCATCTAGTGATGTTCTCAATAGCTTTAAATGATTCCTCGGCACAGAAAATGTAGATTTTGACACCAAGATTGACCTTCTAAGTGGCTTGGAAGATATAGTGGTTCTCATAGATTTCATATGGCTGCCATCTCCGATCTGCAATCTTGATGAAGTGGCTCCCATCAAAAATTTAAACTACTGGTGATGGACAGCATGTGGAAAAAACTTGCTGTTTTTGTCTGACGTGTCCCTGAATATAATCATATAATATTTAGCTCAGCCTCCTGACTAAAAGGAGTAATGGTCATTTTAAAGACTTGGAGGTTTTAAAATGTGGCATTTCTTGGAGTCAAAAATTGGTAAACTTTTAGTATGTTTTTAGGTACATCTGATATTACTGTAAACCACTGAGAAACCTTTTGTTAGAATGTTTTTTAGGGTTAAATCATATTTGCACATGACTATTATCTGAAAGATTTTCAACTTAAGGGCTGAATATTTAACTATTTTATAATTCGACAATGAAGAAAAGGCCACACAAGATCTCAGATCAATAATTCTCCTTCAGCGAAACAGACCGGATCAAGCGAAAGATGAAAAAAAAAGCTTTACTTCTCTATAGGATCCTTCCTGTAATGTTGTCAGACAGTTTTTAATAAAAATCGGAGCCTGTCAGTGCAACAGAAGGCACTTCTAAGTGGAAAACGCGCTGCAGGGCAATAAAAGAAAACAGCAGAAAATTGACATTTATTTATATGTACTTTAAGTATTTTAACACAGTTGGATTTCTACTTAAATTTGATTTGTCCACCGAAAAGAAAAAAATCTATAGCTCGCCAGTCAATATATATTTTCCCATTATCTATCTCTATAATAACTGGACTAAGGGTTGTAAAGCTGTGGATGTTCTGGAGCCTGGAGGCACAAAGCAGCAGTGAGAGGTGGAAGGAGGAATTGAAAAGAAAAAAATGCTTTTTTTCCACAGGCAGCAGGGCAGAAAATAGGACAGAAGTGTAAAGTGTAGCAGGGCGACCAAGGCCCCAGGAGGAGCAGCAGGAGGAGCAGCAGGAGGAGCACCAGGCTTTCATTCTGCTTTGACATATTGTCCAAACGTTGGAATTACAACTTCCAGGTGAGTCACCTGATGAAACTGGGCCCAGAAACACTTTTTCTATAGACATTTGTAAAGAAACATCTACCACAACTGCTACAAAATGACTCGTTTCACTGTCAAAATTTGATCCATTTGGTCCGATAACTATTTGGAAAGTCTATAGTCTACAAGAGCCGTAAGATTAAAATAATTTTATTCACATTGAAGCAGTGGTGGAAGAAGTATTCAGATCCTTTACTTCAGTAAAAGTACTTATACCACTCTGCAGAATGACTCCACTACAAGTTGAAGTCCTACATTCAAAACTTACTAAAAATGTATAATTACAAAAGTATCAGCATCAAAATAAAAGTATCCAAAGTAAAAGTACTCGTTCTGCAGAATGGACCCACTCAGATTGTTATTCATATATTACAAATATATTATGAGAATATTATAATTGATGCATTTATGTAAACATTAATTTAACATTTTTAAAACTCATCTTAAAACCGTTTTTTATTCCTTGGCTTTCAACCACACATGAGACTCTGCTCTTGTTTTAGTGTTTTATGGTTTGCTTTTATTTATTGCTTTTTAAATTGTTCTTTCTTAAAAAGCAATGCAACTATTTATTTTAGTGTGTATTCCTGTTTTATTTATTTTATTGTTTCTTGTTTGCTTGTTTATGTACAGCACTTTATTGCGGCTGTGGTTGTTTTTAAAGTGCTCTACAAATAAAGTTGAGTTGAGTTGAGTTGAGTAAGCAGCGTTTTACTGTAGTCAGGGTCGGGCATTTTAACCTCGTAATATACTGTTTATGAGGTTCATGTCAAATCTCGACCTGAAAAGTAACTAAAGCTGTCAGCTAAATGTAGTGGAGCAACAGCAGCAGAAACTTTGGGTATTTTTTATGCACAGAAGTTTCTTTCTTAGGGTACAAACAGAGCCCCGCCTCAAACACTTACTTCTCTTGGAGCGTCCAAGAGCACCAGGACCATCATGGTCTCACAGGAATCCGTGGAATAGCCAGGGATTTGCTTAACTCAAAATCCGTGGAATAGCCACGGAATCACTCAAATTTCCGTGAAACTGACACAGATTTCGCTACAATGCAAGTTAATGACAGTCATATCCCGTGGCTATTCCAACATACAAAGTGATTATGTACATTCACTGAGTGAATATTTAGAAAATAAAACATATATTTCTCGCTAGAAATTTGATCAAAATCCATTTTTATGCAGAAACTAAGTCAAAATATTGATTTTTTCACTAAAAATGAGAGAACTGTCCGCCATGTTTTTTGGACCTTGAAAGTCACGTGACTTGGAACAAACCAATAGGAACAAATATCCATGGAATAGCCACGGGATATGACTGTCATTAACTTGCATTGTAGTGAAATCCGTGTCAGTTTCACGGAAATTTGAGTGATTCCGTGGCTATTTCACAGATTCCTGTGAGACCATGTTCACCAGGACACATCTGTACTGATTTTTAAAAAAGTTTTTAAAACTATTTTTACTTGGCCAGCCAAATTAGTTATAGGTAGGTAAGTGATATGAGACTTATTTCTACATGAATTGTCGATGTAATTTTTATGCTCAAAAATCATGATGATTTATTTGACCTTTGACCCCAAAAATGTAGTTCCTGCACTCTGGTTTTGCTGTAAAAGGTTCTAATAGTAGAGCACAATGTCTTCTTTCAGCTTCTATATTTTGTTTTCAGTGAATAAATACATATAAAATATATAAAATAAAATATAAAAATTTGTTATGCATTTATTTAAAAGTTTTTAGCAACTATATTCAAAGATTTGTGTATTTTAGACTTAATATTATAAAGAAATTATAATAATTTTACCTCACTTTTATTACTACATCACTATCTAGATAATAATTTCCCTGTCAAATAAACTTATAATTTCTATTATTCTTGTATTCATTATTACAATGAAGAAATACAAGGCTACACTGCTTTGGTTTTGAGTTGGATTTGGTAGTTACGGCAATTTTTATATAATTATTTCTCTGAAATAAAGCAAAATTGAAATCTGATGTCACAAGATAAAACAGACATCAAGTAGTTAAATTCTGGTTATAAATCAATTTTGACCAAAAATGTAGTTACTGCAGTTATAAAAGGAGCTGATTGTGACATGCAACATTTGGCGGCGGCGTGTTTTGGCCTTCAGTGGACGTACTTTATTGGCCGACAGCTGCCTCGGAGGGAAAAAATTGCAGAACTCTCACTCAATACTGGAACACATTTAGAAAATAATTGTCCCCATTAGTCACTCAGAGTCCCTGTTTGCACAACTACAAGAGGCTCTTTTAATTGTTTGAACAAACAGCGTTGTTTCCTGGCGAGGACACGTTCAACAAACAAACACAACAATTCTGAAACCAGCAGATCGTGAATGTTGGCAGAAAATATCAGCTGCTGGCCAAAAAAACGCCTCGAAACCTGTCATGTCAGCATAAAAACCCTCTAGTGATGTGTTTTTACTGAAGAGGGAGAACATTCAGACGGACGGACGGACGGACGGCTGCAGTCAGAAGATAAAAGACGGAGGAGGAAATCAATACTGCAGTGTTTGTGGAGACGGACCTGGTCAACAGCCTGTTTATCCACAACGCCATTTCCTGTTTACAGACTCCACAGAGAGACGGACGGCGTGTTTTGACCCGAGAGATTGATTTTATCTGATGGGAGACGTAATAAACTCTCTTCACTTAACTCTATGGAGTCTATTTTGACTATTTTGTCCATTTTTGAATCCTTTTTATTGTCTTTTCGTGTCTTTGTAAGTAATTTTGTGTCTTTTTGCGTCTTTTTTTGGTAATTTTGTGTCTTTTTTTAGTCATTTTGTGTCTTTCTTTGGTAATTTTGTGTCTTTTTTAGTCATTTTGTGTCTTTTTTGGTAATTTTGTGTCTTTTTTTAGTCATTTTGTATCTTTTTCTGTCTTTTTTTTGTCATTTTGTGTCTTTTTTTGGTCAGTTTGTGGGTTTTTTTGGTCATTTTGTGTCTTTTTTTGGTCATTGTGTGTCTTTTTTAGTCATTTTGTCTTTTTTTAGTCATTTTGTGTCTTTTTTTGGTCGTTTTGTGTCTTTTTTTGGTCATTTTGTTTTTTTAATAGTCATTTTGTGTCTTTTTTTGGTCATTTTGTGTCTTTTTTTTGTCATTTTGTGTTTTTTTTTGGTCATTTTGTGTCATTTTTTAGTCATTTTGTGTCTTTTTTAGTCCTTTAGTCCAACATAAAATGTGATCTTGAATCTTTTTTTTACTTTCAAAACACTATCATGCTCAATAAAGAATTTTAAATGTTGCAAATGTGAACAAAGGTGTCAAATCTAACATATAAGAGGGTTCCATCCAGTTCTATCATTTTATACTAAATATATTGAGCTTGTCTCCCGTTTTACTTGGTATATCATCATCAAACTGAAACTGGCCTCATGGAGTTTACAGCCAGAACTTTAGAGGTAAATTTACAGTAGGGCTCCACGCTGCTTTGTTTTCTAGTCTGGATTTGGTGCTTTTAGAGACTCCAGAGGGTTTAAACACATTTCATATCAACTGATTTCCTCATTTTAAAGCAGGTCTTAATTATACTGCATATGACATAAATTATAGGCTGCTCAGAAAGCTTTTATTAAACATGATAATAATGATGATGAGGAGGAGGATCATAAGATCTGAATTAATGCTATTAAAGGGATATTTTCCAGCTGATTTCCTCTAAAGAATAAAAGTGTTTCTGCACGAGGAGAATCAGTAGGTCAGAATCTGTTTCATGTCTCCTCTTGCAGACGTTGTTGGCACAGTTTTCCTCAGGAGTCCCAGTTATTCTGAGCGTTACGTAACCGTGATAATGAAGAGTAAATCCACAGAGAGGCCGCTGGCTGCTGCTGCTGCTGCTGCTGTACTACTGTCTACGGTCAGGATCTGCAGATATTCAGGCTCTGCAACGGGACAAACGCACCCACAGGCAAATTAGTTTAACCAGTTAGTGATCAAAGTCCTTTTTTTCTTAGTTTTGCTGGCAGTGGATGTTTAGGGGGAGATAGTAGGTCAACAATAAAAGCTGTGAATCTGAGCATTAATTTGAGATGCAGCTCAAGTTTTTTTTCTGGTCAAAATATCTAACAAAAATGACTTAATTCATTAGTAATGTATTTATTTAAACCTATTAACCCATTTAAGGCGGGAAAGCATTACCTCATTTCTACCATTAAAACCGTGGCGCTGTTGCGTTATTCTACCATTAAAGCCGGGAAAGCGGATACGTCGTTTTGTAGTATTTGTAGTTTTTTCCACCTATTTTCGGTCTCTTGACCAATGAAATGCATCAGAATACATGTGGGAGTGTTGCAATGCAACATGACTTTTCCAGAACTTTGAAATCATCACCAAAAAAAGACACAAAATGACCAAAAAAAGACACAAAAAGACACAAAATGACTAGAAAAAGACACAAAATTACTGAAAAAATACACAAAATTACTGAAAAAATACACAAAAAGACCAAAAAAGACACAAAAGACTACAAAAAGACACAAAATGTCCAAAAAAGACACAAGAAGACACAAAAGGCCTAAAAAAAGACACAAAATGAGAATACATGTAGAAGTGTTGCAATGCATCATGGGACTTTTCCAGAACTGAAATCATGTTGGAAGACGACTATATCGGAGGGAGCTCAGATATAACAGCTATAAGCTCTCAAATACTTTTTGAATTTTATTTCTATCTGCTACAGAGGCTGAAAAATCTATTATCCAGTAGGAAGAGTTGACACTTCTGTTGGATTTCCAGAAAAACTTCAGGTTTTAGGGGCTTATTTTAAAATCTCCCAGAGGTTTTACAGGCATTTTATACAGCCGTTTTAGGCCTAAATGGGTTAAGGTGTATAAGGGTTCATAACAATATAACAATAATAATAATAATAATAATAATAATTCCATGTTCAACTATGTTGCATTTGGTGCTGAGTTATGCAACTGTATTCATCTTATTAAGGCAAGTATGTTCAGTTAAAAATCAAAAAGACAAATCTATATATATATCTTGATTAATCATTAATTAATGTATAAGATATCAGAACGATTTTTTTTAAAATTTAAACATTTTAAATAATATACAACAAAAACTCCACAACTAATCACAACTGAGAAGCTGTTTTAACAATTTGGTGTCATAAATGATTGAATAACTTATTATATGCCTTAAAAATATTAAATCAGTATTCAAGAAATGGGTTTAAGTAAAGTAAGAATGTTTATATATATATATATATAAAAAATTAAATAATTAAATAATTAATATTTATATATAGATTCACTTAATAATCAAATAACGCTTTTGGCATTTAATCGATTAAATGTAGATTTTACAAAACACAAGATCATTAATTAAACAACATATAGATCCAAATCACAGTAGGAAACCTGTTTAATCTGCATTATTGATTTCTCCACCCACTCCACAACAACAGAACAGAATCGTCTGTAAACACAAAGGAAAGTGAGTCGAGAGTGAACTAACAGGTGTAATGTGATAAAGGTGGAAACATCTGTGTGTTGGATCATAAAACAGTGACCTCAGTGTGTTTATGACGCCTCGTTTCTAAATATAGTGGAAGAGCAACTGTATATGTATGTGTTAACATGCAAAAAAAAAATCCTATTAGCAGGAAAGGATCAGCACTATAGTTTGACCATCTGCATGAAATGTCACCTCATTGACAACACCTCTAACAGGAGAAGATGGTGGTGACGTCACAAGACAAAAATGCTTTTTTCCACCATGAAGCTACATATCAAAACTGAAAATGGATAATCTGTAAAAAGCTATGTTTTAAAACTGTGGTAATCAACCCTGATGGAAGAAGTGGGAACAACTCAAAGATGTCTTTTGTGCAGAATAACACATTTAAAATGACAAAAATTATGAAAAAAGACAAAGGCCAAGTTGAGTTTCTTAGATAAATGATTTTTTAAAAATTGGAATAAAATGGAATTAATATATACAACACTTTTCCAAGTTCCCAAAAGAAATAAAATTTAGTCTCCACATGCTAAACATATTGAAGTATTGTCATGTTTCCAGTCTCTCCTGTCCTCTCCCCTCTGCTCTGTGTAAACAGCCTCTCCTGTCCTCTCCTCTCAGCTCTGTGTAAACAGATTTTCACTGAATATTTGTCACGTGACCGTTCATCAGGAGGAAAATTTAATGTTTTTAACAGGATGTAGTTATTTTAAACACTTTATTTTTGTCACATTTTAAATGAAGAACACAGGGATTTTGACAGAAATATCACAATTTTAAGCTTCATCTTGGTTACTTTTTCTAATGGAAACTTTCGTAACCTATAATCAGTTCAAGGACTGCTGGAAAGTTGAAACTCAGATGATAATACCTGTTTTTACAGTTTCTATCTACGATAAATTGTGTATTTTTGGTGTTCTTTTGTGCGGGGGTTCAGCACTGATATGTAGTGATTTAACAATATTTTGGACAATGCTACTTCCGTATCTTTCCATTAAATGTTTTAAAATTGTCTTTCTGTTTTTCTGGTTATCCGAAACTGTTTATTTTTGGCACTTTTTAAATGTTAAATGATTTTGATGCAAATATCACAATTTCAAGCCTCAATTTGATGACTTTTTCTAACAGAAACTTATAAATTGTGTATTTTTGGTGTACTTTTGTGGGGGGGTTCAGCACTGATATGTAATGATATAACAATATATTATTATATTAATATTGTCTTTCTGTGTTTCTGTTTATTCCAAACTGTTTATTTTTGGCACTTTTTAAATGTTAAATGATTTTGATTCTAATATCACAATGTCAAGCCTCAATTTGCTGACTTTTTCTAACAGAAACTTTCATAACCTATGATCCATTCAAGGTCTGTCGGAAAGTTGAAATTCAGACGATATGCCTGTTTTTACAGTTTCTTTTTACAA